>NC_092370.1:139546739-139864694 GCF_030028105.1 Mobula birostris
CTTTGCCTGTAACTATGAGAACATTATTAATGCAAAGCACTGATAAGGTTCTTTGAAATTGACAACAATAATGAACATGCTTTAAATTAGATTAATTTTAGCTCCACTAATTTATAATTCTGCGCATCTCAAAACAGATAGAACATAATGTACTGGGTTGTCTGTTATGTTGAATATTCACTTGATACTGTGCTGTCCAATTTTATTATTATGTGAAGGAAACAAGCAGCTGCTGGAGGAACTCAGTGGGTCAGGCAGCATCAGCGGAGGGAAATAGAAAGCTGATGTTTTAGTGACAGAGGGAGTGGTGCAGGGGGCTGGATCATTGGGATCTCTTCTGAGGAAGGTATGACCTGTACAAAAAGGTTGGGTTACACCTGAACCCGAGAGTGACCAATATCCTTGTGGGCATGTTTACTAGAGCTGTTGGGAAGGGTTTAATCTAAGTTGGCAGAGGGATGGGAAACAAAGTAATAGAGTTAAGGATGGGGCGAATGCTATGAAAATCGATGCATTGTGTAGTGAGACTGTGAGGAAGGAGATGCAGATGATAGGGCAAAATTGCAGTGAATGGGATGATTTGAAGTGTAACATGGGGCCAAAAGCAAAAAAAAAATGATGAATACAGGACTGAAGGTGTTATATTTGAATGCACACAGTGTATGGAATAGGGCAGAAGAACTTTTACTGCAGTTAGATTTTGCCAGGTATGATATTGTGGGCATTATTGAGTTGTGGCTGAAAGATGATGATATTGTGGAGCTTTACATCCAAGAATACAGCTTATATTGGAAGGACAGGGAGGTAGACAGGTGGCTTTGCTGGTAAAAAAAATAAAAGTGAAATCAAATCCTTAGAAAGAGATGACCCGGACTGCAAGATGTAAAATCCTTCTGGATAGAGTTAAGATACTCCAAGGGTTAAAAAAAAAAACCCTATTGGGAGTTATATGCAAGCCTCTGAACAGTAGTCTGGATGTGTGACATAAGTTACAACAGGAGATAGAATAGGCACGTAATAAGGTCACTGTTACAAATGTCATGGGGGAGTTCAACATGCAGGCAGATTGGGAAAATTAGGTTGGTTGGTGCTGGACCCCAAGTGAGAGAATTTGTAGAATGCCTACTACGTGAATATTTAGAGCAGCTTATGGTTGAGCTCATTAAGGGAAAGGCAACTCTGGAAGTGGTGCAGGGTAAAGAACCAAAATTGATTCAGGAGCTTAAGGTAAAGGAGCAGTGATCATAATAAGAAAGAATTCACCCTGAGTTTTGAGATGGAGAAAATAAAGTCAGGAGTATCTGTATTACAGTGAAGTAAAGGGAATTACAGACTCATTAGAAAGAAGCTGGACAAAGTTCATTGGAAGGAAACACCAGAACAGCGATAGCAGTAGCTTCTGGGACAATTTGAATGATGTAGGATAGATACATCCCAAAATATTCTAAAGGGAGGATGAAGCAATTATGGCTAACAAAGGAAGTCAAAGACAGCATAAAAGCAAATGAGAGGGTGTATGACAGAAGGAAAAAAGTGGAAAGTTAGAGGACTTGGGAAGTTTTTGAAAAGCAACAGAAATCAATTAAAAAAGTAAGGAGAGAAAAGATGAAAGAGGAAGATAAGCTAGCTATAATATAAAAGAAGATATCAAAAGTTTTTCAGATATACAATATAAAAAGTAAAAGAGAGGCAAGAATGGATATTGAACTGCTGGACAATGATGCTAGTGAGGTAGTAATGGGGGAACAAAAGAAATGGCAGACAAACTTAATAAGGACTTTGGGCCTGTCTTCATTGTGGAAGACACCAGCAATATGACAGAAATTCAAAAGTGTCAGGGGCAGAAGTGAGTGTGGTTGCTATTACTAAGCAGAAGGTGTTTGGGAAACTGAAAGGTCTGAAGGTAGATAAGTCACCTGGATCAGATGGACTACATTGCAGGGTTCCGAAAGGGGTAGTGGAAAAGATTGTGGACGCACTAGCAATTATCTTTCAAGAACCTAGATTCTGGAATGCTTTCAGGGGACAGAAAATTGCAAATGTCACTCCACTCTTTAAGAAAGGAGGGAGGCAGAAGAAAGTAAATTATAGACCAGTTAGTCTGACCTCAAGATTAGGAAGGATGAGGTATCAGGGTACTTGGGGCAACATGATAACGTATTGCAAAGTCAGCATGATTTCCTTAAAGGGATAAATCTGATAAATCTGTCGGAATTTTTAAGGAAATAACATGTAGGATAGACAAAGGAGAGTCGGTAGATGTTGTTTTTCTTGATTTTTGGAAGGGCTTTGAAAAGTGCGACACATGGGCTGCTTAACATGGTAAGAGCCTATGGTATTACAAGAAAGTTACTTGATTGACAGATGATTGGCTGGTTGACAGGAGGCAGAGTAGGAATAAAGAGGGCCTAGCAACACACATAAAATGCTGGTGGAACACAGCAGGCCAGGCAGTATCTATAGGAAGAAGTGTGATTCTGGTTGGCTGCCAGTGACTAGCAGTGGTTCGCAGGGGTGAATATTGGGACTGTTACTTTTCACGATATATGTCAATAATTTGGATGATGGAATTGATGGCTTCCTAGCCAAGTTTGCAGATGATATTGGGACAGATAGTGCTAAGGAAAGAAGGAGAATATAGAAGGAATTAGACAGATTTGGAGAATGGGCAAAGAAGTGCAGATGGAATAAAGTTTAGGGAAGTGTATGGTCATGCATTTTGGTAGATGAAATAAAGGTGTAGACTATTATTTAAACTGGGCGTAAAATCAAAAATCATAGTTGCTAAGAGATTTGAAGTCCTCGTGCAGGATTCCTTGAATGTTAACTTGCAGGTTGAATCAGTGGTAAGGAAGGCAAATGCAATGTTACCATTGATTCTGAGAGGATTAGAATATAAGAGCAAGGGTGTGATGCTGAGACTTTATAAGGTCGCACTTGGAGTATTGTGATAGTTTTGGACCCCCTATCTAAGAAAAGATGTACTGGCATTGAAGAGGGTCCAGAGGAAGTTTACAAGATTGATTCCAGGAATGAAAGGGTTAATGCATGTGGAGCATTTGATGATCCAGTACCTGATCTCTCTGGAGTTTTGATGAATGAGCGGGAGCATTTCATTGAAACGTACTGAATATTGAAAGGCCTAGATAGAGTGTGGTTCCAAGGTTGTCAAGCCGAGGGGTGGTAGTGGGGACAAGCTCCCACTACCTAAAAGTGCTCCTCTTGGCATGCGCCTCAAATAGCCTCTGACAACCAAGTCCAACTCCTGGCCTTCCTCGTGTGGCTTAGCCTCTAAGCCTGGTGGAACTGTTTCTACTGACAGGAGAAGGGGCGAATGCGGTAACTGGCGCGTTAAAACCAATGCTTCGGGTAGATGGAGCTCGTCAACCTGGGAAGGCAATCTGTCTAAGAGAGAGAAAACTCTGATTTCAAACCTCCGCTACCTTGCGGCCATACCCACTCATGGGAAAGGCTTCAGGAGTAAACCCTGAGGACAAATCCGGAGCTGAAGTCCCTAAGGCAGTCTGACATTGCCTTCAACCTCATTCTGGCAACCCCTGAGCCGACACTGGTGCCAAGCTGTATCGGCCCTTGCCCTTCCCTTGGACAACATCGGTGTCGTGGAGAGGAGAGACTCGCTGCATGGGCAACTGCCGGTCTTCCATACAACCTTGCCCAGGCCTGCGCCATGGAACTTTCCAGGCACAGATCCATGGTCTTATGAGACTAATGGTGCCACCACCAGATAGAGTGGATGCTTCCCTCAATGGGGGAGTCTAGGACTAGAGGGTACTGCTTCAGTTTTTTTTTCTGTTTTTGAACCAATTCTGCACCCATTCACACACCTTACCCTGAATCCCTACCTACTGTAATTTGATTATTAACCTCTCGTGGGGTACCTTGTCAAAAGCTTTCTGAAGGTCCAAGTAAATGATATCAACCACTCTATTGTTATCATAAATTTCAGTTACTTCTTCATGGAACTCCAATATATTAGTAAAACATGATTTCCCCTTTCTGAACTTGTGTTGGCTTTCTGATAACATGCCTGTCCTTGTCGGCTGCTTCTCCATCTCATTCCTTATTATTGTTTCCATTATCTTGCCTGCGATACATGTTAAGCTTACTGGTCTATAGTTACCAGGGTCAATGCAGTCACCCCTCTTATATACTGGGATAATGTTGGCCCATTTCAAGTCCTTAGGGATTTCACCAGTCTCCAATGACCTTTGAAAAATAAATGTTAGGGGTTTGTATATGTAATCACAGACCTCTTTAAGTATCCTTGGATATACAGTATGTTGTCTGATACTGAGCTTTATTAACTTTCAGCCTTTTCAGCTGAAACAGGACCTCACTTTCTAAGATCTCTCATTCACTTAAAACAACCTTGTTTTTACAAATAAATTCATCTTGGGCTCCCAGCCAGGTACAGGTATTTATTATAACAGATGTCTCGATGACAAAATCCACCACCTTCATCAGAGATGATGCAGGAAGATGGCAGAGTTTGTCATCGAAACGTCGGTTATAATCGATATCTGTACCTAGCTGGAAGTTCAAGAAGAATTTATTTGTCATATACACTGGGGAAACATCAGATCCTTTTTTTAAAACCTTATTTATCTCTACACTTATTGGCATAATGCTAGCATCTTTGCAGGTGAATACTTCAACAAATTATGAGTTAAATAATGTTCTATGTCCTTCACTGCATATTTTAACACTCCACTATTATTCTTGATACACTTAACTTCTTCCTTGACTTTTCTTTTATTACTAAAGTATTGAAAAAAATCTCTTAAGGACAAATTTAGCATTATTAGCAATATCTTTTTCAACCTGCCTTTTGGCAAATGCAAAGCACACTCTTCACTATAGCTCTCATATTTTCATATGCCCTAAGGTTAACATCATTACTATTTTTTCTGTATTCCTTATATAGCTGTTTTTTCTTCAATAATTTTAATGTATATCCTTATTCATTCATGTAGTTGAGCTATTGTTTTTATTGCTTCTCCGGATCTTAGGTATGAACATTTCCTGCACTGCGTGTATTACCTCTTTAAGTCAAGCCCATTGTTTCTCAGCTGACTCAATGTCAAGCAGTTCCTTCCAGTTTACCTTCTGAAGTCTTTGCCAGATCTACACAAATGTTGTCTTTCTGAAATTCAATTTAATTGCTTTGGTTTTTACTGATATACTCTCCCAAAACACTTCGAGACTGGTAATGTTATGTTTACTTGTTCCTAAAGGTTCAACGTCTTCCATGCTTAATATTCTATCCTGATTGATATAGAATATCAAATCTAGACAGGCCTTTCCTCTTCTTGTTGTATTACCATACTAGGCCAAAAAACAATCATTCAATAACTCAATGAATTCACTTTCCTGTAATCCATTGGTCACTGGGTTCTCCCAATTAATATCTGGGAAATTAAAGTCACCCAAGACTATAAAATCACCCTCAGAACTTGTATTCTGATAAAGTTGCTTATTAAAATCACTATCAGCATTAGGGGTGGTCTATAACATAGACCCAATGTTATTCCTTTATCCTTGTAGCTTTCAATTCTCACCCATATATCTTCACTAAATCTTGATTCATCTCTTATCATAAGCAGCCTTATGTTTAAATTCTCTCTTACATACATGGCTCCTCCTCTGCCTTTATGATCTTGTCAATCCTTAAAGTATATCGTTTAACACTATATTCATCACCGCCCAGCCAGGTTTCAGTTATTGCTATTTCTCATACTTACACGCACTTGCATATAATTCCAGCTCATTTATTTTATTCTTAATACTTCTTGCATTTATACAGGCTATTATTGATGTTTTTCATCATATTCCAACCCATTTTTATATTTTTGAAGCCTATAATCGGTTTATGTCCTAATATGTGATTCTCCACTAAGGTGAGCCTGGCCTGTTCTAAGTTCACTGCCTCCACTATTCCTTAGTTTTAACTGTCCTCAACTAACAGAAGCATAAGCCTGACCAGTACATTAGTGCCCCTCTGGTTCAAATGCAACCCATCCTGGCAGTACAGGTTCCATCTGCCCTGAAAGGCACCCAATGTCCCATACACCTATGCCCTTCTAACCTACACCATGTTTTGAGCCAAACATTAAATTTTCTAATCTCTTTCATCTTACCTGGACTGCTGTGTGGCACAGGCAGAACTTCCGAGAAGACCACCTTGTCAATTCTGTCCCTATGCTTCCCATCTAACTCCTTAAGTTTGTCTTGTAGAAATGACAGCCTGCCCTTACCTGTGTCATTTGTCATGATGTGTACAATGATTACTGGATCCACCGCAGCTCTGGTCAGAAGCTTATCTACTCGCCCAGAGAGGTCTACTACTTGTCCTCCTGGTAGGCAACACACCATATGAGATTCCTTGTCAGGACAGTCCAGATTCTCAACCCCCCTGACGATTGAGTCCCCTTCTATCACAACTTCTTTCCTACAGGGTTTATGTTTCGGATTAGGGAGGGTCCTGTGGGACTCCTCTGTCCTGTCTACCACTGCAGAAGTTTCATGGTTATTGTTGAGCATCGCTAGATGTACAAAATGGTTGGACGCTTCCAACTGTGAAGTTGATCCCCCCAGACAGTGTGAACCTCTGACCTTTGTGCTTTCTTCTCACGGTCACCCACCTGTCTCTTTCTTTCTGCTCTGCTGTCTCAACCTATGGCTCTCTAGGAGTACACACTATCTTACTTAAGGACAGCTGGATGACCTCTGTCAATTCTCTACAACATCGCAGGTCAGCTACTTCCTCCTCAAGTTCGGCCACCTTGTTTCCAAGGTATTGGATTTGCTGACATTTCATGCATATGGATTCTCCAGGGGAACAAGTTTCCATGAATCCGAACATAAGGCAAGACTGACATTGCAGGGGTTGCATTATTATACTTCTGGGGTTGGGGGGTTGGGGGAATAAGTACTAAACTACTGAAGATTAAATGATTGTATTTATTCAAATTCTTAAATGTAAACTACTATTTATACAACTATTCCTACTTTGCTCACGATGCACCAGGTAGTATTGATGTCATAATACTATTTAAAAAAGAGAAATAGAATATAGTAATGAATGGAAGGAAATAGTATAGAAACATAGAAACATAGAAAATAGGTGCAGGAGTAGGCCATTCGGCCCTTCGAGCCTGCACCGCCATTTATTATGATCATGGCTGGTCATTCAACTCAGAACCCTGCACCAGCCTTCCCTCCATACCCACTGATCCCCGTAGCCACAAGGGCCATATCTAACTCCCTCTTAAATATAGCCAATGAACTGGTCTCAACTGTTTCCTGTGGCAGAGAATTCCACAGATTCACCACTCTCTGTGTGAAGAAGTTTTTCCTAATCTCGGTCCTAAAAGGCTTCCCCCTTTATCCTCAAACTGTGACCCCTCGCTCTGGTCTTCCCCAACATCGGGAACAATCTTCCTGCATCTAGCCTGTCCAATCCCTTTAGGATTTTATACGTTTCAATCAGATCCCCCCTCAATCTTCTAAATTCCAACGAGTACAAGCCCAGTTCATCCAAGTCTTTCTTCATATGAAAGTCCTGCCATCCCAGGAATCAATCTAGTGAACATTCTTTGTACTCCCTCTATGGCAAGGATGTCTTTCCTCAGATTAGGGGACCAAAACTGCACACAATGCTCCAGATGTAGTCTCACCAAGGCCTTGTACAACTGCAGTAGTACCTGCCTGCTCCTGTACTCGAATCCTCTCGCTATAAATGCCAGCATACCATTCGCCTTTTTCACCGCCTGCTGTACCTGCATGCCCACTTTCAATGACTGGTGTATAATGACACCCAGGTCTCGTTGCACCTCCCCTTTTCCTAATCGGCCACCATTCAGATAATAATCTGTTTTCCTGTTTTTGCCACCAAAGTGGATAACTTCACATTTATCCACATTAAATTGCATCTGCCATGAATTTGCCCACTCAAGCAACAGTCTGGTGGAAAATAATGAAAAAGAATAACAACATATGTGCTGATTGAAGCTTTGTGAAAAAATGGTTACCTGTAAGCATATCACCTTCCTGCTTATGTGACTGTGTAGAACTGCTTAATGTGTGACAGTCGTGTTTTATATTCAGCCACCTCGGCCATTCTCCTCAGTCCAGGTATTTTTCTCTTGGCATTAGCTTATTGTTACCTTTGCTGAAGTTAAGGGAGCTTATTGATTTAGTTGATTAGCTACTGCATATCAATATAAAATCCATTAACAGGTGGTAACATGGGCATCTTTCGCTTGTTGTTCTATTAGGACCTAAAATAGTCAATACTTCTGTTAAAAATATTTATCTATCACCTTCTGTATAAACATTCTTGTATGAAGAAAATCACAAGTCTGTTTACTGTTGCTCCTGTGGGATATTTTACCTTGATACATGTAACTCATGTATAAGGCAAATGGAAGTTATTTTTCCCAGGAGAGAAGTTACTTTTAAAGGTATCACACGCCAGTGAGACAAATTAAATCTTCTATGGTGCAGAAATACTTAGAATGTGTCCTCTAATTATGTCATCCATTATACTTTCCCAATAGAGTAGTCATCAGCAGTTATACTGTTCTCAAGGTGGTATACTCCGACCTTTATGGCAGTGAAGAATAACACGGACTAGGAGAACAGCATTCAAATCTCTTCATAATTGAGAAAAAGAAGACTGTCCCATAGAACACAGTGCCACGCTTCTTTGAAATTGATAGCTCCGTATTAAGACAATAAGACTATACATAAGGCTAAAGAGAATTAGGTCATTCAGCCCATCGAATCTGCTCCACCATTCCATCACAGCTGATCATTATCTCTCTCAACCCCAGTATCCTGCCCTCTCCCCATGACCTTTCACACCGTTACTAATCAAGAACCCATCAACCTCCGCTTTAAACATACCCAACAACTTGGCCTCCACAGCCATCTGTGGCAATGAATTCCACAAATTCATCAACATCTGGTGAAAGAAATTCCTCTTCATCTCTGTTCTAAAGGGATATCTTTCTGTTCCGAGGTAGTGCCCTCTAATCCTTGACTCACACACTATAGGAAACATGCTCTCCACATCCACTCTATCTAGATCTCTTAATAATTGATAGGTTTCAAAGAGATCCTGACCCCCGCCCCCACCCCCCACCACCACTCTTCTAATCTCCAGGTAGTACAAGCAATGCTCACCATCCATAGTGAAATCATGATCAGACTGTGCCAGTGATATGAATTAGGAAAAGCAAAATAATTTTTGAAACAGGCTCGTTTTGGATGGTGAAATATGTTGCTTGCGATTAATAATTATAAATTTTTAAAACAATAACTGCAAAAGTTATATAAATTTAAGTGTTTAATTGTAAGCCCATAATGCATTTCATGGTATGGCAGTCATTTCAAATTTCTATTAGATTAATTACTTCATATTTTGTATTAAACAGAAGTTTCTCAAGTTATTTCACTTACAGTAGACAATCACAAGAAAAAGGATACAGATTTAGTAATAAAGTCTAATTTATTTGGTTACTACATTGACAAAAATATAGCAACATTTAGTCCATCAACAAATGGAAGTGAGATGTGCTTGTTTTCTCACACAGACCTTTTCCAATGACAAAAACATAGGTAATGTTGCAGCTCTATAGCACTCTAGTTAGATCATACTTGGAATATTGCATTCAGTCTGGTTGTCTCATTAAAGAAAGGATGTGGATGCTTTAGAGAGGAGTGTGGTGGTTGTGTGAAATGCTCTGCCAGGGTTGGCGGTGGAAGCAGATGCATTAAGGACATTTAAAAGATTCTAAGATAAGCAGATGAACAAATGAAAAATGGAGACTATGTGGAAGGGAAGGGTTTGATTGATCTTGGAGTAGGTTAAAAAGGTTTGCCCACCATTGTGAACTGAAGAGCCTGCACAATACTGTATTGAGCTATATGATCTTTATGGATGATGTACTCTACACTAATTTGCCACTTTAATAGGCACACCTGCTCGTTAATGCAAGTATCTAATCAGCCAATCATGTGGCAGCAACTCAATGCATAAGAGCATGCAGACATGGTCAAGAGGTTCAGTTGTTGTTCAGACCAAACATCATAATGGGGAAAAAATGTGATGTAAGTGACATTGACTGTGGAATGATTGTTAGAGTCAGGTGGGATGGTTTGAGTATCTCAGAAATTGCTGATCTCCTGAGATTTTCACACAACAGTCTCTAGAGCTTACAGAGAATGGTATGAAAACCAAACTAAAAATCCAGTGAACGACAGTTTCGTGGCTGAAAATGTATTGTTAATGAAAGAGGTTAGAGGTGATTTGACAGACTGATTCAAACTGAGAGGAAGGTAATAGTACCTCAAGTAACAACACAACAGGCATTACAACAGCAGTGTGCAGAAGAGCATCTCTGAACGCACAACATGCTGAACCTTGAAATGGATGAGCTACAGCAGCAGAAGACCAGGAGCATACACACAGTAGCCACTTCATTTGACTTAGAAGATACCGAATAAAGTGGCCACTAATTGTATGTGTCAAATGCATTAGCTGTTATGAACAATCAGACTGTTTAACCAACCTTAATCAATGCATCAAGAAACCAGTTGGAGTATTTTTTATATATTGTTTTCTGTGAAACCTATCAAAAGCTGCCCATATCTGTGGAAGAATCGCAAAGGAAGAGTATTCCCTACTATTTTAATCCTCCACTTTAGTTAATGAAGAATCCTTGTTATTAGTTTGGATGAGAAGCCATTTCCAGTACCGCACAAGATGAAAGAGGAAGGTTACTGAGATAAAGTTAGTGGATGAGACACAGAACAGGCTGCTTTGTCTTTAATAGTTTCAACCATAATTGTTCCAATTATAAACTATGGGTTTGTTCAATCACACACCTGACAAGCTGTATAAGTGAGCAAGGGGCTTTGACAAAGCATTTTTTTTACAAAACACTCAGCCTTTGACTTCCTCATGTAACTGAGTCATGTGAATCTCTTATAAATAGCGATCCCCTGAATTTTGCTCATGGATATGTTGGCAATGGTAATGTCACTGAATTTCAAGGCCGTTACACCCACCTTCCCTTTTACCGATGATTATTACGTGGTCGCCGGCCGCTCAACCAAGGTTTTCGGATGGGCACCGGACGCTCGGAGAGATTCGGCGGGGGCGGGCAGCCGGCGCTCAGCCAGGGGCTGTGGTCGAGTGGTCGGCGACTTGGGTCGGCTTCACCACCGGACTTAGTCTGATGAGGAGGGTGTGAGGACACCCAGCAGGACTGAAAAAACAAGACCTGACAAAGGGTGGATGAGCTCCTTGTGAGCCAACGGCCATCTTCCGTGGAAGAGATTAAAGCCTCACCATATATCTACGAATCGGATGCTCTGCACCTGGTTAGAGGAGATACGATGAACTTGGGTGCTGCACTGTGTGCCTGGACCTGCCCAAGTCCTCCGCCTAAGGAAGGGCCGAGCTTGAAGAAGCGGCCGCGCTTGGTGGCTGACATGGCCTCGGGCTCGAGTTTGGCGGGGCAGCGGCAGGCAGTGCCAAGGTGGCCAGCGAGAACAAACTGGAGGAGAGGCTGTACTTGGTGCTGTTGCAAGATGAAAGAAGATGGAGGTGCATAGTCGCCAACCCCGGATTCGGGACGGCACCCACTGACTGACTGACTGATTACGTTATCCCTTTGTGGTAAAAATAATATTTGCCTCTTACTAGACTTTGCCTCTTGCTTTCCATGTATTGCTACATGGTTGGGGGGGGTGTCTATTGCCAAGGACCCCACCATCCAGCATGGTCTTTTCTTGCTACTACCATCAACAGGAAGGTACAGGAGCCTCGGTTCCCATACCACCGTGGTTCAGGAGCAGTTATTACCCTACAATCATCAGACTCCTGATCCGGCGCAGATAACTTCACTCAACACAGAAATGACTCCACAACTTTCAAACTCACTTTCGAGGATGTTTTCATGTTATCACTTTTTTTTCACTTACATAACTTGTCTATTTTTGCACATTTCTTATTTGTCAGTCATTTTTATGTATAGTTTTTCCATAAGTTCTACTGTATTTCTTTAAATGTCTGCAAGAAAATGAATCTCAAGGTAGTATTTGTTGACATGTTGGTATACTGATAATGAACTTACTTTGAATATTGAAGGTGGGTGACAAAAAAAGGACAAGAATTTATTCCACAACCTTCGGTTTCTGCGACAAACAACTGCTCTGACTGCAAAACAATCTTTGAACAAATATTTTCCTCACCTGGTAGATTTGACAATAATAAATTGATTCTTGCATATCCCAAGCCACATACTTAGCCTCTGCTCAGAAATAAGCTTCTCCCAGGGCTCCATTGATCTGTTTGTGAAATAGAGGAGGGGAAGCCAGCCTGACTTCTGGTGCACCTGTGTGGAACAGAGAAGCCTCTGGCTCAGCATCCTGTTCTCAGAAAGCTATGAAGCATTGCCAGGCAACTAGTCTTCAGTGGACTGCAAAACACAATCAGCCTGGACCTTCTCATTTTTCAATTATTGATATCTAACAGAAACCTCTTTAATGTGGTCTTTCCATGTATCAGTCATTTACCATCAAGAGCAATTTTGATAATGAGACAAATTATCTGTAGATTCAAGGTTTATTTTCCGCGTGCGCTGTAGGTCAAAACATACAGTGAAATGCATCATTTGTGTTAGCAGCCAACACAGACAAAGGTGTGCTGGGGGCAGCACGCAAGTGTCGGCACACACTCTGGTGCTGACGTAACGTTCCCACCATGCTCGGCAGAGCAACACAGAACACAACAGGCAACAAGCAGCCACAGCAAAAACAAGCCCCATTCCTCCTTTCCACTCACACATGTACAAAGTCCTTTAACCCCAGCACAGACATCTACGTTCAGCATAGGGTTGCCAGCTGTCCCATACTAGCCGGGATATCCCATATATTGGGCTAAATTGGTTTGTCCCATATGGGACCGCCCTTGTCCCATATTTCCCCCACTAAAGTAGAGCGTCCCTATGAAACGTTTCGTGCCGAAATGGTGTAAAGCGAAGAAGCAATTACCATTAATTTATATGGGAAAAATTTTTGAGCATCGCCAGACCCAAAAAATAACCTACCAAATAACACAAAAAACCTAAAATAACACTAACATATAGTAAAAGCAGGAATGATATGATAAATACACAGCCTATATAAAATAGAAATAATGTATGTACAGTCTAGTTTCAGTGAACAGAATCGCCAATACCGATTTGTAGAAAAAAAAATCGGCACGTACACGCATGCGTACGTCATGTATGCGCACGTCACGCATGTGCACACAGGTACCTGTGCAAGGCTTCATGGTCATGGTAGTCTTTCTCAGGGTAAATACAAGTGTCCCGTATTTGACTGCTACTTTTGTCCCTTATTTAGGAGTGAGAATGTTGGCAACCCTAGTTCAGCCTCCAGTAGACATGGACCTGGGTCTGCAGAAACTGTGGTTCAACCTCTCCAGGGGACTCACAGAGATTCGCAGACTTCCGGAATTCCAATTCAACTTGGGGTCCCAACTTCCAGATACTTGACTCATCCCCAGGCCTCAATGCTCGGTATCAAGTCCAGGCCCGCCAGTCATCGAACACCAGGCAGGTGATGGAAGTCTGCACAAAGCAATGAAACATAGAGTTTAATGTTAGTTTGGCAAGCTTTGAAACAAATGGGTAGCTGGATGCGGTGGACAGGTTAGGTAGACATTTGTACTATGTCAATGCAATGGAATTGGTGGCCACAATCGATTTATTGACTTGAATGAAACCAAAGGCTTCGGCAGTGCTTTGTCAGTTGCATTTTAGCCTGGCTTCTGCACTAACTAAACAGTTCACATTTCACAAAGACAGCTGTTTCTTATGTTCTGTAATAATTGCAAAGTCGGAGACAATATTGAAATGAAGAATGTCATTCTGTTCCTGTGTGCTTGTACTTTTACCACATTGGAGATATTTCATGAGGCCTTTGTTGGTTGGGATTGACCATAGATGTTGCAAACAAGCTGTCTATGATCAGTCAACACAAAGCCAGGGTAGTACAATATGGAGAGCAAGCTGAAACCTATGCAGCAGACAGCTCTTCTCTATGCAGCTGATGAATCCAACGGAATGCCAGAGATCAATGCATTATGCCACCACTGGCATCACAGGAGTTGCCAGTCAACGTTGATCTCAATGTAAGACTGCCTTAAGAACTCTTGCTCTGGATACTTCCCTCGGGGTTTACTCCCAAAGCCTCCCCCGCGAGTGGGTATAGCCACAAGGCAACGGAGGCTTGAGATCCGAGTTTCCCATTTCCTAAATGAGCTGCCAGTCACGGTTGACGAGCTCCACTTGCCCAAAGCAGCTGGTTTTAAGGTTCCAGTAACCCACCTTTGCCCCTTCTCCTGTCAATAGAAAAGGTTCTACCAGGTTTAGTAGCTAAGCCACACATGAAAGCCAGGAGCTGGACTTGGTTGTCAGGGGCTATTTGAGATGCACACCATTGGGAGCATTTAATAGGTAGTGGGAGCTGGTCCCTTCTATCACCCCCTCCACAGCCATGATAAACTTAAGGAACCAGATATTTCAAAACAGTTCAATTTTTCCACTGTTGGTAGTGGATCAGTAAGTTCTTCACAACCCTCATGGCAATAAACCTCTCAGTGATGCTTATCATTTATGACAACAGTGAAATAAGCGAAACAAGTCCCCATAGACACTCACTACATTCCCATTCCTCTGTAACTGATCATCTCATTGTTCAACACAAATGCTGAAACAGGCAAATATATCATGCCAAGCAGATCGAGACCACACTACACAGTAGGTCACTAACGAATCACCCTTGCATGCTGCCTTTGTATCAGATTCAGCAGTAAAGAAGGTCATATGTGCAATGGAGAGAATACGTTAGCAATTTTTGGCCCAGATGACTCAGCCCTGGTGTGTATTATTTGCTTGCAGGTTGGTGAAAACAGTAAAGACACTGCCAGATCAGTCAGGATGCTGAGAGCCCGCAAGAGATTGCTCACCCCACAAAAGGCTGGATTAACAATCTTAAAAATGTGTTTGAATTTTTCTCTTTAGAGTGAGGGAGGATGAGAGATGACTCAATAGATATGTATGTATAATATAAGAGACATTGATGGAGTGGAGAGCCTGGGACTTTTCTCCCAGGGCAGAAATGGCTAATATGAGGGGGTATAATTTTAAATTGATTGGAAGAAGGTATGATTTGTCAAAGGGTCGTTTTCTTACACAGAGATTGGTGGGCCCATAGAACACCCTGCCGGGGTTGTGGTAGAAACATTAGGGACATTTACCAAACTCTTAGACATATAGATGATAGAAAAATTAAGGATTATGTGGACGAAAGAGTTAGATTGATCTTAGATTAGGTTAAAAAGTCAAGACAACATCATGCCAAAGTGCCTATGATGTTCTATGTTCTGGGTTTTATGTCTGAAAATTCAAGTTCAAGCTTATTGTCATCTGACTGTACATAGATACAATCAAATGAAAAAATGTTCCTCTGGATCGTCATGCACTCCGAAAATATTTATCATATACAGCACATAAAACATAATATTACCACAAATAAGTTAGTAAAATATAATTCAAAGTGCATGTGGTGCACAAGACAGGTGAACAGTATACAGTAAACAGGAAACAGCTCACTGTCCTAGTGACAAGACCTCAGTGGTGGCAGGGTATTCATTAAGCTTGCAGCCTGAGGGAGGAAGCTGTTACCCAGTCTGACACACTTCGTCCTGATGTTCCTGTGCCTCCTTCCTGATTGCTAGAATTATCTGGAGGAATGTTGTTTCATTTGGTTGTATTTAAGTACAGTCAGATGACAATAAATCTGAATTGTCCTTATAACTTCAAAGCCCTTATAATGAAAGAAGTCCATTGCTACTTAAGCTTGTATCACAGCCACTTGAGCTTGGATGACAGTCATGTCCTCACTGGCCTGAAGCCATTGGGAACACCCTCAAGGGCTGAGTGCAGTTCTCTCTGCTGTAAAGACCAAAAGACATAGGATCAGAATTAGGCCATTCAGCCCATCAGGTCTGTTCCACCATTCAAAGGTGATTGATTTATTTTCCCTTTCAGCCCCCTCTTTCTGCCTTCCCCTTGTAACATTTGACACTGTTACTAATGAAGAACCTATCAATGTCTGCTTTAAATATACCCAATGATATAGCCTCCGCAAATGTCAGTAGAATGAATTCCACAGATTCACTACCCTCTGGCTAAAGAAATTCTTCCTCATCTCTGTTCTAAAGGGACACCCTTCAATTCTGAAGTTGTTCTCTCTGGTACTAGGCTCTCCCACTATTAGAAACATCCTCTCCAAGTACATTCTATCTAGGCCTTTCAGAATTCAAAATTCAAAATAAGCTTATTGTTAAAGTACAGATGTGTTACAATATACTGTTCTGAAATTCATTTTCCTTCAGTCGAATAAGATAGGAAATGAATCAAATCAATGAAAAAAAATCAAAGAAAAATACACAGAAAGACTGACAAACAACCAACATGTAAAAGACAACAAAATGCAAATATACCAAAATAATAAATAAATGCATACATACATAAATAAACAAACACAAACAAGCAAACAAATGAACTGTTAAATAATAGAGAAAACATATGTTGTAAAGTCTTTGAAAATGACTTAGTTTGTGGAGTCAGTTCAGAGTTGAGGTAAATGAAGTCATCCACACAGGTTCAGGAGCCTGATGGTTGAAGGAAAATAACTGTTCCTAAACCAGGTGGTGTGGGACCTGAGGCTCCTGTACCTCCTTCAAAGGTTCAAAGGTTCACTTTATTATCAAAGTATGTATGCAGAATACAACTCTGAGATTCATCTTCTCTAGATAGCCATAAAATACAGATAAAAAATGGAAGTTGTTGAAGCACCCCTCCCCCATGAAGAAGAAAAAGAAACAGAACTCACAAACCCCAAAACCCCCAGCCTCTCCCTTGCACAAAAGCTAACAAATTTCCCACCCTGACACGA
The DNA here is from genome assembly GCF_030028105.1 of Mobula birostris. Classification (NCBI taxonomy): domain Eukaryota; kingdom Metazoa; phylum Chordata; class Chondrichthyes; order Myliobatiformes; family Myliobatidae; genus Mobula; species Mobula birostris. Next base: position 139,563,798 of record NC_092370.1, read on the forward strand.
CAGCTAAAACATCAAACCCCCAAGCTCCTCCCACACAAAAAAAAGTGACAATAACATCAAACACCCAAACCTCCCTCACTTAAAAAAAGTACCCACCTGCCAACCGGCAACAAGAAAGAAAGCACAGAAAACCAGGAGACCAATATAAACTACAGTCCACACTAATAATAGTCACATAAGCCTCTGAATTTTGAAAACATCTTCTGTCAGCATTGAGGAGATTCAACAGCTTGAGCTCTGTCCTTCTGTGGGGCCTTCATTCTTTAGCGAGTGACCTCCGGCCCAACAGGTCCTCCCATGAGGAGACACCCCTAGCTCATTAACAGCACCCTCTGAACCCGCCTCCTTCACATTTGCCTTGATGCTTCAACCTTCCTCAACATTTCAATTCCAAGAAATAGACTCGATCATAGCCCTGTGCTCTGTCTCCGGTCTCCTGTTCGGGAGAACTGGTGCTCGAGGTCCTGTTCTGGAATTTTCTTGGGGACAGTAGAGTGTTAGATCAATTGATTGAATGTCAAACTATAACTCACAGATGATAATAGTTTTCAAAACACAATTAAGATATAAAGAATAAATAAAAGACGAAGAAAAAAATGAAATAATTGACTATCTGGAAGATGTTACCCAAGGAACTGGTATTTGTTGGTGCCAGCTTGACTGGAAGATTCCTGGCAGCAGTGAGAAGAGAGCATGGCCAGGATGGTTACTGATGATGGATGTTGCGTTTCTATGGCAACACTCCTTGTACATGTGTTCAACAGTAAGAAGTGCTGTTTCTCTGATGGGTGGGCCGGATCCAGCACTTTTTGTGGTCATTTCCATTCTTGGACTTTCGTGTTTCCATGCAAAATGTTGATGCAACCAGTTAGGCTTCTCTCCACTGCGCATCTACAGAAATTTGTCAGTTTTGGATGACATGGCCATTCTGCACAAGCTTCTTCAAGTACCTTCTTTGAAATGGCACTTGCGTGATCACCCCAGGATGGCTCCTCAGACATGATAACATCAAGAAATTTAAAGCTACTGACCCTCTCCACCTCTGATCCCCTGATGAGGACTGGTTCATGGACCCATGCCACCCCCAAGGTTTGTTCCTCTTGTAGTCAATATTCAGTAAGTTTCAGGATCAGAATCAGTTTTATTTTCATCGGCAGCTGTCGTGAAATTTGTTAACTTTGCTTCAGCAGCAGTACAATGCAATACATGATAATATAGAAAGAAAAAAACAAATCAATTACAGTAAATATATATACGTATATTAACTAGATTTAAAACAGTACAAGAACTGAAATAATATATATTTAAAAAGTGAGATTGTGTTCATGGGTTCAGTGTCCATTTAGGAACTGGATAGCAGAGCGGACGAAGCTGTTCCTGAATTGCTGAGTGGGTGCCTTCAGACTTCTGTACCTCCTTCCTAATGGTAAAATGAGAAGAAAGCATGCACTGGGTGATGGGGGTCCTTAATAATGGCCTTTCTGAGGTACCGCTCCTTGAAGATGTTTTGGATACTACAGAGGCTAGTACCCAAGTTGTAGCTTCTTTCAGTCTTTTGTAGAAGCGCCCCACACCCCAGTACCAAAGAGTGATGGAGCCTATTGGAATGCCTTCCACATTATATCTATAGAAGTTTTTGAGTGCTTTAGGTGACAAGCAAAATCCCTTCAAACTCCGAATGAAATATAGCCGCAGTCTTGCCTTTTTTACAGCTGCATCGATATGTTGGGACCAGGTTAGATCCTTAGAGACCTTGACACCAAGGAACTTGAAATTGCTCACTTTCTCCACTTCTGATCCCTCTATGAGGATTGGTTCGTGTTTCCTCATCTTACCCTTCCTGAAGTCAAAGAGGCTACCTCTCATTCTTCTGAACTCCAGTGAGCTCAGGCCCTGAGCCTCCAAACTCTCTTGTAGATACACAGCCTCTGTGCTACTCTTCCAGCTGTGTTGGTAAGTGGTTACTCCAATTAAGTTTCTGTTCAAAGGTGATCTCTGGGACTATGATGGCAATTTTACTGAATATTAAAAGCAGATTATTGGACTCTCTCTTATATGGTGCAAAAATAGCATGCAATTTATCGGTCCTTATTCATATTTCCCCTTCACCTTGATGCACGGGCTGCTTCTTTTTCCGAGAAGCTGTAAATGGAATTGAACAATGCCAGCTCATTGAAGAGTTGTCACATCACAATGAAATGAACGTCCTTTGTGAATCTGGGGAGGATATCTGTCAGTTAGTACCATTGACACTATTACTGAAGTCACTCTTTAATAAAAATAATGATTATGTAATTAAATGTCTTTAAGATCACCAACTGCTAAAAGGGGATTTGAATTCATCTTCCTAGAGAAATCTCTGGATTGCTACTCTGATAATTTAATTATTATGCACATTTCTATCTGCCTGTTAATTACAGTTGTGCATAGGAATTTTGGAATTACTCGTGATTAATATGCACTCATGGAATAAAAATTACATCTTAAAGTGACACATCAAAACTCAGGGAACTCAGCAGGTTAGGCAGTATGTATGGAAAGGAATAAACAGTCAATGTTTCAGGCCAAGACCCTTCAGCCAGACTTGATAATGTGACTCAGCCTAGAACGTCGACAGTATGGACTTTATGGAATGTGGGAGGAAATCCATGCGGGCAAATGGAGGACGTACATATTCCTTACAGACATTGGGGGGAATTGGATGGTTGACACTGCAAAGCATTGGACTAACTGCACCCTAAAGGTCACGTCTGCACCGTAATATCACAAAATTGATATAGCTTTGTTCTGAGCCCTTTTGTGTTTGTGTAATTGAATTGGTAAGGTGATATGTTTCCACAGTCATGGGAGAACTCCAGATTTATCCTCCTAAGGCAGTGGGATAAAGTTGTCTCAGAGATCAATGTGAGGAGGAGTGAAGCTCCAAAAGCAAGGATACAACCGTCCCATGTGCATTGGAAGGATCAGTGATGTCATCTTCAAATTGTATCCTCTAGCAGCCATGACACCTGTCTCAGTCATTTCTCATCATTCTCTTGCCACAAACTTTGTCCAATATTCATCTCACTCTTTTGTACTCTATTTAGTCCCATCTTCAAGATTCAACCTTCAAGGTTGTTTATCGTCATTTTTCAGAATAAAATGATTGCAACTCTGGATCCAATGCAGCATAAAAAAATCACAAGAAGCATAAAGAGAATAATAAATGTAGCCCCCCGGCCACTCTCAGGGTCGCTCGGCTCGCTGTCATCTAGGGAAACAGCCTTGGCCCCGCCAAACTGGATAACTTGTTTGTGTGGATGCTGTGTGAGGTACCCTACCCTGTCCAAATAACAGACAATACACCAGATGCAATTAAATGATTTACAGTTTATAGATATTACTGGAACTATATAATTAAAAGAGAATAAAATATAAAAGAAAAATAAAAGGCGCCACACTTATCAAAGTTCAATCTCTTCGTGCACAACAACCGTTGAAGCTCAAGGATCTTCTTCTTCACCCTGCGACCCCCTCGGACCACCTTGACCGGTCACCTGGGACCAACAACGGTGGTCGACCAGACGCTCCACACGAATCCGTCTCCGTCTCCTCGCCGAACGTCCCGCTCGGGGTCCGACCCCGTTAGTGGACTCACAGCACCTGGTCCATCCTCTGTCTCGCTCTCCCGCCTTCTGCCCCAAAACCCCGCGCATACAGTATCTTCAAATACACCAAAACCATAACAACTATCCCAATTGGTTAATAATGTATTTCTTATCACCCTCTAAACCACAACAAGCTGCTAGCGCAAACTTTCTTAGTGTTTAAGACAACAAAGCCGCATTCCCCAGATTAACATAACAAAGACGCAGTAACATAAAAATCGAAACCCCCTTACACTCTCCCCCCACCAAATAAAGTCATGTCCTCATGACTTCTAAATAACTTGCCACCCAGTCCTACAGACACACAACACACACATACACAGATACACACAGTGACAGTGCTCCCCAAACAGGGGACCTTACTCCCGTCCCACGAGCGCTAAATAGGCCAACCTACCTGGGAGCTTCTTAACCCTCTGAGATCTCTGTACCCCCTCACCTAAACCCAAAAGGCTCAGACACTACTAGGGATACCTCGGGCCCGCTTGCCAACTCCTCTCTCACTCAGGCCACCACTACAGCTCGGAGCCCCCAGTCCCATGTCCAGGGCCCCACCTCTCCTCCTTCCTGATCCTGCCGCAACTCAGACTGCCCACAGCTAGCCCTCCCCACTACACCTGACTCAGTGGGAGAAGGGCCAAAGATCTCTTCCTCAATCATGGGGAAGTTAGCGAAAGGCAGCATGTTCCACATGTGCAGCGCATCATCCTTCGAATCCGTATCCTTCCTCATTCCCTCGATCGATAGCTGCTGGTTAAGTTTCTCCAAATTGAAACATTTAGCCGGGGCTACCCCTTCAGCCTCCTGCAGTCGAGACGTCAGCTTCTTCGGGGATTCCTTCAACTCTCGCCACAGCCTCAGCAGTTCTGACTCAGGGTTCCTGGCCATCTCAATCTGGAACGCAGTTACTCCACCAGCTTCTTCCACCCCGACCTGAAAAGCAGCAGTTAAAGAATGTTCAGCCTCCGGTTGTTTCTTCCTGAGGGCGTCTTCCAGATCAACTTTCAGTTTTTCCACTTCATTTAAACTCGCGATAGTCATCTTCAGGTTCCTTTCAAGCGTCCGCCTCCCTTTTCTGAGATCTGTCCTCCATTTCTTCACCTCCTCGGGAGTGTAGTCAAACTCCCCTCCCTGGGCTCTCGGTTTTCTGTTGACCTTAGTCAGAACACTTCCTTGATCTTCCCCAACTTGTAAATCTTCCAATCTGTTCTGAATAGACGTCTTGAGTTTCTGCTGATCCCTTCGAAGGTGGGTCATCGTTTCTTCTCGCTGGATTAATTCATTAGTACATGACCGCAGTGCAGTGCAAATCCCCTCTCTTCCCTGTGTCTCATTCAGATTGATGACTTGGGTTTCCATCCCCAGTCCACCACCGTCTGTCCCAACACCAGGAAGTTCAACTGGTATGTCGGGTCATTTTCCTCACATTGCACCAAACTCCTCCGGCCAAAAACTCCTCCACATTTGACACTTCGCTTCGGTCGCCCGGGCTCAGCCACTCGCCTCGCCTCATAGTCCCCCCAGGCGAATCCAAGCTCTAGGCGGTCATTCACATACGTCAAAACTCCACACACCTTCACTTCCCCCATGGTCTTCCTCATGCCCCGCAGGAAGGATGCAGGGGCTCCGGATATGCCCTTGGGCATCTTTTCGGATCGGAAGAATCCTAGGGAACGAGTAAAGGCCATCTTCAGCTCAACAGCCGCACTCCTCAGGATCTGGCAACATCCACCCCTCAGATGCAGCACATTAAACCACATCGCATAATCCACGCACACGCTGCCTTCATCTCCCACGCCGCCAGGGTCCAGTTGCCGTGACCTCTCTCTCATTGAGGTGTCTTCAGCGGTCAACTCCCCTCCCTTGTGGTAGTTCAGAGCATCTACTAAGAGGGTCTCACCCTCAGCTACTTTTCCCAAGCCGTACCACCGCTGGGTCTCGTTTAAATTCGGTGCTGGCTCAAGGCTGCTACACACGTCCTCAGAAGCAACTTGACATGCTGGGTGCCCAGAAAATGCCTCCATGAACTCCAGGGTCATTAACCAATCATCGTCTTCTGGATAACTACTGCCACTAGTACCCAAAGTCTCCGGTGCCCTTGTGGTTGTCAAGGATAAATGCTTCAGACACCGGTTGTAAAACGAACAGTACAACAACTTGATCTGTGCCCTGGGGTCGAGGATGGCTTTAGCATCACTTCCCTCTATCCATAGCGACACCCTGGGGCGTGGCCCCTCTAAGCCTTCAGGAATAGGGTCTTTTCCTTTCGGAAGTTCATTGGTACATTGCTGGGAACGTGCTTCCCCAGAGACCCCAAGCCATTCCCCCACTGGGCCTCCACTAAGTTTCCCGACACCTCTCTGATCAGCTGAACAACTGATCCCCTGAAATGATCCCCCTGGCACTGCAAACAATTTAGCCGCCCTCCTCGCCAGAGAAGACACACTGAAAACTTTCCCCCCTCTTTCAAATAACTGACAGCTGTCACTACGGTGTAAGTGAGCCTGACAGCTCTAACACCGTCACCAGCCCGCCTACTCAAACTTTCAACCAATCCCTGTCGCTCTCCCTCAACCGAGCACTGCCACTCATCTAACAACTGAGAGATCCGCTCCGCCCGCATCTCACACGTCTCCGCCCCTCTTGGGGTGGACACTATCCCAAGTGCCAGGCGGAGCCTGCCAGAGCTAGAACATTTATTCGCAGACTCTACCTCCAAATCAGACCACTCTTTCCTCTCTCTCCCAACTGCATGGACAGCCCCGAGTGCCACCTCCAACTCGTCAATGCCAGCCTGAACTCGAACAAAGACCGCACCCACAACACATACAGCAATCAACAGCAAATAACCCACAGAGACACACATTACAGATTTAAACAGGGCATCCACACAGCATACCAACAGACTCAAGCATCCCGGACAAAGCCCCCACAATGTAGCCCCCCTGGCCACCCTCAGGGTCGCTCGGCTCGCTGTCATCTAGGGAAACAGCCTCGGCCCCGCCAAACTGGATAACTTGTTTGTGTGGATGCTGTGTGATGTACCCCACCCCACCCAAATAACAGACAATACACCAGATGCAATTAAATGATTTACAGTTTATAGATATTACTGGAACTATATAATTAAAAGAGAATAAAATATAAAAGGAAAATAAAAGGCGCCACACTTATCAAAGTTCAATCTCTTCGTGCACAAAAACCGTTGGAGCTCAAGGATCTTCTTCTTCAACCTGCGATCCCCTCGGACCACCTCGACCGACCGCCTGGGACCAACAACGGTGGTCGACCAGACGCTCCACACAAATCCGTCTCCGTCTCCTTGCCGAACGTCCCGCTCGGGGTCCGACCCCGTTAGCGGGCTCACAGCACCTCGTTCATCCTCTGTCTCGCTCTCCCGCCTTCTGCCCCCAAATCCCCCTCGCAAACAGTATCTTCAAATACCCCAAAACCATAACAAGTATCCCAATTGGTTAATAACGTATTTCTTATCACCCTCTAAACCACAACAAGCTGCTAGCGCAAACTTTCTCAGCGTTTAAGACAACAAAGCCGCATTCCCCAGATTAACATAACAAAGACGCCATTTTAATTAGCCTCTGCAGTAACATAAAAATCGAAACCCCCTTACATAAATAAAACACATTAAATATAAATACCTAGATTAGTTCATATACATAGACATTAGTTTATATACATAGCTCCCCTGAACCATCTCCAAAGCCAGCATACCCTTTCTTAGATATGGGGTATAAAACTGTTCACAATACTTTGAGTGTGGTTTGACTAATGCCTTTCAAAGCCTCAGCATTACATCCCTGCTTTTCATTTTAGTCCCCTTGAAATTAATGTTCACACTGCATTTGCCTTCCTTACTGTCGACCCAACCTGCAAGTTAACCTTTTGGGAACCCCAGGTCCCTTTGCACCTCTGTTTTCTGGATTTTTTCCCCCAAAGGACTTAGCCAATTCTTTTATCTGTGAACTGCCGTACTCCAAACAAATCACAGATGAAAACCGATCATTGTCCACAGTAAATAGCGGCATTAAATATGTTTGTGATAATGCACTGTTTTATTCATCAATCCAGGTGGGTGAAGAAAAAAAAATCAATATATATCTTTAAACGTAAAAGATAAAATTCTTAAACAATATGCTACTTAAATGCTTTCACTTGTTTTAATGTAATGAACACAGTTTGGCACAAATACCTATGCTGTACTGAATTAATATAAAGTCATTGAATAATAGAGTCATAAAGCATTGTAGCACAGAAACAAGTCCCTCGGCCCGTCTAGTCTACGCCCAACTGTTATTCTACCTAGTCCCATCGACTGGCACCTGGTAGATCCATACCCCTCCCTTCCAGGTACCTACCCAAATTTCTCTTGAATGTTGTAATAGAACCCACATCCACCACTGCTGCTGGCAGCTCATTCCATGCTCTCACCACCCTCTGAGAGAAAAACTTATCCCTCAGGTTCCCCTTAAATATTTCACGTTTCACCCTTAACCTATGACCTCAGTGGAAAAAGACTGCTTGCATTTACCCTACCTTTACCCCTTATAGTTTTGTATACCTCTATCAAATCTCCTCTTATTCTTCTGAGCTCTAATATGCCAAAAGCTGTCTTTATGACCCTATTTACCTTCGATACCACTGTCAAGGAAATACAGACCTGTATTCCCAAATCTCTTGGTTCAACTGCACTCCTCAGTGACCTACCATCCACTGAGTCCTACCCTGGTTTGTCCTCCCAAATTGCAATACCTCCTACTTGTTTGCATTCAATTCCATCTGCCAATTTTTCAGCCCATTTTTCTAGCTGGCCCAGATCCTGCTGCAAGCTTTGATGGACTTCCTCGCTCTCCATTATACCCCTAATCTTGGTATCATCCACAAATTCTCTGATCCAATTTACCATGTTATCATCCAGATCATTGATATAGCTGACAAACAGCAATGGACCCAGCACTGATCACTGTAGCACGCCACTAGTCACAGGCCTCCAGTCAGAGAACCATTTACTACCACTCAGAGTTGGCTTCTCCCACAAAGCAAATGTTGAATCCAATTTACTACCTCAGCCTGAGTTCCAAGTAACTGAACTTCTTAATCAGCTTCCCATGCAGAACTTCGGCAAAAGTCTTGCTAAACACAACATATGTCTGTTTTCTTAAAATTAATTACGATAGCTTTATTTTTTAATCAAATGTATCAGATCCTTCCACAAAACAGCAAAAAATAGGTATAATTATACTCAAACTGATTAAATTATCAGGTATCAGGTCTTCTTCTGTGACTCTAATAAGGAGTATACACAAATGGTAATCATCAGTAAGAACATTCAGTGGAAGGTAAATATTTTTGGAATTATAATAATGCCTTTCACATGCTGTGGCATTTGAATTTAATGATGAATTACCCTGAATCAGCTCTGTTGCCTGGTAACCTGGCATTGACTTTAACAGAAACCATTCTCAGGATATCTTATGATTCATACTGTCCATAAATTCTAATCTTCTGCATTCTGAGAATCTACAAGTTCAAGAGATATAAATAATAGTTTTTGGCAATATTTATTGAAGAGCACCAACCCAGGATAAGATTTCATTTAGCTTGTTAATTTAACTTTCTCTTCCCAGTGTAGGCAAACTTGGAATGACAAGCTTGCTGACTTTGACACATGTTCCCTTTTAAAGGACCAGAGCATATGTGGTGAGAAGTTCCCCGACTCTTAGCACTAAGAAGTTCTTTGGTGTGTTGACATGGGATGACACTCTGCATTTAGGATATCATCAAGTCAAGTTGCAAAAACAGATATTAATATCGGAAGACACAAGGGATTCTGCAATTGCTGGAAATGCTGATTAACACACATACACAACCTGATGAAGGTCTCAGCTTGAAACATCGACTGTTTATTCCTCTCCATAGATGTAACCTGCCCTGTTGAATTCCTCCAACACTTTGTGTGTGTTATTCATATTGAAGAATTCTCACAAACAAGTAATATTTAATTTTACCATATTCCTTTGAAAATGGAAATATCATTAACTTTTCCTGATAGCCTTATTCAGTTTTAAATTCCTTATGTTTTGAAATTTCCTGGAAAATTCCAATGTTTACATGACATAAGTATTTTTCTGATTGCTTTCTAGGTGGTCTTAATGGTTAAGCATGTCTATGAAATTCAAATAATTTGATATAGTAAAAATTAAATATTCATTATATTTTATAGGGGTACTCTTACATCATTTTATTCAATTTCAGCTGACTGTGATGCGACGGCTATAAGTAGCACAGTGTATGGAGGCAAGATGGATCGCACTCACCAATACTGGGGTTCTCAAAATTCCTGAGGTAGCTGTCAGTTTCACCGAGCAAAAGCAGCAAACGTCAATAGCTTCATTAATGTTACTAATATAACCATATAACAATTACAGCACGGAAACAGGCCATCTCGGCCCTTCTAGTCCATGCCGAACTCTTAACCTATCCTATTCCCTCCGACCTGCACTCAGCCCATAACCCTCCATTCCTTTCCTGTCCATATATCTATCCAATTTAACTTTAAACGACAACATAGAACCTGCCTCAACCACTTTTGCTTGAAGCTCATTCCACACAGCTACCACTCTCTGAGTAAAGAAGTTCTCCCTCATGTTACCCCTAAACTTTTGTCCTCTAATTCTCAACCCATGCCCTCTTTTTTGAATCTTCCCCACTCTCAATGGAAAAAGTCTAACCACGTCAACTCTATCAATCACCCTCGTAATTTTAAACACCTCTATCAAGTCTCCCCTCAACCTTCTATGCTCCAAAGAATAAAGACCTCACTTGTTCAACCTTTCTCTGTAACCCAGGCAACATTTTAGTAAACCTCATCTGTACTCTCTCAATTTTATTGACATCCTTCCTATAATTTGGTGACCAGAACTGTATACAATACCCCAGATTTGGCCTTACCAATGCCTTATACAAATTCAACATTACATCCCAACTCCTATACTCAATGCTCTGATTAATAAAGACCAGCAAACCAAAAGCTTTCTTCACCACCCTATCCACATAAGATTCCATCTTCAGGGAACTATGTACCATTATTCCTAGATCCCTCTGTTCTAAAGCATTCTTTAATGCCCTACCATTTACCATGTATGTCCTATTTTGATTAGTTCTACCAAAATGTAGCACCTCACATTTTTCAGCATTAAACTCCATCTGCCATCTTTCAGCCCACTCTTCTAACTGTCCTAAATCTCTCCGCAAGGTTTGAAAACCTACCTCAGCATCCACAACACCACCTATCTTAGTATCATCTGCATACTTACTAATCCAATTTACCACCCCATCATCTAGATCATTAATATATATGACAAACAACATTGGATCCAGTACAGATCCTTGAGGCACACCGCTACACACCGTCCTCCAATCTGACACACAGTTATCCACCACTACTCTCTGGTGTCTCCCATCTAGCCACTGCTGAATCCATTTTACTACTTCCATATTAATGCCTAACGATTGAACCTTCCTAACTAACCTTCCGTGTGAAACCTTGTCAAAGGCCTTACTGAACTCCATATAGACAACCTCCACCATTTTACCCTCGTCTACTTTCTTAGTAACTCTCACCAAAAAATTCAATAAGATTTGTCAAACATGACTCTCCACACACAGATCCATGTTGACTGCTCCTAATCAGACCCTGTCTATCCAGAAAATTATATATACCATCTCTAAGAATACTTTCCATCAATTTACCCACCACTGACGTCAAACTCACAGGCCGATAATTGCCAGGTTTACTCTTAGAACCTGAAAAGTATTTAAAAATATTAACTTAAAGTATTAAGTATTACTCTCAAAAACTGAATTTAATGTAGATGAATAACTTTACTCACCTCAACACTGAACGAATTCCCCACCCTATGGATTCTACAACTATTGTTCTCAATAGTATATATGTGTGTATGTACAACAATTATTTGTTTATTATTATTTATTTTCTTTGTATTTGCAATTTGACTTCTTTTACACATTGGTTGTTTGTCAGTCTCTGTGCGTAGTTTTCCATTGATTCCATCGTATTTCATTGTTCTTCTGTGAATGCCTGCAAGAAAATGAATCTAAGGGTAGTCTATTATGCCATATACTGTACTATTTTGATAATAAATCTACTTTGAACTTCGAAGTATTTTGAACTTTGAATTTAGAAAAATAAAACAAATTGCTGTAGCAAGTCAATGGACCAGGCAGTGAAATGAACCGGACAGTCAAAATTTTGGGTCAAGATAGTCACTTCTTCTAGACCAAATCAAATTGAAAGTTCAGATGAAGGGTCTTGACCGGAAACATCAACTGTCCATTTCCTTCCACAGCTGCTGGCTAACTGGCTAAGTTCCTCTAGCAGTTTGTTTTTTTATCCTCCAGATTCCAAAGATCTGCATTCTTTTATGTCTGCAGGTAAATTCAGGGCCTGGATTAGTACATGAAACTATGCTTTTGTAGCCATTAAAACAGACATGGTTAAAAGAAGGGAACGTCTGCCAGTTCACATTGAAGGATTCAGGTATAAAGGTAAGTACTAACTTTATTTGTCATATGTACATCGAAATATACAATGAAATGCATCATTTGCGTCAAACAACAATGGACCCAGGATTGTGCTGAGCAAACCACGTGTTGCCACACTTTTGGCACTAACATAACACAACTGTACTGTTAGATACACTGCAAATGGAATCATCAAGTTCCACTATGACACAATAGTGGTTGGCCGCATCGACATCAACGACGAGACAATGCACAGAGAGGAGGCAGAGCAGCTGGTAGAATGGAGTGAGCACCACAAGTTGAGTCTTAATATGGACAAGACTGAAGAGATGATCGGGGACTTTAGAAAGGTGCAGGCTGACCATTCCTCATTGCACATAGACTGCTCTTCCATGGAAAGAGTTAGCAGAATTGACTCTCTGGGAGTGCACATAGCAGAGTACCTGATTTGGTTCCTCAGTATCACCTCTTTGGTCAAGAAAGCACAGCGTCATCTCCACCTCCTGAGGAGATTGAGGTGAGTGAGGCTTACCCCCACCCCATTCTAACCAATATTTACAGGAGCACCAGTGAGAGTGTCCTGAGTAGCTGCATTTCTGTCTGCTATGGGATTTGCAAGGCATTTCACTGCAAGACCCTACAAAGGGTTGTAAGGACTGCAAAGAGGATCATCAGGGTCTCACTTCCACTCATCCAAGGTAGTGCTGCATATGCAGGAGCCTTAGCATTTTCAATGAACCTCCCCATCCATCAACAACCTTTCTGAGACCCTACCATAGCATTACAAGCTTGGAGAGGAAGGGACTTCAATCAGGTCCACTGCCCAAGGATCGAAGGCAGGAGCGGATCACAGCAGCATAATAGATCTTTGACCAGTGACCAATTGAAATTTGGGATTGGTTAGTAACAGCAAACTAAAAGAAGTCAAGGGCATGGACAGTGGCCATTGTCTGAGTGGACATAGTCAGAGTGGTGACCTAAAGGCCTTAGGGCAGAAGGTACTGATGGAGTACCTGGTAAGGCGCTGAAAACCTGTGCCAACCAACTAGTGGGAGTATTCAAGGACATTTTCAACCTCTCACTGCTACAGGCAGAAGTTCCCACTTGCTTCAAAAAGACAACAATTATACCAGTGCCAAAGAAGAATAACATGGGCTGCCTTAACGATTATCACCTGGTAGCACTCATATCGACAGTGATGAAATGCTTTGAGAGGTTGATTATGACTAGACTGAACTCCTGCCTCAGCAAGGACCTGGACCCATTGCAATTTGCCTATCTTCACAATAGGTCAACAGCAGATGCAATCTCCATGGCTCTTCACATAGCTTTAGACCACCTAGACAACACAAACGCCTACATCAGGATGCTGTGCATCGACTATAGCTCAGCATTTAATACCATTATTCTCATAATCCTGATTGAGAAGGTGCAGAACCTGGGCCTCTGTACCTCCCTCTGCAATTGGATCCTCGACTTCCTAACTGGAAGACCACAGTCTGTGTAGATTGGTGATAACATATCTTCCTCGTTGACGATCAACACAGGCACACCTTGGGTGTGTGCTTAGCCCATTGCTTTACTCTCTGTATACACATGACTGTGTGGCTAGACATAGCTCCAATACCATCCACAAATTTGCTGATGATACAACCATTGTTGGTAGAATCCCAGGTGGTGACGAGACGGCGTACAGGAGTGAATATGCCAAATTGTGCTATGGTGCTGTAACAACAACCTGGCACTCAACGTCAGTAAGATGAAAGAGTTGATTGTGGGCTTCAGGAAGGGTAAGATGAAGGAACACATACCAATCCTCATAGAGGGATCAGAAGTGGAGAGAGTGAGCAGCTTCAAGTTCCTGGGTGTCAAGTTCTCTGAGGATCTAACCTGGTCCCAACACATTGATGTAGTCATAAAGAACGCAAGATAGCAGCTATACTTTATTAGGAGTTTGAAGAGATTTGCCATGTCAACAAATACACTCAAAAGCTTCTGCATTTGTACCACGGAGAGCATTCTGACAGGCTGCATCACTGTCTGGTATGGAGGGGCTACTACACAGAACCAAAAAAAAGGTTGTAAATCTAGTCAGCTCTATCTTGGGTACTAGCCTACAAAGTACCTAGGACATCTTTAGGGAGCGGTGTCTCAGAAAGGCAACGTCCATTATTAATGACTTCCAGCACCCAGGGCATGCCTTTTTCTCACTGTCTCCATCAGGTTGGAGATACAGAAGTCTGAAGGCACACACTCAGCGATTCAGGAACAGCTTCTTCCTTCTGCCATCCGATTCCTAAGTGGACATTGAACCCATGAACACTACCTCACTTTTTTTTAATATACAGTGTTTCTGTTTTTGCACATTTTTAATAATCTATTCAATATATGTAATTGATTTACTTGTTTATTTATTGTTACATTTTATTTTATTTTAATTTTCTCTCTCTCTGCTAGACTATATATTGCATTGAACTGCTGTTGCTGAGTTAACAAATTTCACGTCACATGCTGGTGATAATAAACCTGATTCTGATTCTGGTTCTGAGCTCTTCGAAGCTTCACTCAATGAAAGCAAAGGAAAGAAAAGCTCAAGCTCAAGTTTTTCCCTTCTCTTCTTTATATCTGTTCAGCTAGGACAGAAGGATGACAGGCAGGATTGTGAAATCCGGGAGGAGGACATAGCAGCGCACCGCGCGCGCGCACAGCCCTCCGGTGAAAATGATGTCATATTCGTTAAATAGGGACCGTGGACAATTCTGATTTGATGGAGACAGACGTGAAAGTACAGAGGAACATCTGGAGAAATTTCTGAAACGCAAGTTCGCTGCCGCTGTTACTGGGCGATCGAGAATCTTCCGAAGGGAAGGCCCCAAAATCCCCGGCTTTGCCTGCTGCTGGTGACCGAGATTGAGGTCAAATCATTTGAAACATAGAAACATAGAAACATAGAAAATAGGTGCAGGAGTAGGCCATTCGGCCCTTCGAGCCTGCACCGCCATTTATTATGATCATGGCTGATCATCCAACTCAGAACCCCGCCCCAGCCTTCCCTCCATACCCCCTGACCCCCGTAGCCACAAGGGCCATATCTAACTCCCTCTTAAATATAGCCAATGAACTGGCCTCAACTGTTTCCTGTGGCAGAGAATTCCACAGATTCACCACTCTCTGTGTGAAGAAGTTTTTCCTAATCTCAGTCCTAAAAGGCTTCCCCTCTATCCTCAAACTGTGGCCCCTCGTTCTGGACTTCCCCAACATCGAGAACAATCTTCCTGCATCTAGCCTGTCCAATCCCTTTAGGATCTTATACGTTTCAATCAGATCCCCCCTCAATCTTCTAAATTCCAACGAGTACAAGCCCAGTTCATCCAGTCTTTCTTCATATGAAAGTCCTGCCATCCCAGGAATCAATCTGGTGAACCTTCTTTGTACTCCCTCTATGGCAAGGATGTCTTTCCTCAGATTAGGGGACCAAAACTACACACAATACTCCAGGTGTGGTCTCACCAAGGCCTTGTACAACTGCAGTAGTACCTCCCTGCTCCTGTACTCGAATCCTCTTGCTATAAGTGCCAGCATACCATTTGCCTTTTTCACCACCTGCTGTACCTGCATGCCCACTTTCAATGACTGGTGTATAATGACACCCAGGTCTCGTTGCACCTCCCCTTTTCCTAATCGGCCACCATTCAGATAATAATCTGTTTTCCTATTTTTGCCACCAAAGTGGACAACTTCACACTTATCCACATTAAATTGCATCTGCCATGAATTTGCCCACTCACCCAACCTATCCAAGTCACCCTGCATCCTCTTAGCATCCTCCTCACAGCTAACACTGCCACCCAGCTTCGTGTCATCCGTAAACTTGGAGATGCTGCATTTAATTCCCTCATCCAAGTCATTAATATATATTGTAAACAACTGGGGTCCCAGCACTGAGCCTTGCGGTACCCCACTAGTCACCGCCTACCATTCTGAAAAGGTCCCGTTTATTCCTACTCTTTGCTTCCTGTCTGCTAACCAATTCTCCACCCACACCAATACCTTACCCCCAATACCGTGTGCTTTAAGTTTGCACACTAATCTCCTGTGTGGGACCTTGTCAAAAGCCTTTTGAAAATCCAAATATACCACATCCACTGGTTTGCCCCTATCCACTCTACTAGTTACATCCTCAAAAAATTCTATGAGATTCGTCAGACATGATTTTCCTTTCACAAATCCATGCTGACTTTGTCCGATCATTTCACCGCTTTCCAAATGTGCTGTTATCACATCCTTGATAACTGACTTCAGCAGTTTCCCCACCACTGACATTAGGCTAACCGGTCTATAATTCCCCGGTTTCTCTCTCCCTCCTTTTTTAAAAAGTGGAGTTACATTAGCCACCCTCCAATCCTCAGGAACTAGTCCAGAATCTAACGAGTTTTGAAAAATTATCACTAATGCATCCACTATTTCTTGGGCTACTTCCTTAAGCATTCTAGGATGCAGACCATCTGGCCCTGGGGATTTATCTACCTTCAATCCCTTCAATTTACCTAACACCACTTCCCTACTAACATGTATTTCGCTCAGTTCCTCCATCTCACTAGACCCTCTGTCCCCTACTATTTCTGGAAGATTATTTATGTCCTCCTTAGTGAAGACAGAACCAAAGTAATTATTCAATTGGTCTGCCATGTCCTTGCTCCCCATAATCAATTCACCTGTTTCTGTCTGCAGGAGACCTACATTTGTCTTTACCAGTCTTTTCCTTTTTACATATCTATAAAAGCTTTTACAGTCTGTTTTTATGTTCCCTGCCAGTTTTCTCTCATAATCTTTTTTCCCCTTCCTAATTAAGCCCTTTGTCCTCCTCTGCTGAACTCTGAATTTCTCCCAGTCCTCAGGTGAGCCACTTTTTCTGGCTAATTTGTATGCTTCTTCTTTGGAATTGATACTATCCCTAATTTCTCTTGTCAGCCACGGGTGCACTACCTTTCTTGATTTATTCTTTTGGATAGAGATGGTGCTCGGTATTCGGTGCCGGAGGCTCGAATTTTTCGGGGAATGAACAGGAGGTTCTGTGGGCGGACAACAGGAATCCTGGATGGTTTGTTGCCTCCTGGGTGCCAGGGTCTGGGATATATCAAATTGAGTCCTCAGCATTCTCAAGTAGGAGGGAGAACAGCCAGAAGTCATGGTCCATGTAGGTACAAATGACATGGGTAGGATGAGTGATGAGGTTCTGCATTGGGAGTTCAGGGAGTTAGGTGCTAAGTTAAAGGGCAGGAGCTCCAGAGTTGTGATCTCAGGATTTCTACCTGTGCCATAAGCTAGTGAGGCCAGAACTAGAAAGAATATACAGTTTAATGCATGGCTAAGGACTTGGTGTAGGAAGGAGGGCATAAGAGTTTTGGATCACTGGGATCTCTTCCAGGGAAGGTGAGACCTGAACAGAAGGAACAGTTTGCATTGGAACAGGAGGGAGACTAATATCCTAGTGGGAAGGTTTGTTAACGCTGCAGGGTGGGGTTTAAACTAGAGATGCAGCGGGATGGGAAACAGAATTCCAGAACAGTTAGTGCAGAGGTTGTGGAGGCAGATATAGGTAATACTTGAGACAAAGTTAGAAATCAAAAGGTTGATCATAGTGCAACTAGTGTACTGAGCTGCCTAAATTTAAATGCAAGAAATATTGTAGGAAAGGCTGGTAATAGTGCTGAAGATGAGGTACGTGGTTTATAAACAGTGGTGATGTGTAGTGAGGAGAGATTGGTGATAGGGCAAAATTGCAGTCAGCAGCATGAATTGCAATGTAAAAGGCTGACAAAATTCAAAAGGGTGAATATAGGACTGAAGACGTTGTATCTGAACGTGTGCAGTATATGGAATAAGGTAGATCAACTTGCAGCACCGTTGCAGATTGGCAGGTATGATGGTGTGGGCATCACTAAATCATGTCTGAAAGATTATAATTGGGAGCTTAATATCCAAGGATACACATCATATTGAAAAGATAGAGAAGAAGGCACTGCCCTGTGAGTAAAACATGAAATCAAACCGTTAGAAAGAGAGGACATAGGGTCGGAAGGTGTTGAATCATTGTGGATAGAGCTAAGGAACTGAAAAGGTTAAAAGACCGTGATGCAGTTGTATACGGACCCCCAAATGCGTGCCCTACAATTGACAATGGGAGATAGAAAATGCATGCCAAAAGGGCAATGTTACAATTGTCATGGGGGACTTCAATACGTGGGTAGATAGAGAAGATCAGGTTGGTGCTGGATTACAGGAGGGGGAATTCCTACAGTGCCAGATGCATGGTGTTTTAGAGCAGCTCATGGTTGAGCCCAATGGAGGATCTGCTATTCTGGATTGGGTGTTATGCAATGAACCAGAATTGATTAGAGAAATTAAGGTAAAGGAACCACTTGAGGTAAGTGATTATAATATCATCAAATTCACCCTGAAATTTGAGAAGGAGAAGCTGAAATCAGATGTATCAGTATTACAGAGGAGTAAACGGATTTATGGGGGCATGAGAGAAGAGTTGGCCAGTATTTATTGGAAAAGAGAACTGGCAGGGATGACGGCAGAGCAGCAATGGCTGTAATTTCTGAAAGCAATACAAAAGGCACAGGATATACATGAGGAAGAAATATTCTAAAGAAAAATATTACATAACTGTGGTTTACAAGAGAAGTCAAAGCAAGCATAAAAACCAAAGAGAGGGCGTATAATAGAGAAAGAATTAGTGGGAAGTTAAAGGATTGGGAAGTTTTTAAAAACTAACAGAAGGCAACTAAAAAAGTCATTAGTAAGGTAAAGATAGAACACACAAGTAAACTAGCCAATATTTTTAAAGAGGATACCAAAAGTTTCTTCAAATAGATAAAGTGTAAAAGAGAGGTGAGAGTGAAAATGGACCACTGGAAAATAATGTTGGAGAGGTACTAATGGGGGACAATGAAACAGTAGATGAACTGAATAAGTATTTGGCGTCAGTCTTCACTGGGAAAAACACTAGCAGTATGGTGGAAGTTCAAGGTGTCAGAGAGCATGAAGTGTGTGAAGTTACCATAAGTAGAGAGGAGGTCTAGAGAAACTGATAGGTCACCTGGACCAAATGGTGCATGGCCCAGAGTTCTGAAAGAGGTGGCTGAAGGGGATCGTGGAGACTTTAGTAATGATCTTCCAAAAATCACTAGACTCTGGAATGGCTCTGAAAAACTGGAAAATTGCAAATGTCACTCCACTCTACAGATTAGGAGAGTGGGCAAGGAAATAGCAAATGAAATACAGTGTCGGGAAGTGTATGATCATGCATTTTAGTAGAAGAAATAAAAGGGTTGACTATTTTCTAAATGAGAGAGAATATTAAAATCTGAGGCACAAGGGGACTTGGGAGTCCTTGTGCTGGTTTCCTTAAAGTTTAATATGCAGGCTGAGTCTATGGTGAGGAAAGCAAATGCAATGTTAGCATTCATTTCAAGAGGACTAGAATGTAAAAGCAAGGACGTAATGTTGAGACTTTATAAAGCACTGGTGAGATCTCATTTGAAGTATTGTGAGCAGATTTGGGTCCCTTATCGTAAAAAGGATCTGCTGAAACTGGAGAGGGTTCAAAGGAGGTTCACAAAAATGATTCCAGGATTGAATGGCACTGACATCTTCTACAAGCCCACTGATTCTCATAACTACCTCGACTACACCTCTTCCCACCCCGCCACATGCAAAAATGCCATTCCCTATTCCCAGTTCCTCCGTCTCTGCCGCGTCTGCTCCCAGGATGAGGCTTTCCATTCCAGGACATCTCAAATGTCCTCTTTCTTTAAGGATCGTGGTTTCCCTTCTGCCGTCATCAATGATGCCCTCACCCACATCTCCTCCATTTCCCACACTTCGGCCCTCACCCCATCTTCCCGCCACCACAACAGGGACAGAGTTCCCCTTGTCCTCACCTACCACCCCACCAGCCTCCGGATCCAGCACATTATCCTCCACAACTTCCGCCACCTTCAACAGGACCCCATTACTAAGCACATCTTTCCCTCTCCACCCCTCTCTGCTTTCCACAGGGATCAGTCCCTCTGTGACTCCCTGATCCACGCGTCCCTCCCCACAGATCTCCCACCCGGTACTTATCCCTGTCAGCGTAAGTGCTACACCTGTCCCTACACCTCCTCTCTTGCCACAATTCAGGGCCCCAAACAGTCCTTCCAGGTGAGGGAACACTTCACTTGTGAGTCTGTTGGGGTCATCTATTGCATCCGGTGCTCCCGGTGCGGCCTCCTCTACATCGGTGAAACCCGACGCAGATTGGGGGACCGCTTCATCGAGCACCTCCACTCCGTCCGCCACAACAGACAGGATCTCCCAATAGCCACCCATTTTAACTCTACTTCCCATTCCTATTCAGATATGTCCATACATGGCCTCCTCTACTGCCATGATGAGGCTAAACTCAGGTTGGAGGAGCAACATCTCATATACCGTCTAGGTAGTCTCCAGCCCCTCGATATGAACAAAGAATTCTCCAACTTCCGGTAATTCCCTCCTCCTCTCTTCCTCTATCTCTATTTCACTCTGCACCCTCCCCCAGCTGCCCATCACCTCCCTCATGGTTCCGCCTCCTTCTACTACCCATTGTGTTTTCCCCTATTCCTTCTTCATCTTTCCTGCCTATCACCTCCCTGCTTCCCCTCCCCCACCCCTTTATCTTTCCCCTTACTGGTTTTTCACCTGGAACCTACCAGCCTTCTCCTTCCCACCCCTCCCCCACCTTCTTTATAGGGCCTCTGCCCCTTCCCTCTACAGTCCTGACGAAAGGTTCCGGCCTGAAACATTGACTCATCGTTTCCACGGATGCTGCCCGACCTGTTGAGTTCCTCCAGCGTGTTGTGAGAAGAACAATTGATGGCTCTGGGCCTGTATTCACTGGAATTCAGTAGAATGAGGGTTGGCCTTATTGAAACCTATTGAATGGTAAAAGACCTTGATAGAGTGGATGTGGAAAGGATGTTTCCTATGGTGGGAGAGTCTAAGACCAAAGAATAAAGCCTCAGAATAGAGGGGCATCCTTTTAGAATGGACATCAGGAGTAATTTCTTTAGCGAGAGAGTGTTGACTGTGGAATTCTTTGCACGGGCAGCTGTGGATGCCAAGTCTTTAACTCATCAGGGCATGAAGAGATACGGAGAGAAGACAGGAGATTGAGGCCAAGAGGAAAATTGGATCGGCTGTGATGAAATGGCAGAGTAGACTCAATGGGCCAAATGGCCTAATTCTGCTCCTATATCTTATGGTCTCACGGTCTATTATTAGGACAAGGACTATTAGGATGGGAAAAGGCTTTTTCTCCGAGGCCATGAGACTACTAAGCTCCCTGCCACCCGCCAGGTCTCACCACATAGGAAACGCCAGTAGCATTATACTATTTACTTTTTTAGTGTATCATAAACACACATTATTTGTTAATTTATTTGTGGTAATTTTACTTTATGTGCCGTGTGTGAGTTAAGTATACTGTGTTGTGCTCTTTGGTCTGGAGGAACGTTGTTTTGTTTTGCAGTGTACACGTATGTTGTTGAAATGACTATAAACTTGAAATTGATAGCAGTTCCACAACTTACCAACCTAACCATATGTCTTTGGAATTTGTGGGAGGAAGCTGGAACACCTGGAAGAAACCCCCACGGTCACTGGGAGAACATAGAAACTCCTACCGACAGTGAATGGTGAGCATCAAACCCTGATCCTTCTGGTGGGATCTCAGATAAGGTAAAGAAAGGTGGATTTGCATTGCAGATCAGGGAGAATATCACAGTGGCATTTGGTGAGGACATCTGCAGGGCTTTTTGATTGAGGTAATGTTGGTAGAGCTCAGGAATAACAAAAATACTATCATGTTGAAGGAGTTATAGCACAGGCCAAACAGCCAGCAGGAAAAGAAGAGCATATATGTCAGCAAATAAGGGAAAGATGTAAAGGCAACAAGACAGTTGTAATGAGTGACATTAATTTTTGCAATAATGACTGGTATTCCCTTGGTGCTAGAAGCTTAGATGAGATAGAATTGGTTTGAATTTTTGGGAACAAATGAATTAGTAATCAAAGAAATCAACACTTAACTAAATGACCTCTATTATCAAAGTTCAAAATTTATTATCAAAGTACATGTACGTCACCGTACACTACACTGACATTCATTTTCTTGCAGGCATTTACAGAGGAACAGAGAAATACAATATCATCAATGAAAAACCACACACAAAGAAAGACTGACAAACAACCAATGTGCAAAAGGAGACAATATGTGCAAAAGCAAAATAAAACAAACAGTAATAATAGTAATAATAAATAAGTAAATCAGTAATACTGAGAACATGAGCTGTCAAGTCTTTGAAAGTGAGTCTCTAGGCTGTAGAATGAGTTCATAGTTCAGGTGAGTGAAGATGGTTGAATGGTGGTAACTGTTCCTGAAACTGGTGGTGTGGAAGGAAGTGCACCTCCTTCTTGATGGCAGCAGCAAGAAGAGAGCATGGCCTGGATGGTGGAGAGTCCTTGATGTTAGATGCTTCTTTCTTGTTCTTGGCTCCTTATAGATTTACTCAATAGTGAGGAGACTGGTATTCAATATGACAGGCTGGGCTGGATCCACCACATTTTATAGGGTTTTCCATTCTTGCACGTGGCCAAGTGGTTAAGGCGTCGGTCTAGTGATCTGAAGGTCGCTAGTTTGAGCCTCAGCTGAGACAGCGTGTTGTGTCCTTGAGCAAGGCACTTTAACCACACATTGCTCTGCAACGACACCGGTGCCAAGCTGTATCGGCCCTAGTGCCCTTTCCTTGGACAACATCGGTGGCGTGGAGAGGGGAGACTTTCTGCATGGGCAACTGCTGGTCTTCCATGTAACCTTGCCCAGGCCTGCGCCCTGGAAACCTTCCAAGACACAAATCCATGGTCTCACGAGACTAATGGATGCCTATATATGATATTCTTGCATATTAGTGTTTCCATACGAAGATGTGATGCAACCAGTCAGAATACTCTCCACTGTGCATCCATAGAAGTTTTTAAAAGTTTTAGATGACATGCCAGGTCTGTGCAAATGCCTAACAAAGTAGAGGTTCTGTCATGCCTCTTTTGTAATGACACTTATGTGCTTGTCCCAGGACAGGTCCTTTGATGTGATAATGCCTAGGAATTAAAAGTTATGGACTATTTCCACCTCTGATCCCTCAATAAGGTCTGGCTGATGGACCTTTGATTTCTTCCTCATGCCGACAGTAATCAGCTCTTTGGTTTTGCTGAAGCTGAGTGAGTAGTTGTTGGGTTGTCACCAATCAACCAGAATTTTCAATCTCACCCATCATCAACTTTCATTTGGCGAAGGACAGTGGTGTCATCAGCAAACTTAAGTATGACATTGGAGCTGTGCTTAGCCTGACAGTCATGAGTATAAAGCAAGTAGAGCAGAGAGCCAGGCTCACAGCCTTAAGATGCAACTGTGCTGATGGAGATTCTGGAGGAGATGTTGTTGCCAATTCAGACTGATTGGAGTTCTGCAAGTGAGTAAACCTAGGATCCAATTGCACAAGGAGGAATTGAAGCCAAGGTCTTGAAGCTTCTTGATTAGTTTTGAGGGAATGATTTTGTGGAATGCTGAACTGTAGTTAATGAAGAACATCCTGATGTATCCATCTTCACTTGCCAGATGTCTCAGAGCTGAGTGACAAGCCAAAGAAATGGCATCTTCTGTTGACCTGCTGTGGTGGTCGGCAAATTGGAGCAGATCCAAGTCACTCCTCAGGAGTTGAGATGTTTCATGACCAACCTCTAAAAGTACTTCACTAGAGTAGATATAAATGCTGTTGAACGATAATCATTGGGGCAGGTTAGCACTTGGGCACCAGTATAATTGAAACCTGCTTGAAGTAGGTGGGTGCATCAGAGAGCCAAAGCGAGATGTTAAAAATATCAGTAAAACCTCCAACCAGTTGATGAGCACCTGTGAGTCTGCTGGGGTGATATACTGCGTCCGGTGGTCCCAATGCGGTCTTCTATATATGGACGAGAACCCGACGCAGACTGGGAGACCGTTTTGCTGAACACCTACGCTCTGTCCACTAGATCTCCCAGTGGCCACACATTTTAATTCCACGTCCCATTCCCACTCTGATATGTCTATCCACAGCCTCCTCTACTGTAAAGATGAAGCTATACTCAGGATGGAGGAATGACACCTTAGATTCCGACTGGTTAGCCTCCAACCTGATGGCATGAATATTGCCTTCTCTAACTTCCGTTAATGCCCCACCTCCCCTTCGTACCCCATCCCTTATTTATTTATTTGTTTGTTTATTTATTTATTTATTCTCTTTTCCCCCCCCCTTTCTTTCTCTCTCTTTTTTCTCCCTCTGTCCCTCTCACTATATCTTCCTCTGGTGCTCCCCTTCCTCTTTCTTTCTCCCTAGGCCTCCCGCCCCATGACCCTCTCCCTTCTCCAGCCTTGCATCCCTTTTGCCAATCAACTTTCCAGCTCTTAGCTCCATCCCTCCCCCGCCCTACTGTCTTCCCCTATCATTTTGGATCTCCCCCTCCCCCTCCCACTTTCAAATCTCTTACTATCTCTTCTTTCAGTTGGTTCTGATGAAGGGTCTTGGCCCAAAATGTCACCCATACCTCTTTCTGTAGATGCTGCCTGGCCTGCTGAGTTCACCAGCATTTTGTGTGTGTTACTCAGCCAGTTGTACCACCGGGGCCTGATGGTTTCAGAGGGTCCACCCTCCTGAAATATGCTCTCATGTTGGTCTCAAATACCGAGATCACACTGTCTTCAGGGGCTGTGTAAGCTTGTGAAATTGTCTCCATGTTATGAAAGTCAAAGTGAGCATAAAATTAATTGAGCTCATATGCAAGCAACGACTTTGCAGGAGGTGATGTCATTCAATCCCTGCCATAACTGTGGAGTACCCTTCTGTGATTCAAGTTTGGTACAGAATTGCAATTTGCATAAGAGATGGTTTTCCAAAGGTTTTTCACTTTTCTGAGTCATCAGTCTTGAACGTTATTGACTTCCCCTTTGGGAGATTGCAGATCTCAGTTCATCCAGTGCTTTTGGTTAGCGAAAACACTGTATGATTTTGTGGAGATACGCTCATCCAAAGGTGTTTCTATAAAGTTTGTGCTAACAGTGCCGTATTTATTCAGGTCCTCTGATGAGCTCTTGAACACGGCCCAGTCCACTGACTGAAAGTAATCCCCTAGCCACTCATCTGTCTCCTGTAACTATCCCTTTGTGGTCATTAGCTCTTGTGCCTTGATCTTTAGCTTCTGCCTGTATACAGTTTAGGGGAGACAGCCAGATGATCTGATTTTCCAAATGGAACAGCCGGCATTCTTGTTGGTAGTGTGGTAGTGCATGAATATATTGAGCCCTCTGGCGCTGCAGATGATGTGCTAGTGGTAATTGGGCAGTCATTCCTTCAGCTAACTTGTTTTAAGTTCCCAGCAAGGATGTGAAAGATGTTAGGGTAGGAATCCCTTGGTCAGGAGCGGCATATACAGAGTGTTGAGGTGAGCCGTGTCTTAGTGAAACACAGACTTAGCAATCCCTCATCTCTCTCTGATGCAGCATTCTTGCACTTAGGTTCTCTACTTTGTTCTCCACTGACTGTACATTAGGCAACAATATGGTAGACAGAGGTAGACACTCTCTCCAGCGCTTTAGTCTAGACTGAAGTCCGCTCTGGTGCCCTTTCTTCCTTCGTCCTCTTCAATGATTCCTGAGAGTTATGTTTGCTGTATCTTTCAGGAGATTGTAAAACTGCCAGTGCATTTAGATGATTCAAAAGTACATCTCTCAATGGGAAATTACAGGTTGCGCATTCCAACGATAGTACTTCAGAAGAAATAAATCTAGTAGTTTTTACAGCTGCTTGCAAAGCATCAGCATATATTACGAGCACCATCTAAGGAATAGAATGTGTGTTGAACTCATCACCTGAAATGATGCTGCAGCAAAATAGCTGAAGCTGCTGGAAACAGAAATGTTTAAATAATTCAGCAGGTTAGGAGGCATCTCTGAGTGCGGGTGGGGGGTGTCAGTTGGAATTCATATTTAATATTTCAGGTTGAGAAGAATACAGATGAACTGGAAAATTGTGAAGTTAAACTTGCTTTAAGCAGCAAAGAATGGGACGGTGCAGAAGATAGAAAGTCCATCTGTACAGGATGAAAACCGAAGTTGATAAGCTAATAATTATGGTAAAAAAAATAGCATTAATAGAATAAAAACAAATTGAGACAAAAAGATACAGCGTCATTATCATGGATAGGCCGGATGTCAGAGAATGACAGATGCATGGAATACCCTGTCAGGGGTTGGAACAGAAGCAGATACATTAGGGACAATTAAGAGTCTTTCAGATAGGCACACAGATGATAGAAGATATAGAGCTATGTAGAAGGAAAGTGTTAGATTGATATTAGAGTAGGTTAAAAGGTTGGCACAATACCATGAGCTCCACCATTACATGTTTGATGTATATCAATGGAGAAGGGGGGAGGAAAAAGGGGGGGAGAGGGAGTGGAGAGAGAGAGAGACCTGCTTACCCATTTTTCAATGTAGACGAAACCCCATCATGACAACCAAGTACAATATGCTAAATTGGAAAGTGTGTAAGGAAGTTGCCACTTCATCCAGAAGGCCTTTCCGGGTCCCTGGATCGTAAGAAGAAAAGAGGTAAAACAGCAGTTTCAATATACCTATGTTTGCCTGGAAAATACTAAAAAAGGGAAGTTGTTGATGGAGATGGAGTGTGGAGCTTGAGAAAATTTTATACAGAATTTTGAAAGGAAAAGAGGGAGAGAAGATGGAAAAAAGAAATAACTGAAGATGATCTGTTGTATGTGGAGGCCGCTGGGAAGGAAGATGAGAATTAGGGGAATTTTTTTCCTTGATCTGAAGACAAGAGGGCTTTAGATGATTCAAGAGTGCATCTCTTAATGGGAAATTATAAGTTGCGCATTCCAACGATAGTACTTCAGAAGAAATAAATCTAGTAGTTTTTACAGCTGCCTGCAAAGCATCGGCATATATTACTAGCACCATCTTGACCTTCTGAGTCTGAGGAATAAGGAATAGAATGGGCTGTTGATAAACTCGTCACCTTAAATGATGCTGAAGCAAAATAGCTGAAGCTCCTGGAAATCCTGGAAACAGAAATGTTTGAAGAATTCAATAGGTTAGGAGTTATCTTTGGGTGGGGGGAGATTGGTTGGAGAAATGTGTAATTTGCATTAACAGCCAATACACCTGAGGATATGTTGGGGCAGAACAACACAAGAGAAGCAACAACAAAACAAAACAGTCAATTTCTCACTGTCCCACCCACCCACCCACCCACTCTCACAGACAGACAGGCCTCCAATCTCAGGACAGACTGCCTCCAGTCATAGAGTCATAGAAAAATACAACACAGAAACAGTCGCTTTGGCATATGTTATTGGTTCTGAACTCTCAGACTCACATCAGCCTCCAACCTCCAGTCTCTGGTACAGATTTACAGACTCGCAGGTCATTCATCTGATTTTGGACAAGCCGTCCCAGAGATTTCAAGCTTCAGGCCTTTACCTCCAGACAGGCCAACCTGTCTACAACCTTCAAGAACAGTACTTTCCACATACCACTTGCTGCCCATTATGCCACCAGAGTTTTGGGCAGCAATGAAGGTCCTTTAAGGATTCTTCATTGCTGTTTCAGTTACAATTTTTCTTAGCCAGTCAGAGTTGCTAGCCCTGAGCTGAACCTCCAAAGTGGAGGACCGGTGGATCACTCCTACCTTGGCCTTTACCCTTTGACCTGTTTAGCATGGGTGATGCTACCAAGAGCCAAAGCACAAGGACCTCACTCCAACTAACGTAGCTCGCCAGGTTATTGAGGCACACATACCTCCAATCCTCTCGAGGTTCCCACATAATGGCTTATACTAAACTTCTTAAACTCCTGTCTTGGTCTGGCTACTGCTCTGTCCAAAAACACAAGGAATTGCAGAAATGTAGATACCGTTCAAGCTACCAACATCCTGGTGGGGATGTTTGCTAAGGCTTTTGGGGAGAGTTTAAACCAGGAATGCTGGGGGGTGGGAACCGAACTGAAGAGACAGAAGAAGGAGCAGTTGGATCACAAATAGAGAAAGCTTGGAGACAGTGCTAAGCAGGTGATAGAGAAGGGAAGCTCTCAGATTGATGGTTTGAGAGGTGTCTATCTTAATGCAAGGAGTATTATGAACAAAGCGTGGATCAGTACTTAGTGTTATGATGTCGTGGCCATTACAGAGACTTGGATAGCTCAGGGGCAGGGACGGTTACTTCAAGTGCCAGGCTTTAGATGTTTCAGAAAGGGCAGGGAGGGAGGCAAAAGAGGTGGGGGCGTGGCACTGTTGATCAGAGATAGTGTCACAGCTGCAGAAAAGGAGGAAGACAAGGAGCAATTGTCTGTGGAGTCTCTGTGGGTGGAAGTTAGGAACAGGAAGGCGTCAATAACTCTACTGGCTGCCCCATAGTAACAGGGATATCGAGGAGCAGTTAGGGAGACAGATTCTGGAAGGGTGTAATAAAAACAGGGTTGTGGTTGTGGGAGATTTTAATTTCCCAAATAACGATTGGCCTGTCCCTAGAGTGAGGGGTTTAGATGGGGTGGAGTTTGTTAGGTGTGTTCAGGAAGGTTTCTTGACACAATATGTAGATAAGCCTACAAGAGGAGAGGCTGTACTTGATCTGGTATTGGGAAATAAACCTGGTCAAGTGTCAGATTTCTCAGTGGGAGAGCATTTTGGAAACAGTGATCACAATTCTATCTCCTTTACCATAGCATTGGAGAAAGATAGGAACAGACAAGTTAGGAAAGTATTTAATTGGAGTAAGGGGAAATACGAGGCTATCAAGCAGTAACTTGGAAGCATAAATTGGGAACAGATGTTCTCAGGGAAATGTACGGAAGAAATGTGGCAAATGTTCAGTGGATACTTGCATGGAGTTCTGCATAGGTACGTTCCAATGCGACAGGGAAAGGATGGTAGGGTACAGGAACCATGGTGTACAAAGGCTGTTGTAAATCTTGTCAAGCAGAAAAGAAGAGCTTACGAAAGGTTCAAAAAATTAGGTAATGATAGAGATCTAGAGGATTATAAGGCTAGCAGGAAGGAGTTTAAGAAAGAAATTAGGAGAGCCAGTAGGGGCCATGAGATGGCCTTAGCGGACAGGATTAAGGAAAACCCCAAGGCATTCTACAAGTATGTGAAGAGCAAGAGGATAAGACGTGAGAGAATATAACCAATCAAGTGTGACAGTGAAAACGTGTGTACGGAACTGGAGGAGATAGCAGAGGTACTTAATGAGTACTTTGCTTCAGTATTCACTACGGAAAAGGATCTTGGCAACTGTAGGGATGACATCCAGCAGACTGAAAAGCTTGAGCATGTAGACATTAACAAAGAGGATGTGCTGGAGCTTTTTGAAAGCATCAAGTTGGATAAATCATCAGGACCATTAGAGATGTACCCCAGGCTACTGTAGGAGGCGAGGGAGGAGATTGCTGAGCCTCAGGCGATGATCTTTGCATCATCAATAGGGACGGGAGAGGTTCCTGAGGATTGGAGGGTTGCGGATGTTGTTCTATTATTCAAGAAAGGGAGTAAAGATAGCTCTGGAAATTATAGACCAGTGAGTCTTACTTCCGTGGTTGGTAAGCTGATGGAGAAGATCCTGAGAGGCAGGATTTATGAACATTTGGAGAGGCATAATATGATTAGGAATTGTCAGCATGGCTTTGTGAAAGGCAAGTTGTGCCTTACGAGCCTAACTGATTTTTTTGAAGATGTGGCTTAACACTTTGATGAAGGTAGAGCAGTAGATGTAGTGTATATGGAAAACAGAAAGGCATTTGACAAGGTACTTCATGCAAGGGTTATTGAGAAAGTAAGGAGGCATGGGATCCAAGGGGACATTGCTTACATTGCTTTGTTGATCCAGAGTTGGCTTGCCCACAGAGAGCAAAGAGTGGTTGTAGATGGGTCATATTCTGAATGGAGGTCGGTCACCAGTGGTGTGCCTCAGGAATCTGTTCTGGGACCCCTGCTCTTTGTGATTTCTGTAAATGACCTGGATAAGCAAGTGGAGGGATGGGTTAGTAAACTTGCTGATGACACAAAGGTTGGGGATGTTGTGGATAGTGTGGAGGGCTGTCAGAGGTTACATCGGGACATCGATAGGATGCAAAACTGGGTTGAGAAGTGGCAGATGGAGTTCAATCCAGATAAGTGTGAGGTGGTTCATTTTGATCGGTTAAATAGAATGGCAGAATATAGTATTAACGGTAAGACTCTTGGCAGTGTGGTGGATCAGAGGGATCTTGAGGTCCGAGTCCATAGGACACTCCTGCCTCTTGTTGTTGCTTAGAGCTTATTACTTCAAACTTTCACATTGATTTTTTTTGTCTTTGTTCTGTCTTTTCCCACCTACATTTGGATTTTCCAACGTGTAGACATCGAGCAGCTATAGAAGTGATTGTACTGGGTTGAGTGATCCACATGGATGGAAGCTGAGCAGGGAAGATTTCCTGTGGAGACCTAAGATAATGATTGATGATGAGTAATGTGTCAGTGATATGAAGAGGCATCTGAGACTTATGGTTTGTTTACTGTCGAGCCTAAGAACATGATCCAAGCTTAACTTTTTGTCTGAAATGTTTAATCTTCATTCACTGAACTGAGAGAATAAGAAAATTTTTAACTAAGCAGATGTTAGGATAACCTCAGCAAACAACTTCATCACAGAAAACTAAATGTTAATACAAGCTCATAGGGCAGCTCATTTTGCAAATATATTCATAATCACCTGAGCTAATCTGTTCAGCAAAGGAAAGTAATGGAAAATAATAGTTCAGCAAAGTAACTGGATGCTGTTTTGATTGAACTCAAGATTATTTTTACACAGTACTACACTGTCCACATTATCTTCTATAAATTAATTTGATAGAGACAAATTAAGTTTTTCTGATAAGATAGTGGTGCTATGATCTACAATAACCTTCTTCACTATCAGCAATATCTCCTAACTTTGTATCATCTGCAAACCTGATCAAGCCTTGTGCATGTGGAACGAATAACAAATGTCCCAAAGCTACCTCCCCTACAGCATACTACAAGTCACTGCCTCCATTTCAAGACACACCTTCAACCACCATCCTGGTTTCCACCTTTGAGCAACTTTTGAATTCACCTAACTGGCTCTCCCTGGACTCCGTAGCACCAGATGTTCCAGACTATGCAAGACCTTGTTGAGGGACCCTGGTAATGTCCAAATTGACAACATCCAGTGCCCTAGGTGCATTTACCTTTTTGTTTACTTCTTCAAATTTTCTAAAACATTTGTCAAGCATGACATCCCACATATAAGGCCATTCCAACTCCTCCTAATCAATCCAAATGTTGTTAGATCCTGTCCCTCAGAAATCCCTCCACGTAAATAAAATATGGGAAGTAAAGATGACCCTTCCTTCTTCCTTCTACTAAGGCCAAAACTGATATACATTCAGTGGTCACTTAATTAGATACACCTGTACACCTGCGCATTAATGTAAATATCTAATCAACCAAAAATGTGGCAGCAACTCAAAGCATAAAAGCATGCAGACATGGTCAAGAGGTTCAGTTGTTTTTCAGACCAAACATCAGAATGGGGAAGAAATCTGATCTAAATGATTTTGTTGGTGCAATGATTGTTGGTGCCATATGGGTAGGTTTGAGTACCTGATAAACTGCTGACCTCCTAGGAGTTTCACACACAACGGACTCTAGACTTTACAGAGAATAGTGCAAAAACAAAACAAAAAAATCCAATGGGCAGCAGTTCTGTGGGCGAAAACTTGTTAATGAAGGAGATCAAAGGAGAATGGCCAGACTGGTTCAAGCTGACAGGGCAGGTTCGTTTTATTGTCAAAGTATGCATATACAACACAACTTTGATACTCATCTTCTTGAAGGTGAGAGTAACTCAAATAACCATGAATTACAACAGTCGTGCAGAGAAAAGCACAGCTGAATGGATAACACATTGAACTTTGAAGTGAATGGGCTACAACAGCAGAAGGCCAAGAGCATTCACTCAGAGGCCACTTCATTCGATATACGAGGTACCTTATTATTTAGTTATTTAACTGCTTTATTTATTGAGACACAGTGTGGAACAGGCCCTTTCGGACCTTCAAGCTGCTTAAATTAAGAACTTAAAGTATTAATGCATCAATAAAGAAGTGTAAAAATTTTGTCAATGTTTAATAACATACCCAATGGTATTGGGTATATTTAAAGCAGAGGTTGATGTGCTCTTGATTAGTAAAGATGTCAAAAGTTAAAGGTGAGAAGGCAGGAGAATGGAGTTGAGGGGTAATAAATCCGCCCTGATAGAATGGCAAAGCATTCTCGATGGGCCAAATGGCTGAATTCTGCTCCTATGTCTTATGGGCTAAACTGCAAAAACATCCAAACTTTTTCACCCTGCAGCCTCAGTATCCATACTGAAATGTTTAGGATTATGATCCTCTGCTGCCTTGCGGCTATACCCACTCATGGGGAAGGCTTCGGGAGTAAACCCCAAGGAAAAAATACGGATCTGGAGTCCCTAAGGCAGTCCTACATTGAGTTCAATGTTGACTGGCAACTCTTGCGGTGCTGCTGGTACCAAACTGTATCGGTCTCTGCCGTTCTTTTGGGTTTATCGAATGTGTGGAGAGGGGGAGCTTGCTACAAGGACAACAGCTTGTGTTCCATATCGTACTGCCCTGGCTTGCATATCTCGGTGGCTAGAACACAATATCCATGGCTAACTCTGACCAACTGAGAGATGTTAGACTCAGATGATCCTGTACAATTCTGACAAGCCAAGTATTTGAAAGGCAGGTTCTACGGGCATGCTGGTATCTGCCATAGTCTGCCCTTGACATGGAGCAGTCCAGGATTTACTAGTGTTGGAATATCTGAACACCAGTGGCTTAACCAATGTTCAGAATTATTGGCCGCCATCATCTTTATGTTGGCTCATGCTTCACAGGCGAATCTGGGACTATAAAGGTTTGGCATGACCACGCTCTCTCTATAGCTGAAGAAAAACCTACAAGCACAGGAAATTTATTTTTGGATTGCCCCTTTAAATTGTATGGCTGTCACATGTACTGGGTACCCATTGATGATTTGGAATATGATTGACTAGATTTAGTGAAATGTGAGCTCATAGGAAAGGTATTTAGAAATATCAAGCCGTAAATGTGAAAGAATTTTTTTTTAGAATTCTTAGGCTAGTGGATAGTGTTGGAAGAACTATTAAACAAAAGTACAAGATCCAAACCAAGTCTTATGAAGAATTATTTGTACTGCTGTTATATTAATGGAATAAAGAATATACTGCTGCTTAAGATAAAAATCAGAGTTTCAGGTCTGTTGCCTGACCTAATTAGGCTATATCAGTGAATTTCTTTACTGATTTGCAGTTGTAGGCATTGAGAAAGTTAATATCCAGTGAAAATGCTACATTCCTCTATATACAAAAGTGACATTAAGGGAATCTCTCCCATTCATAACCAGACAGATGTGCATTTCTAATAAAAACAGAAAATACTGCAAACACCCATGTAGTATTTTATGGAAACATTGGGGTAAGTTGTGCTTTTTCCTCAGTAACCTGTCCAGATCTTATTCCACGCATTCAATTACATTTCAGAGAGAGACTGTGAATTCATTTATGAATGACTGCAGTGCACAGCATGAAGACAGTCACCTTGTATCTGTTGGTAAGGAGATCCAGAAATTGACCCACTAAGGAAGAACGGGAATGTTGCCTGATCTGGCAAGATTGACTTATAAGGAGAGGTTGTTTTCCCTGGAGTGAAAGAGGCTGAGGGATGACCTTATATAGATTCATAAAATAATCAGTGGCATAGTTACAGACTATTTTCAGAGTAGGGGATCTTAAAACTAAAGGGCATGAATTTAGGGAAAGGAGGGTCAGAGGTCAGGTTTTTCACACAGATTGTGGTCGGTATATGGAACAAACTGCCAGAGGAGATGATAAAAGCAGGTACAATTATAACATTTAAAGGACACTAAGACAGACACTGTACATGAATAGAGCTTTAAGCTCAAGCTTATATACAATGTTCCTCCAGACCACAATGCACCCACAAAAGCTATATCACACACAGAACATAAAACAATATATCACCACAAATTAAAATAATAAAATATAATTCACAGTGCATGTAATGTGCTAAATGCAGGCAAATGGGATTGCTATAGACAGGTATCTTGATCAACATGGACAATTATGGCAAAGGTTCGTGCTTCTGTGCTGTAAAACCATATGAGTTTATAAATCAATAGAGAAACAACAACTTTGGGGAACTGCGGAGAGTAGTGAACAGAGAAATCTAAGAAAGTAAATATGTTTGGCCCCAGTGGCCTGAGGGATTTCTAAGCCAGGGTTTGAGGGTTCAAGTCCTAACTGCACTGGTGGAATTTTCCATTCAGTAGCATGGCCAAGCAGTCCAAGGTGCTGAATTAAGACTCCAGTCTCTCAAAGGCATAGATTCAAATTCCACTGCTGTCAGTAACCTTTGGACTGGCACAGTAGCTTAGCAGTTAGTGAAATGCTATGATAGTGCCAGAAACCCGAGTTCAATTCCATCGATGTCTGTAAGGAGTTTGTACGCTCTCCCCATGACTGTATGGGTTTCATTCAGGGGCTCTGTTTTTCACACATTTCAAAGAAGTATGGGTCAGTAAGATATTTGGTCACAGTTATGTAATTGAATGATGGGCTGGAAGGGCCTGTTATGTATGTGTCTCTAAAAATAAATAAACAAAGTTTCCAATTCAGGTGTGTGCGAGACACTTGGGGAAGAACATGCAAGTGCTGGTCTTTCTATATCTCTGCTGCTCTTGGCCTTCTAAGTGGTGGAGGTTACAAACGAGGGAGAAGAATGGTTACAGTGCTGTTCCACTTATGGTACAGCTAGTGAACTGGTGAACTGTGGGCAAATGGAATGTGTAGGTCAGGAAGGTGTGAAGACTCTTAACTAATATTTGAATGGTACTTATCCAACAGTAAAGGTTACTCCTTTACAGTCCTGACCTATTTCTTAAAATATATTGGACAGGTGAATCAGTCATTGCAAAATAGTTATATGTCAGGAATGTTGGCGAACTGTACTGCATTAATAGGGTCAGGTAACTGTACAGTAAAGGTTATATATGCAGGATTGGCATACCATGAAGAGATCCAGATGTGATATAATAGTACACACTATGAGAAGAGGAATATTTCAAAAAGATTGCAAAAACAATGTCCTTTCTTCTCTAACCCCTTGTTATTTTGACTAGGCATAAATCTATAATATTCACAGTGCTTAGTACTGTCATAAATCAGTACTGTATGCCTATGTGATTAAACCAGAGCCATTAGAAATCCTCCAATCCAGAAGCTGTTGGATTAAGAAAAATCAGGAAGAGTACTTCAAATACAATGTTGGAATTTTACTGAATGTTTTAATGACTGAGTTGATTGTTGATATCACTTTGTATCAATATATTGTCAGTTTACTTCACAAAGAAATTGCCGTGGGAAGGTTATGAAGTTTTCCACCTGAAGCAAGTCACAATGGTAAATTAGGTCATTTCATTAAAATTGGCTTCCATCCCCGTTATGTTTGCAACTGAAAAACATAAAAACTAATTGAAAGTAAAACACGGCAGCCAGAAAATAACCCATGAACATTTGTTTTTACTTTAAGTGAGGTGTGCACGTATGATGTGGTGGCATGATGACATATGCCATTAACATACTTTTACATAGAACAAGTAATTAGCTATTTGTGTTGGGCACGTGGCCAAGTGGTTAAGGCACTCGTCTAGTTATCTCAAGGTCGCTAGTTCGAGCCTCAGCTGTGGCAGCGTGTTTGTGCCCTTGAGCAAGGCACTTAATCACACATTGCTCTAGTCTGTGCGAGGAGTGGCGCCCCACACAGACTTCCAATCTGCACCTTGTAAGGCATGAAAATGCCCGACGCAGACCTCTCATGGTTTGAGTCAACGTTCCCACCCCTCCCTAGCTATTTGAATAGCAATGAATAAGGTTACAAATATCATCCCCACAGGAGTTCTCTTTTCTCTAGTATAAATTCTTAGTTGGATATCTGCAGTCTTCAGTTTAGTATCTTTGAAATGGTGTTCAAACCTTTGTGAAATGATTGAAACAGCTGAGCCAGAGTCCAATTCTATTTTAATTCATTTGCTGTTCATTTCTATTGTAAGCCATATTGCTTATATTCCATCTGGGTAGCCTCCAACCTGATGGCATGAACATAGACCTCTCAAACTTCCGCTAATGCCCTACTTCCCCCTCATACGCCATTTATTATTTAGTTATATACACACACTCTTTTTCTCTCTCTCCTTTTTCTTCCTCTGTCCCTCTCACTATACCCCTTGCCCATCCTCTGGGCTTTCCCCCCCTGCCACCTTTTCTTTCTCCCTAGGCCTCCTGTCCCATGATCCTCTCATATCCCTTTTGCCAATCAACTGTCCAGCTGTTGGCTCCATCCCTCCCCCTCCTGTCTTCTCCTATCATTTCAATCTCCCCCTCCCCCACCCACTTTCCAATCTCTTACTAGCTCTTATTTCAGTTAGTCCTGATGAAGGGTCTCGGCCCGAAACATCGACTGTACCTCTTCCTAGAGATGCTGCCTGGCCTGCTGCGTTCACCAGCAACTTTTATGTGTGTTGCTTGAAATTCCAGCATCTGCAGATTTCCTCATGTTTGCTTGTAAATCTCAAGGCTACTCATTCCTGCATCACTCTCATCATTATCAAATTTTTCATCAACAGTATGCAGATTGATGCTCTCTCTGAAACTGAAACTTGACTTTTCATCTTTTTCTTTCCTCTGTGTAGTTGCGTAGTTATTTTTGTTTGCCCAATGGGCTCTTTGTATGTGTCCTACCTTCTGGCACTTACTGCAAATTTCACAATTAAATCTGCATTGACCTGGTGTATGTAAGCCACTGCCACAAGGGTACCACTATTTGTTTGATCAGGCTGGATTCTGTTTAGATGGTTCAATATTTTTCATGCTCACTTTCATTCCTGGCTGTAACTCAATTGTATCTCTGTCTGCTGTTTCCATTAATACAGTTATTTCAACTGCTCTTTTAAATGTAAGTTGCACTTCAGTTCAGAACCATTTTTGAATGCTTTCTTGTAAGATTCCATGAATTATATGATTTCTCAGTGCATCATTAAGCCCATTACTGAACTGACAATGCTCAGGCAATATCTTCAATTCAGCCACGTACGCTGAAATGAACAAACCTTCCTTTTGATTCTGCCTTTTGAAACCTGAAGCCTTCTGCAATCAGCAATGGCTTTGGTTGTAAGTATCCCTGCTATCATTTCATTCTGTATACAATATCCAGTTACCTGTTTTGTAATCAAACAAGTCAATGTAACCGATGTAGCCAGCCATTTCTGTTCTGTCTTTTTATTTATCATTATTAACACTCAGTACTCACTGTTTATGAACCCGTGAATTCTTCCATTTTCTGCATTTTTTAAAATCTTGATTGTCTTTCCTTTTGTAAATAAAATATACTGTGCTTTTTATAAACTTGACCATCTTAGCTGCACTTTTTTCATTAACCTGAACGTCTCCCTGCGCTCCAAAAGGTAGGTAGTCATCTCAGGTTCATTTAAAGCTTTCTCATCGCTACTGTTACGTTTTGTAACTTGAAGACTTTAAAGTTAATTGAAAGGAAAACAAGGCAGCAGGGAGGTAACTTGTGTGCGTCTGTTTCTTCTGCAGATGAGGTGCATGCGTATGAAGTGGCGGTGTGATGATGTATACCATGTACATACTTTTATATTTAACATATGGGGTGGCATGGTAGCGTAGGGGTTAGCTCAATGCTTTACAGTATCAATTTCCACCACTCCCTGTAGGGAGTTTGTATGTTCTCCCCGTGACCATGTGGGTTTCCTGTAGGTGCTGCGATTTCCTCCCAAATTCCAAAGATATACCAGTTGGTAGGTTAACTGATTATTGTAAATTGTCCCGTGATTAGGCTCAGATTAAATTGGGCTTGAAGGGCCAAAAGGGCCTATTCGGCATGGTATCTCAATAATAATAATAATAATAATAATAACAACATAATAACGATGGAGGAGGAGAAGATGGCGGTGTGACGCAACTTGCGCAACCTCTCCGGTGATGAATATTTGTAATCTGTCAAGTAGGAGGCCATGCACAATTCTGATTTGATGGAGGCAGACGTGAGAGCACAGAGGAACATTTGGTGAAACTTCTGAAATACCTGCTTCACTGCCGCTGCTACTGTGTGATCTGAAATCTCCGGAGGGGAAGGCCCCGAATCCTCCGCTTTGCCTGTTGCTGGGCGGCTGGGGCCGGGGTCGAAGCGCTCGGCAGAAATGGTGCTTGGTGCTCGGTGTCGGAGGGCTGGTCGGAGGCTCGAAGCTTTCAGACGGACTCAGAGTCAGACTGTGGTCAGGTGCTTCCAGGATGCTGCATCGGCAAGTTTGCGGCGCTGGAAGCTCATGGCAGGGAGAGTTTCTTCCTTCTACCGTCTGCGTGAGATGTTGGGGCTATCGGGACTTTGAGACTTTTTTTTAACCGTGTCCATGTCTGCTCTTATTAAATTATGGTATTACTTTGCACTGTTGTAACAATATGTTATAATTATGTGGTTTTTGTCAGTTTTAGTTCTGGTCAGTCTTGTGTTTCTGTGATATCATACCGGAGGAACATCGTATCATTTTTTAACGCATGCATTTCTAAATGACAATAAACGAGGACTGAGTGTCCTCATAATCTAATCTAATCTAACAATGAATGCTTAATCAAATAATATATTCACTATATTACTCAAATATTACTGAAATATTAAATACACAACAGCTCCCTGAAGTCATATTGTGAGTATAACCCGTATCTTAACTCTTGAGATTGCTTCACCTCTTAGTGGTTGACATGGCGGCAAAGCATTTAGTGCATTGCTTGATAAGGGTCCAATTTCCACCACTGCCTCTAAGCAGTTTGCATGTTCTTCCCATGACTGTTTGGGTTTTCTCCAGTTCCTTTGGTTTCCTCCCACATCCTAAAGACGATTGATTAGGGTTAGTGAATTGAGGGCATGCTATGTTGGTGCCAGAAGCACGGCGACACTTGCCCAGCACAAATCTCACTGATTTGATTTGATATAAAAGCTGCTTTTCATTGTATGTTCAATGAACATGTGTCAAATAAATCTATTTCATTCTCTTCCTTTCTTTAGAATGTAATTCAAAAGTCTATATTTTCAACATCCTCAAATAAAGATAAAAAGTTGCTTCAAGTCAGTTATAAACTGCTAGTTCTTGATTCTCCCAAAAGAGCAAATACTTCTCTACATCCATTCTATCAAAGCACCTGTTGTGACTATAAATGAACCACACATACTGTAGAGCTGTAGATGTAAAAGGTGTTTATTCAAGCAGGCATTCTGGAAGAACATCTAATTACACCAAGGTGTCATACTTCGTGAGCAATAGGTAACAGGAGGTCATAAATCCATTTGCAGTGC
Source organism: Mobula birostris (assembly GCF_030028105.1). Lineage (NCBI taxonomy): Eukaryota > Metazoa > Chordata > Chondrichthyes > Myliobatiformes > Myliobatidae > Mobula > Mobula birostris. The sequence continues at coordinate 139,603,686 of NC_092370.1, forward strand.
TTATAATTATGTGATTTACTTTGACATTTTGGTTCTGGACAAGTAATTTCATAATATTACATATTCATAAAGAAAGCGCAGCTTATTTGAGAAGACTCCTTTAAATATTCACATTACTGCAGATGTTTCAAAGGGTTCTGAGCAAATAATACCAGATACCCAAAATATAGTTGTTTTATCTCAAAAATGAGGGACAGCTAGATCTTTAAACACCACAAAAATTGATTGTCTAGGGATTAAGTGGCAGGATGGCCACTTAATTCCTTTCCTCAGCTCAGCCTGGGTGTTGGAATGTGAGCCAATTAGCAGGACTGGTCATCTATTATTCTTCCCTGTACAACTTACAATGGCTTAAAACCAGAACACCTCATGTACAATGGCTGGTGTCAATGTCTATAAAGTATTTTGCAATGTTCCATTGTTTAATGAACTCTTTTGTACAGCTGTGAATGGAAGAAATTGGTTTGTCTTTTTCTAAAGTTGATCTCTTACGTGATCTCCCACTGTGAACTTTGGTGTAAAGAGCTGCTGGCCACATAATTATTGGTTGATGTCCCATATTTAGCAGACCCTAACAGCCCATTAGAATATATGCTTAAATCAAGTCTTTCCACTTGACCGACCCCAGCAGATATGTGCCTAGGCTGCCTCATCTTTCTTGAAAAGATAACCTGGTAACAATCTAATATGCCATCTCTGAACTGCTTTCATTGCATTAACATGCTTCAGTAAAGAAGGAGCCAGATATATTTCTTCTCTATCCTATAACCAAGACAATTGTATATTTAATTCACCTTGGATGCCATGGGAGCTAATCTTTTGAATAGCTTTCATGTAGGATTTTGTCAAATGCTCTATTAAGTTCCATCTGTAGCACGTCAACCTCACTATCCCCATCAATAAACGTATTTTCAATTACGTCTTTGAAAGATATGCCAAATGAACTAGAACAGGAATCAAGTTTATTATTTCTGACATGTCATGAAATTTGTTGTTTTGCGGCAGCAATATAGAGCAAAACACAAAATACGCTATCAATTACAATAAGAAAAAATATATAAATCAATGTAAACATATATAAACTAAATATGCTCTATACAAAATAAATTAAATAAGTAGTGTAAAAAAGAACAAATAATAGTGAGGTAGCATTCATGGGTTCATAGAGTATTTGGGGATCTGATGGTGGTGGGGAAGAAGTTATTCCTAAAATGTTGAGTGCGTGTCCTCAGACTACTGTACTCGTGGTAGTAATGAAAAGAGTACTGGGTGATGAGTGACCTTAATAATAGATGCTGCCTTTTTGAGGGATCACCTTTTGATATTAAAATCAACTTTTCCCCAGAACATCAATATCCCTCTCCATTACAATCTTGAAACTTAGAGTTATGGTCACTTTCTCAAAACTGCCTGCCAACTGACCAGTTTCGTCCATAGCATTAAGTCAGTACTTTCCCATTCCTATATTAATGCATTGGCAAAAGAAGCTTTCCTCACTGCATTTTCAAATCCTCCTCCATATAATCTTCTCACAGCAGGGAAAACCCACTATTATAGGAGAACATCTTTGAACATTCAGCTCTTTGTTCACCAGTAGTCAAAGTACTCAAAGTAAATATATTCTCAAAGATCATATATGTCACCTTTCACAACCATAAGATTAATTTTCTTGCAGGCATTCACAGTAAATACAAAGAAAACAAACACTCAAAGAAAAACCAAAATAATGATAAAAACATCGGAAACATGAAATGAAGAGGCCTTGAAGGTGAGTCTATAAGTTGTGGAAATACTTTGGTATTAGGGTGAGTGAAGTTATCCCCTCTGGTCATAATTTATAATGAGAAATACTGTTGATCACACCAGTTTATCTCTAATTGTACCATTAATTGTACCCTTTACTTGCACCATAGTTGGGCGTTTTTCATTGATTCTGATCTAGTTATTACTCTATAGATTTGCTGAGTATGAACATTGGGTTTAATATGGTGACATATATAATAAAATTTACTTTGAAAATGAATTTCAGGGTTGTATATGGTGACATATATATATACTTTGATAATAAAATTTACTTTGAACTTTGAACTTTAATTAGTCTACTAGATTCTGAATGCTACGAGTATTTAAAGATAGCACCTATAATTCTGTTATTTTAATATTTTTTCACATTTTATTCTATTTCTACTCCCCAACCATTTTGCTCAATGCTTTTTGAATTCCCCTTTTCTGCTTTGTTTTGCTCCTTCCTAAATATTCTGTACATAATGGTTTTCTTCTCCTATCTCTGGCTCTTTGCCAGTTCTTTAAATCCTTATCCTATTACCATCAATCCTTCAGTCATCGGAAAGCCTTTATTCACTCTAAGTCCTCCATGATTTTAAAGTGTGTGCTCTAATGTCAATACACCTACCCAATTGTACCTAAATTCAATGACAATTAATTCTTAATTTGTAATGCAGCAAAACACTCTGATGTAAATTTCTCTTCAGATTATCAGTGACCATATATGGTGGTGAGGCTTCACAGAAATTCTATTCATCAGATGGGTTTGTGTGAAATGCACCTCTGTAAATGAAATACCTTTACCATAATGCTTACACATACTGCGTCTTTGACTAAATTTTTAGTATGTGCTTGCATCCTTTAATGCTTCTGAGGAAAATCATGGAAAAGACATTAGCAAATTTTGATTGAGCAACTTCAGATAATTTCATACATTATCCATTCAAATTTTACTTGCTTTTAGTCAATGGATTTCTCAGTATATATACTTAGTGGCCATTTTATTCGGTACACCTATACACCTGCTCATTAATACAGATTTCCAATCAGCCAATCAATACATTAAAGCATGCAGACATGGTCAAGAGGTTCAGTTTCTGTTCAGACCAAACATCAGAATAGGGAAGAAATGTGACCTAAGTGACTTTGACCGTGGAATGATTGTTGGTACCAGACAGGGTGGTTGGAGTATCTCAGAAACTACAGATCTCTTGGGATATTCATGTCAAACAGTCTCAAGAGTTTGCAGAGAATGGTACAAGAATCAAAACGCATCCAGTGATTGGCAGTTCTGTAGTCAAAATGCCTTGTTAATGAGAGAGGTCAGAGTTTAATGGCCAGACTGGTTCAAGCTGACAGGAAGGTGACAGCAACTCAAATAGCTATGCATTACAACAGTGGTGTATGGGGTGCTCAGGAAGCAGTAGCAGTTCTGCTGGTGAGCTTGTCATGTTCTACCCAGGGGCAGCTCACCCACCTTTAGACACCATCTGCCACCCAGCTCTCACCTGTTGCTCAAAGTAACTGTCTGCATGCCACAGTGGCCACACCCTGGTACCCCGCTTTGACAGGCATGCTAAACCAGGTGAGGGTGGCCGGGAACCTCCAACCCCTGTGAGGCAGGAATATGCCTGCCTCAGCATGTGAAGCCAGTTCCAGTGGACTGAGGGGATAAGATCAACTACAAGATCTAATGCCCCAGAAGGTTGTGCTGCCAAGCGTATGGCCAAGTGCAATAGGAATCGATGTGAAAGGTGAGGGGAGTAAAAATATTACTTTAAAAGGATTAAAAGTATTATATATGAATGCACGGAGTATAAGAAATAAAGTGGATGAGCTTGAGGCTCAGTTGGAAATTGGAAAGTATGATGTTGTGGGAATAACAGAGACATGGCTGCAAGAGAACCAGGGCTGGGAAATGAATATTCAGGGATATACATCCTGTCAAAAGGGCAGACAGGTTGGCAGAAGGGGTGGGGTGGCTCTGCTGGTGAGGAATGAAATTCAGCCACTTGTGAGGGGGGGACATAGAATCAGGAGATGTAGGGTCAGTATGGATAGAACTGAGAAACTGTAAGGGCAAAAAGACCCTGATGGGAGTTATCCACAGGCCCCAAACAGTAGCCTGGATATAGAGTGCAAGTTAAATCAAGAGTTAAAATTGGCATGTCGCAAAGGTAATTCTACGGTTGTTATGGGGGATTTTAAGATGCAGGTAGACTGGGAAAATCAGGTTGGTACTGGACCCCAAGAAAGGGAGTTTGTGGAATGCCTCAGAGATGGATTCTTAGAGCAGCTTGTGTTAGAGCCTACCAGGGAGAAGGCAATTCTGGATTTACTGTTTTGTAATGAGCCAGATTTAATAAGGGAACTTGAGGTAAAGGAGCCATTAGGAGGTAGTGACCATAATATGATAAGCTTTAATCTACAATTTGACAGGGAGAAGGGAAGATCAGAAGTGTCAGTATTACAGTTGAACAAAGGAGACTATGGAGCCATGAGGGACGAGCTGGCCAAAGTTGACTGGAAAGATACCCTAGCAGGGATGACAGTGGAACAACAATGGCAGGTATTTCTGGGAATAATACAAAAGGTGCAGGATCAGTTCATTCCAAAGAGGAAGAAAGATTCTAAGGGGAGTAAGGGGTGACCGTGGATGACAAGGGAAGTTGAGGACAGTGTAAAAATAAAAGAGAGTAAGTATAACATAGCAAGGATGAGTGGGATGCCAGAGGATTGGGAGACTTTTAAAGAGCAACAGAAGATAACTAAAAAGGCAACGGGGGGGGGGGGGGGGTGGAAAGATGAAGTATGAAGGTAAGCTAACCAAGAATATAAAGGAGGATAGTAAAAGCTTCTTTAGGTATGTGAAGAGGAAAAATTAGTTATGACCAAAGTTGGGCCTTTGAAGAGAGAAACAGGTGAAATTATTATGGGGAACAAGGAAATGGCAGACGAACTAAACAGGTACTTTGGATCTGTCTTCACTATGGAAGACACAAACAATCTCCCAGATGTAATAGTGGCCAGAGGACCTAGGGTGACAGAGGAACTGAAGGAAATTCGCATCAGGCACAAAATGGTGTTGGGTAAAGTGATGGGACTGAAGGCTGGTAAATCCCCAGGGCCTGATGGTCTGCATCCCAGGGTACTTAAGGAGGTGGCTCTAGAAAGCATAGATGCATTGGTAATCATTTTCCAATGTTCTATAGATTCAGGATCAGTTCCTGCAGATTGGAGGGTAGCTAATGTTATCCCACTTTTTAAGAAAGGAGGGAGAGAGAAAACAGGCAATTATAGACCACTTAGTCTGTCATCAGTGGTAGGGAGAATGCTGGAATCAATTATAAAAGATGAAATAGCGGTATATTTGGATAGCAGTGGCAGGATAGGTTCGAGACAGCATGGATTTACCAAGGGGAAATCATGCTTGACTAATCTTCTGGAATTTTTTGAGAATGTAACTATGAAAATGGATATGGGAAAGCCAGTGGATGTGGTGTACCTGGACTTTCAGAAAGCCTTTGATAAGGTCCCATATAGGAGGTTAGTGGGCAAAATTAGAGCAAATGGTGTTGGGGGTAGGGTACTGACATGGATAGAAAATTGGTTGGCAGACAGGAAACAAAGAGTAGGGATTAATAGGTCCTTTTCAGAATGGCAGGCAGTGACTGGTGGGGTACCGCAAGGCTCGGTGCTGGGACTGCAGCTATTTACAATATACATTAACGATTTAGATGAAGGGATTAAAAGTAACATTAGCAAATTTGCAGATAACACAAAGCTGGGTGGCAGTGTGAAATATGAGGAGAATGTTATGAGAATGCAGGATGACTTGGACAGGTTGGGTGAGTGGGCAGATGCATGGCAGATGCAGTTTAATGTGGATAAATGTGAGTTTATCCACTTTGGGGGTAAGAACAGGAAGGCGGATTACTATCTGAATGGTGTCAAGTTAGGAAAAGGGGAGGTACAACGAGATCTAGGTGTCCTTATTCATCAGTCACTGAAAGTAAGCATGCAGGTATAGCAGGCAGTGAAGAAAACTAATGGCATGTTGGCCTTCATAACAAGAGGAGTTGAGTACAGGAGCAAAGAGGTCCTTCTGCAGTTGTACAGGGCCCTGGTGAGACCACACCTGGAGTATTGTGTACAGTTTTGGTCTCCAAATTTGAAGAAGGACATTCTAGCTATTGAGGGAGTGCAGCGTAGGTTCACAAGGTTAATTCCCGGGATGGTGGGACTGTCGTATGTTGAAAGATTGGAGCGACTAGGCTTGTATACACTGGAATTTAGAAGGATGAAAGGGGAACTGATTTAAACATATATGATTATTAAGGGATTGGACACGCTAGAGACAGGAAACATGTTCCCGATGTTGGGGGAGTCCAGAAACAGAGGGCACAGTTTAAGAATAAAGGGTAGACCATTTAGACCATTTAGGAGTTGAGGAAAAACTTTTTCACACAGAGGGTTGTGGTTTTGTGGAATGCTCTGCCTCAGAAGGTAGTGGAGGCCAATTTTCTGTATTCTTTCAAGAAAGGGTTAAACAGAGCTCTTAAAGGTAGCAGAGTCAAGGGATATGGGGAGAAGGCAGGAGAGGGATACTGATTGTAGATGATCAGCCATGATCACAGTGAATGGCAGTGCTGGCTCGAGGGGCTGAATGGCCTACTCCTGCACCTATTACCTATTGTTTGCTGCAACGCTTTGTGGCGAGCAAAGGGCATGCAAGGCACAGAAGATGTCACGGCTGTCTACTGCAGCCAAGGAAGTCTCCAGTCATGACGATTTTTTGTAATATTGGATCAAGACATTTGAGGTCGAGAGAGTGGGACTGCCCCAGTGCAATGACTTTTTCACGATAAAATTTCCTCCCCGCAGGTTACATCATCAATGGCCACTTTATTAAGTGTGGGAGATAGTTAAAAAAGTGGCCACTGAGTGTATACTGAGAAAAATCAAAATGGAAAAGTTCATGTGAGCAATAAAATCTCTCAATGTTTGCAAAGCTCCAGAAGGGAGTTGCCATGGAAGTCATCAACACCCATGTTTTTAACATCGTAAAGCAATCATATCTGGAAGTTAGTTGTAACATGTCCCTGACTGAATGCTGAGAATAGATGGGCTGTATCCATACTTAAGTGTTGGATTGAACCAAACACTCTCAGAAATTGGTCCAATATTTATTAAAACACAACAATTTAGACAAGTATTATGAATTCGCTTTTCTTTTTTGAAAGAGATAATAAATTAGTTTTGTTTTAATTATGTTTCAAATCCCTCAATTAGTTGATCGCAGATGAGTAAGACAATGTCACTGTATTTTCTTCCTGGTTCATAATTTGACTTTTGGATAAATCTGTCAAGAAATCAGTGAAAAGCAAAAAAGCTAAAGGTTAGCCCATCCTGTATAGTGAACAATTGTGGTCAACTATTGTATGAAATTGTTCCTATTCTCAAATAATACGAACCTCTGGAAGATTCAAATCTGTCAGGAAAAATTACGAGGAAGCTTACGATCAAGAAAAGTTACTGTTCTATCAGGGCAAAATTTTTCAAGATTTGTTCAAATCATTCACTGCAATTTCAATGACGAACAGCAGAACCTCCAGAAAAACTAGGTAATGGCTGATATAGTGTCATAGAGTTGAACAGCATGGGAACAGATTCTCTGGCCCAGCCTGGCTGTGCTATCTAATTTGCCAAAATCAATTAGTCCCATTTGCTTGTATTTAACCCATGTCCTTCTAAACCATTGCTGTCCATTTACCTATCCACATGCCTTATAAGTGTTGTAATTTTATCCACTTCTTCGATTTGCTTTTGCTGTTCATTTTATGTACTCATTACCTGTTGTATCAATATCAGAATCATATTTGTAATCACTGTTTTATATGTTGTGAAATATAATGCTTTGTTGCAGCAGTACAGTGCAAAAACATAAAATTACTGTAAGTTACAAAATAAATAGCTTCAAAGAAATAATGTGGTAGTGTTCATAGATTCATTGGTCTTCTATAAATCTGAAAGCAGAAGGGATAAAGCTGTTTCTGAATGATTGAATGCGAGTCTTCAGGCTCCTGTACCTCCTCCCTGATGGTAGCAATGAGAAGAGGGCATGTGCCATACGGTGAGGGTCCTTAGTGATTGATGCCACCTTCTTGAGTCACCGCTTCTTGAAGATGTCCTTGATGGTCAGGAGAGTTGTGCCATTATGAAATTGACTACAACCCCCTGCAATCTCTTTTACATTGGATCCTCCATACAAGGGCATGATGCAACCAGTCAGAATGTTCTCCACCATACATCTATTGAAATTTGCAAGAGTCTTTGGAGACATACCAAATGCCAAACTACTAACAAAGTGATTGCTTCAGTGTTTTGAGCTCAGGAGAGATGCTTTGAGATGTTGACACCCAGGAACTTAAAGCTGCTCACCTTTCCTCTGCTGACCCTTCTAATGAGGATAGGTGTGTTTTCTCCCAACTTCCCCTTCCTGAAGTCTATAATATTCCCTGTTCTTGCAGATATTGCATGTGAGGTTGCTATGACATCACCGTGCTCGCTGAACAATCTCTCCACTGTACACCTCCTCTTTGTTATCTGAGATTGTACCAACGACAGTGATGTTTTAGTGAATTTATAGATAACATTTAAGCTGTGCGTAGCCATTCAGTCATGAGTGCAGAAGCAACAGTGTAGCTGGCTATGCATGTGTCTTTGATGTGTGTCTGTGCTAACTGTCAGTGAGGAGGAGAGGCTACCACTGATCTGTGCTGACAGCTGTCTCCCGATGAAGAAGTCAAGGGAGGTACAGAAACACGGGTTTACAAACTTTTCAAATCTTTTTATTGTATATATAGGAAAAATAACATGAGTACATTGAAGTAACAACACTTACAATGCCTCAAAAAAAACCCATCATCTTAAAGATTGAAAACAAAATTTTGTGATAACAAAAAAAACCTACTGAGCAGAAAAGTGAGAAAAAAAAGAGAACCCATTAGGTGTACAACCCCGGAGCCATGCGCCATACAAAAAGCTTCTAAAAATAAACATCAAACCACCAGCAAGAAAAGAAAATATACTAAAAAAATTGACAATTAGATCGTGGAAAAATTTTATCAATTAACTCAAATGATAATAACGAGCAAATGAGCCCCATTTTTTCTCAAAATCAAATAAAGGTTCAAAGGTTCAACTTCTAATTTTCTCCAAACTAAGACATAGCATCACTTGAGAGAACCATTGTGACAAAGTGGGAGCTGATGTATCCTTCCACTTCAACAAAATGGCCCTCCTAGCTATCAATTTAACAAATGCAATAACATGTTGGTCAGACACAGAAATACCATGAATATTTTGAGGAACTATTCCAAAAAGCACAGTTAATTTATTAGGTTGTAAATTAATTTTAAGTGCTTCAGAAATTGTTGAGAAAACCGATTTCCAGAACTGTTCCAATATAGAACAAGACCAAAACATATGTGTCAGTGTAGCTATCTCAGTTTTACATCTATCACAATAACTATCAACATTAGGAAAGATTTTAGAAAGTCTCTCCTTTGTCAAATGATAACGATGTACAATTTTAAATTGAATCAATGAATGGCTAGCACAAATTGAGGAAGAGTTAACCAACTTCAATATCCGCATCCAATCCTCTGTCATAAACCTCAAATTAAGTTCCTTTTCCCAATCCTGTTTAATCTTAGATAAAGGATGCTTATCCCATTGTAATAGTAAATTATAAATTCTTCCAATAGAACCCTTAATCGAAGGATTCATACTCATAATAGTATCTAACAGGTCAGCCTCCAATATGTAAGGGAAATTACCTAAATATTTTTGTAAAAAATATCTAACTTGAATGTATTGCAGAAAGTGTGAGTATGAAAGAGAATATTTATCAATTAATTGTTCAAAGTACATCAATCTATCTTCTTTAGATAAATCCAAAAAAGAATTAATACCTTTATTCTTCCAAAGTAAAAAAATTGGATCACTCAAAGAAGGCTTAAAAAAGTAATTTTAGTAAATTAAACTACAAAGTTTAAATTTTTCAAGGTTAAAAAATTGCAGAACAAGGGCCAAATTTGTAGAGAATACTTAATCACAGGATATAGGTTTAAATTAACAACTTTACCTAATTGCATAGGTAAAGGAGCTCCCAATAACGAGGTTAAATAAAACTGTTTTACAACTTTTAGTTCCAGGTCTACCCAAATTGGCCGATCACTCTTATCAACCCAGTATATCCGAAAAGACATATATCGCAGATTAACAGCCCAATAATACATTCTAAAATTAGGCAAAGCAAGACCTCCAACCTTTTTCAATTTTTGTAAATGACATTTACTAATTCTTGGTCTTTTATTATTCCAAACAAAAGATAAAATAATAGAATCAATCTGATCAAAAAAACTTCCTAGTCAAAAAAAACAGGAATATTCTGGAATAAGTATAAAAACTTCAGTAAAATCATCATTTTAACTATATGAATACAACCAACAAGTGAAAATGTAAGTTGACTCCATCTGCTAAATAAATACTTCATAGAGTCTACTAAGGGAACAAAATTAGCTTTATAAAGATCCTTATATTTTTTAGTAATTATAATACCTAAATATCTAAAAGAGTCTGAAACTTTAAAAGGAGTATTATCATATATAGAGACAGAATCATTTAAAGGAAACAATTTACTTTTACTAAAATTAATTTTATATCCTGAAAAACCTCCGATTTCATTAAATAATTTTAGCAAGGCAGGAATGGATTCGTCAGGGTTAGATATATAAACCAATAAATCATCAGCATAAAGAGAGACCTTATGCATGGTCTCATTCACAAAGATCCCATGGATATTTTTAGCCTCAGAAGGAGCAATAACAAGGGGTCCTAATATTAAATTAAACAACAAATGGACAGCCTTGCCTTGTCCCCCATGAATGCTGAAAAAAAGGAGTCCTACAATTGTTAGTTACAACAGTAGCAATAGGGGCTTTATATATCATTTTAATCCAATTTTTTAAATTAACAACAAAGCCAAATTTCTCTAAAACATGGAATAAATATTTCTATTCGACTCGGTGGAACGTTCTTTCAGCATCCAAAGATACAACACATTGTGGAATTTTAGAATATATAATGTTAAATAGTCTCCGAACATTTGAAAAGGAATAGCGACCCTTTATAAAGCCTGTTTGATCTTTACAAATAATTTTACCCAAAATATTCTCCAACCGATCTTTGACAAAATCTTAGCGTCAACATTCAGTAATGAAATAGGTCTATATGAAGCACAGTCAGTAGGATCTTTATCTTTTTTAAGAATTAAAGAAATAGAGGCATAAAAAGTAGAGGGTAAGTCACCTTTCACAAAAGAATCCTTAAACATTTCCAACATATACGGAGAGAGCAACTTTCCAATTTTTTTATAAAATTCTACAGGATAGCCATCAAGTCCTGGGGACTTACCAGATTGCATTGAAAAAATAGCTTTATGAATTTCGGCTTCGGTAATTTGAGCATCGAGAATCTTTTGATCCTCAGCCAAGATTTTAGGAAAAACAATCTTTCGTAAAAAAGCATCCATTTTAGAGGAATCTAACGGACATTGGGATTTATATAACACAGCATAAAAATTTTGAAAAATCTTATTAATTTCTTAATATTCCTGAGCTAAGGTACCATCTTTCCTATGAATTTTCATGATTTGCCTTTTGGCTGCAGCCATTTTTAATTGAAATGCAAGCAGTTTATTATTTTTATCTCCAGACATATAAAATTGGCTCTTTAACTTAAGCAAATAACATTCAATGGGATGAGTTAATAACAGATTATATTGTGATTGAAGTTCCACCCTTTGTTTAAATAAATCAGTATTAGGGGAAATTGCATAAATATTATCTAAATCTTTAATTTGTTTTGAAATTCTATCTAATTCTGCTTTAGTTTGTTTTTTAAGTTTAGCTGAATAAGAAATAATCTGACCACGTAACAATGCTTTAAATGTATCCCATATAACTAATTTAGACATACCCCCTATATCATTAAAAAGAAAAAATTCTTTTATCTGGGTTTCAATGAAAGTAACAAAGTCAGAGTTTTGCAATAATGTCTGAAACATACGCCAAGGTGGGCGGGCAAGAATGACATCATCAAATTCAAAAGACAAACTCAGAGGCTCATGATCAGATATAGCAATAGTGGCATATTCGCAAGTTTTAACAGTAGGCAGGAAGCGGGGATTGATTATAATATAATCGATCCTCGAATATTTTTTATAAACGTGTGAGAAGAAAGAATATTCTCTATTATCGGGATAAAGATACCTCCATAAATCAATCAACCCAAAATCAATCAAAAAGGAATTAATAAATGATGCGGATCAATTTGGAAGTCGCTGATTGGTTGAGCTCTTATCAATCATAGGATTTACACAACAATTAAAATTCCCACCCATTATGAGCATATATTCATTTAAGTCAGGCAGCAAAGCAAACACCTTTTAAAAAAAAGGATCATCTAAGTTAAGACCATACAAATTAACCAAAACAACTTTTCTGTTACAGATTCTTCCTTTAACAATTAAAAATCTACCATTAGAATTTGATTCAATATCCTCTTGAATAAATATATTAGGTTTAATGAAAGTAGACACACCTTTTGTTTTACTCTGAGAAGTAGAGTGGAATTGCAAACCATTCCACCATCTAAAAAATCTATTTTGATCTCCCACCCTGATATGTGTCTCTTGAGCAAAAATTATATCAGGTTGGAATCGGTTAATAATTTTAAAATTCTTCTTTCGTTTAATAGGATGATTCCAACCACATACATTCCAAATTATTACATTAATCCGTTTGAACAGCATACTATAATTTCATTCTACTTTATACATGCACAAAGCACATACCAATACGGGATGATCAAAGATGGCGGTGATGAAGAATACAACCAAATAAAAAACACACATGCTCCGGAACCACCCAATGGGAAAAAACTAACTCTAAACCCACCCACCCACACCGGGAAACCCGAAAAAAGCAAGCGATCTACGATAGAATTCAAAGCTGCTGACTGCTCTGTCTGTGTTTTCTTTCCCTCCGCCCAGTTAGTAAAAAAGTAGAGTTTCCTTGTGAAAAAGACAATAAAGTCTCAGGAAAAAAAGGTATTTACATTCCATCGACTGATAAACAAGAAAGAACCAAAATACTGTTATCTCTTAGAGAGAAAAACCAGCGCCATGTTTAAGTTTAATATTAATTCCCTAAAAAAAGCTTTAAATTCAATTATAAAATGTAATATTAAAACAGAAAAATATATAAAAAGCCCTATTATTAGGAAAAAACTACCAAATAGCTACCAAGTATTAAATTAAAGGAACAAATCGTCTTATCTTCTTCCCTCAGTCATAAAATCTCCAGAGATCATTTGAGCAGAGATACTTAAACCATAAGTCTTTCCAAAGGAAAACCAATAATATGCAATAAAGAACAACTCCCCGTGTTCTTTAATTAGTCTCTCAATGAAATACACAAATGACCTTCATAAATCTTCTTTCCAAAATGCAAATAATGTACAAATAGCCAAACAGACTTTCAGATGGATCATTCAACAGCGGTGTCGGTGACAGTGGCAGGCAAAGCCTGAACAACATCCAGTGCAGTTTTTGGATCAAAAAAAGTACGAGGAGGAGAATTAGCAGGGAAAATTTAAATTCTTGTCGGATACCTCAGATGGGAAAAGATTCTTATCATATGCTTGTTTCATTACCAGGGCAAATTTTGATCTTTGTTCCATTATCTCTCTTGGATAATCTTCGTAGAAGTGGAGCTCAGATTCCATAAATCTAAAAACTCTCTGTTTTCTTGCCTGTCGTATTGTTTGATCTTTAATTTTAAAGTGATGAAAACAAACCAGAACAGATCTTGGTTTACTAGAGTCCTTCGATTTCGAGATAAACGCCCTGTGTGCCCTTTCTATAGCAGGCGGCTTTGATAGAATGGTAGGAAATAAAGTGTGGAAAAGCTTACCAAAGTAAGCTGTTAGATCTCCATCTTCAGCAACTTCCTGCAGCCCAACAATTCTTATATTCCTTCGTCAAGACCTAGTTTCCAGGTCTATAATCGTATTTTGATATCTTTCCAAATGAGTTGTAGCTTCAGACAGCTTTTTCTTAGTTATCTTCAATTCCTCTTCGTGTGAAATAACTTGAGTTTCCAGGTCTTTAAGTTTTCCCAGAAATGACTTCATTTCATTACTATTCTTTTCCAGTTGGTCTTTAATTGATCCATTCTGATCCTGAATTGAATTCAGCATCCAAACGATATCTTCAGCCCATGATGGCATTTCATCAGATCTTCCCTTTTGCACCTTTCCTTTCCCATTACCTTTATCACTAGGTTCAGGTAAATTCTTCCCACTTCTTGTAGACATAGACACATTGATCACCCTCAAGAATCAACAAGTAAAAATTTTAAATTCAAAGCTTAAACTAGGGGGAAAGAAAGAAAACTAAGAGCAGCAGAAAAATACTGCTACTCCATTGGCAGACAGGGGCGGTCCCTCAGGTTTACAATCTTTGTGATTTATATTGGGGGATGATGGTACCGAACACCAAGCCATAATTGATACAAAGCGATACACACAAGATGGCAGGTCTCAGCTCGAAACGTCAACTGGCCTGAGTGGTGAGGATCTTTGATGATGAATATTACTGTCCTATGACAGCGTTTCATGTAAATGGGCTCAATGATTGGGAGGGCTTTACCCGTGATGTACTGGGCCAAATCCATAATCTTTTGTAGGATTTCCCATTCAAAGGCATTGGTGTTGCCATACCAGGCCATAATGCAGCCAATCAATACATTTTCCAGCACACATCTAAAGACGTTCGTCAAGATTTTTGATGTCATGCCATATCTCCGCAGACTCCTGAGATGTAGAAGCATCGTTGTGCTCTCTTTGCAATTACATTTCCATGATGGGTCCGGGGAAGATCCTCTGAGATAGTGGCACCCAGTGACCCTCCTCACCTCTGATCCTCTGACGAGGACTGTCTCAGGGACCTCTGGTTTCCCTCTCCTGAAGTCTACAGTCAGTTCCTCGACTTTGCTGACATTGAGTGAGAGGTTGTTGTTATAATACAACTTAGCCAAATTTTCAGTCTCCCTCCTACATGCTGATTCATCATCACCTTTGATTTGACCCGCAACAGCGGCGTCATCAGCAAACTTCAATATGATGTAGGAGGTGTACTTACCACACAATCATAGCCGTAAAGCACCTGTGCTGATGGAGATTGTGGAGGAGATATTCTTGCCATCTAAACTGACTGGGGTCTGCAAGTGAGGAGATCCACAATCCAGTTGCACAAGGGGTTATCCAGGATCAAATTGCTCCAGGTCTTGGAGTTTACTGATTAGTTTTGAGTGGATGATGTTATTGAATGCTAAGCTGTAACAGATAAAGAACATCCTGATGTGTGCACCTTTGCTGTCCAGATGTTCCAGGATTGTTTGAAGAGCCAATGAGATGGCATCTGCTGTGGACCTGTTGCTCCGGTAGGCAACTTGGAGAGGATCCAAGATGTCACTCTGACAGGAGCTGATATGTTTCAACACCAATATTTCAAAGCACTTCATCACAGTGGATGTAAGTGCCACTGGGTGGCAGTCATTGAGACAGGTCAGCACGCTCATCTTGGGCACCGGTGTGATTGAAGTCTGCTGGAAACCGGTGGGTACCACACCCTGCCAGAGCGAGAGGTTGAAGGTATCCGTGAACACACCAGCCAGTTTGTCAGCACAGGTATTCAGTACTCAGCCAGGTACTCTGTCCAGATCGGATGCTTTCCTCGGATTCACTCTCTCGAAGGCAGTCCGCACATCGTCCTCAGATATTGAGACCGAAGGACCATTGGGAGACATGGGGATGTGCAATACTCTGATGGTCAAAGCGAACAGAGGAGGCATGAGCTCACCCGGAAGCAAAGCTCTGCTGTCCCCCATCTCGCTTGATTTCACTTTATCTAAGTTTGTGGCATTCAAACTCTGCCACAGCCGCCGAGCGTCGCTCATTGATTCCAGTCTTGTCCAGAATCTCCACTTCTTCCATGAGGTGGCTTTCCAGAGATCATACCTGCACCTCTTGTAACATTCTTCATCTCCAAACTCGAATGCCTCTGATCTGGCCCTCGACATATCCTGGATTTCACGGTTCATCCAGGGCTCCTTACTGGGGAAGACCCTGAACAATTTTATGGGAACACACTCATCTACAGCTGTTTTAATAAAGTCTATTACGACCCTAGTGTAGCCATTCAGGTCCTCAGATGAGTGTTACACACGGCCCAGTTTACTGACTCAAAGCAAATCCTGTAACCATTCCTTTTCCTCCTGCAACCACCTCTTTGTTGTCTGGATCTCTGGAGCCTTGCTTTTTAGGTTCTGTCTGTATGCAGGTAGTCAGACTACAGTGAAATGAACTGATTTGCCAAAATACGATATAGGAAAGGAACGACAGGCACCCCTTATTGTAGTGTAGCAGTGGTCTAGTTTGTTGAGACCTCTGGTACTACAGATTATACGCTGATGATGATTGGTTGGGGTTTTCTTCAAACAGGCCTGGTTGAAGTCACTGATTACAATTCGAAATGCATTGGGATGGGTTGTTTCTTGTCTACAGTTGACATTGTGCAGTATCGGGTGTGCTTGCTTATAGTCGCCCGCTATAAGCTGCAGTCAGGATAAACTGCAGTCAGGATTTCAGACGAGAACTCTGAGGCAAAGAGAACGGTCTACATTCCAAGTCAGGGGAGCATGAGGGTGGCATATCTGCCACGCCAGCACACCAAAGAGAATTGACCAAAAAGCACACACTGCCTCTCTGTTCCTTACCAGGGTTCACGGTTTGATCCATTCTGAAAATGGTAAATCCTTCTGGTCTGATTGCTGCGTCTGGTGTGTCCTCTGATAGTCAAGTCTTGGTGCAGCAAAGAATTGAAAACTGCCTCATCTACACACTCACCAACCAAGTCTTGGTACAGCAAACAATTGATATCTGCCTCATCTGCCTCTTATTGTCCAGTGACTGCACACTCACCAACAGGATGCTGGATGGAGAGGCCTCATTTCAGCCTTGTAGCCCTGCTCTCCTGTCATGCTTTTGGCCATGGCAATGAGCCTTAAAGGCTCCGTGCTTAACTGCTCCACATGCTATGGTCGATCATGAGATCTGAAGATCATTTACCACCGATGTGGCAGAGAGGGCCTCAAGATGGCTGTGGCTCAAAAGAGGGGAGCCATGGAGTCATAAGTAGCTAGCCATCTGGACACAAGCTGGGGTGTGATCAGCCCCGGCTGGGTCACCTGGAGGAGGTTGTATGATGTTGAAAGACCCGAAATACCCAGTGATTCCAGGAACATCACTGAAGATGTGTCCAGAAGCATCAATAGATGTATGTACACAGTGAAGTCCGTTTCTAAGAGGAAATTTACATGGTAAAGCAGACTCAGTGGGTCAAGTGGCCTAATTCTGCTTCTGTATCTTATATCTTATCTGATGCAGGGAAGGAATTTGAAATAGAGTCATGAAGCACTTCAGCATGGAAACAGGGCAGTCAGCCTCTCTAGTTCATGCCAAACTATTATTCTCCCTTGTCCCATCAACCCACAACTGGACCATAGCCCTTCATTCCTCTCCCACACACATACCTATACAAATCAAACCAGCATCTACCACTTCTTCTAGCAGCTCGTTCCGTACTCTCGACACCCTCTGAATAAAGAGTTACTCCAGGGGTTTCACTTAAATATTTCACCTTTTACTCTTAACCCAAAACTTCTGGTTCTACAGAGCCTCCTGTCTCTAATAAAGTGTCCCCTGAGTGTATGCTCATGATCTTCAGCCAATCCACCTCATCACTCAATGTGTTGTGCATTCAGAGATGCTCCTCTGCACATGATTGTTGTAACGTGCAGTTATTAGAGTTCCTGTCACCTTTCTGTCAGCTTGAACCAGTCTGGCCATTCTCCTCTGACCTCTCTCATTAACAAGAAGTTTTCACCCTCAGAAATGCCACTCACTGGAAGTTTTTGGGTTCTCACACCATTCTCTGTAAACTGTAGAGAACGTTGTGCATGAAAATCCCAGGAGATCAGCAGTGTCTGAAATACCCAAACTAGCCCTGTCTGGCTCCAACAATCATTCCATGGTCAAAGACACTTAGATCACATTTCTTCCCCATTCTGATGATCAGTCTGAACAACAACTGAACCTCTTGACCATGCCTGCATGCTTTTATGCATTCAGCTGCTGCCACATGATTGGCTGATTAGGTATTTGCATTAACCAGCAGGTGTACAGGTGTACCTAATAAAGTGGCCACTGAGCTGCGTTATGTGTGATGCTGATTGAATAATAAACTGGCCACACATTAGTGCTGCAATTTACTTATAAATGTGCAGGCAGCAGCAATAAAGCAAGGAGTTATGTGATTGGGAAGATCAGCAAAGTTCATCACAACAACAAGGAGGCTGTAACCGATGATTTTAACTTTCTAATTGACTTGGAAATGTTCAAGCCAAATGCAGCAAATTCTTTAGTGCATGGTAAATGAAGATAAGGAATTGGAAGCTATGTAGATTAATTACTTTTCATTAGTCAGCACACAACTACAAGGGATCATATTCCAAATATCCTCGGGATACCTTTATGGAATGAAGGTCAGGAACTCACAAAATAAATGTAAGCAAAAATGTGAAGAGGATAATGAGACTAATAAAAGGCAAATACATAACACCTGCAAAGTAGGTCAGATCATTGTCAATCTCACTGCAGTCTTTCAAAGTTCTCACACTTAAGGAATCATTGCAATAAATTAGAAAATTATGATAGCATTCTACTTTATAAGAAATACACTGGAAAACTCAGTATCAAGGGAACTCCTATGGGATGTCCTATCCACCTATGGATGCCCTGAAAAGTACATTTGAATCCTGAGACTCCTCCACAATGGCATGCTTGCCACAGTCATGGTCAGCAACAGTAACTGTGAGCCTTTTCAAGTTAGATCAGGAGTAAAACAGGGATGCGTGATTGCCCCAACTTTGTTCACCATCTTCATTGCGACAATCATCCACATTATCAAGGACGACCTACCCCCAGGAATCGAAATTGTCTACAGAACAGATGGCAGACTTTTCAATTTGCCCGTCTCAAGTCCAAAACGAAGACATCCACGAGTTCCCTCATCAAGTTCCAATATGCAAATGACAACAGTATTGCAGCTCTTTCAGAAAACCACCTACAACAGATTCTGACTGCCTTCAACCGTGCATACATGAAACTTGGAGTTAACATCAATTCCAAGAAGAATCAGATCATCTATCAACCATCACCAATCGAGACAAATCGGATAGAACCATCAATTCAACTTGACGAAACAACCCTGGAAAATGTGGACCACTTTCCGTATCTTGGAAGTCACCTCTCCTCCAAAATCAACCTTAATGACAAGATCCAACATCGTCTTAAATGCACTGGAACAGTTTTTGGATGTCTCCAAACAAGAGTCTTTCATATCATGACATTCAAACAGACATCAAAATGCTAGTGTACAAAGCAGTGGTAATCCCAATGCTCCTGTATGCATCAGAAACCTGGACAACATACCGACGTCATCTGAAGGCACTTGAAAAGTTCCATCAACACTGTCTTCAAAACATCTTAAATATCATCTGGGAAGATAGAAGAACCAACATCAGTGTGCTAAATGAAGCAAAAACAACAAGCATTGAAGCCTATGTCATCAAGAAACAACTAAGATGGAGTGGTCACGTAGTTTGGATGAAAGACGAACGTCTGCCGAAACATATCTTCTACTCCCAGCTTAAAGAAGGTAAACGTAAAAGAGGCGGACAACAGACGAGATTCAAAGATGTCTTAAAATCCAACATGAAGAAATGTAACATCAACATCAACAATTGGGAAGCCAATGCCAAGGACAGGAAACTCTGGCAAGCCATCATCCGAAGAAGGAACAGCAACTTTCGAAGTCAACAGATGTGCAGAATTAGAAGAAAGGAGAAGAAAATGGAAAGAGAAGCAGCAACAACCAAAGCCCGGTCTGCCATCTGGAACTACCTGTCCTGAATGAAGAAGAACTTTCAAATCCAAGATTGGACTCATAAGCCACTTGAGAGCCCATAAGTAGATCTACAGAACGAAGATCATCATCCTTGACCTCGAGGGATAGCCACGATAATGATGACGACAGTTGCCTGAATACTTGTGGGTGTATCTTATAGATTTTGGTTTGCTGATCCAGAAAATCATCGTGAAGTCTCTTCATCATGCACTATTGTTGTGGAAATGCCTATATTTGTTATTTCAATTCGTAATTCAAGTCAGAATAATTGATGCCAAGATTAAAGAAGGCATTTTTGTTAGTCCACAAATCAAACAGGTCATCAATGACAGGCAATTCAAAGAACATCTAGTGAGACCGGAGAAAATCACATGGAAGGCGTTCAAAAAATTTGTTGAAAATTCTCCTGGCAACTATAGAACACTAAACTATGTGTAGCTGGTTGATAACATGCTTCAACCATACAAAACCATGAAATGCAATATGTAGCTAAAGATTAATTTTCTGCATTCCCGTTTAGACTTCTTCCCTGCAAATCTTGGAACCGTCAGTGATGAGCATAGTGAAAGGTTTCATCAGGACATTGTAGTCATGGAGAAATGGTATCAGGGCAACTGGAATTTATCAATGCTGGTTGATTATTGTTGGACACTTCAGTGAGAAGACCATAGACCATAAGACTATAAGATATAGGAGCAATATTAGGCCATTTGACCCATCAAGCCTGCTCTGCCATGGCTGATCCAATTTTTCACTCAGCTCCAATCTCCTGCCTTCCCCCCATATCCTTTGGTACCCTGATCAACCAAAAATCCATCAACCTCTGCCTTAAATATATGTAAAGACTTGGACTTCACAGCTGCTTGTGACAAAGAATTCCACAGATTCCTGAATGGCCTAATTTGCCATAAAGTATAAGCAATTTAAGAATATTTATTTTTGAGTTGTATATGGCTGATAGATCACTGTTAAGACTATTAATCTGATTTCTAATTAATTCACTTGCCTTATCTCTTACACAATATAAATAAGTCTCTGGAAATCACAATTAAACTAGAGGGATTGCCTCACCTTTACATTGTGCTTTGCTTTGAACACACAGTTTAATTATATGTCAATTACATGTTAAAATAAGAGCCTTCTGGATGCTGAAACTGAAACGGTCCCACAAATTTTCTTTGCAACCTTCACTAGGTCAAATGAGTGCAGGTTGGTTGATCTTTCCAAACATAGCAAGCTTTCTAGCTCTAAGAAAACAGATTAGATGGTACACTGCAGCCTGATCCGACTGTCACTCAAGTTCCAGGTAACATAGCACTTCATAGATTATAAGGTATAGTTAAAGTGGAGGTTGATAGGTTCTTGATGAGTAAGAGTGTCAAAGGTTACGGGGAGAAGACAGGAGAATGGGGTTGAGAGGGAATCAGGCTTAATATCACTTACATATATCGTGAAATTTATTGTTTTGTGGAGCGGAATATTGCAATAGATAATAATAAAGAAGAACAATAAATTAAATATATAAAAAATTGAATGAATTAATTAGTGCAAACGAGAGCAATAAAGATAGTGAGCAACACACACAAAATGCCGGAGGAAGTCAGCAGGCCAGGCAGCATCTATTGAAAAGAGTGAACAGTCGATGTTTCAAGCTGAAACCCTTCATCAGGACTGAAAAAAAAGATGAGGAGTCAGAGTAAGAAACTTGGGGGAGGGGAGAAAGAAACAGAAGGTCATAGGTGAGCCCAGAAGGGGGAGGGGAGAAGTAAATAGCTGGGGAGTTGATTAGTGAAAGAGATACAGGGCTGGAGAAGGGGGAATCTGATAGGAGAGGATAGAGGCTATGGAAGAAAGAAAAGTGGGGGTGGGGAGAACCAAAGGGAGGTGGTGGGCAGGTAAGGAGATAAGTTGAGAGAGGGAAATGGGAATGGGGAATAGTGAAGGAGGGGGAGGGTTGAGGGCATTAGCAGAAGTTCAAGAAATCGATGTTCATGCCATCAGATTGGAGGCTACCCATACGGAATATAAGGTGTTGTCCCTCCAACCTGAGTGTGGCCTCGATGTGACGGTAGAGGAGGCCGTGGACTAACATGTCAGAATGGGAATGGAAAGTGGAATTAAAATGGGTGGCCACTGGGAGATCCCACTCCTTCTGGCAGATGGAGCATAGGTGCTCAGTGAAGTGGCCTCCCAGTCTACGTTGGGTAACACTGATATATAGGAGGCCACACCAGGAGCATGGATACAGTAGATGACCCTGACAGATTCACAGGTGAAGTGTCACAATAGTGAGGCAGTGTACATTGGTTCATTGTCCATTCATCATAAATCTGATGGCATGTGGAAGAAACTGTTCCTGAAATGCTGAATGTGTCTTCAGGCTCCCTTACCTCTTCCCTGATGGTTGCAATGAGAAGAGGGCATAGAAATTTCCTCAAACTCCTAATGTAATATTATGTAGCTGCTGTCATGCCTTCTTTGTAATTCCATCAGTATGTTGGGCCAAGGATAGATCTACAGAGATGTTGATGCCAACGAACTTGAAACCGCTCGCCCTTTCTACGTCTGATTCCTTGACGTGTATTTCCTGGACTTCCCCTTCCTGAAGCCCACAATCAGTTCCCTGATTTTACTGACATTGAGTGAAAAGTTGTTATTGTGACAGCACTCAGCCAGCTGTGCTACCTCACTCCTGCATGCCTCCTCACTAACTACCACCTGAAATTCTGCCAACATCGCCATCGGCAAAGTTACTGATGGCGTTTGAGCTCTGCCTAGCCACACAGTTTTGTGAGTAGCGAGAGTAGATCAGTGGGCTAAACATGCATCCTCAAGATTCCTTGTACAGTTCTGGATCACTCATCTTGAATGCCACTAATCTATCCCTCAGCAGAGTACGAATCTCTGAGTTCATCCACAGCTTTTGTTTTGAGTATGTCCAGTGTGTTCTCGAAGGCACACACTCAATCACACAGGTCTTGATGGGGTCATTGTCAACTGTAGCTTATTCATTCAGATTCAGAGATGAATCCCTGAATATTGTCCAGTCTACTGACTCACAGCTGTCCTGTAAGCTCTCCTCTGCCTCCCTTGACCATACGTTCTTGGTCCTCACCACTTGTTCAAAGTAAATTAAGTTCAAAGTAAATTTATTATCAAAATACATATATGTCACCATATACAGCCATGAGATTTGTTTTTTACGGGCATACCCAGTAAATCCAAGCAAGTGGTACTGTGGTCTCTAGTTGTGCCTGTACACTGGGGGCAGGAGTACAGCAAAGTGTGGGCATGGGATGGCACAATAAGCATTCTCGATGCAACACTCACAACACGCTGGAGAAACTCAGCAAGTCGGGCAGCATCCGTGGAAACAATGAGTCGACGTTTCGGGCTGGAACCTTTCATCAGGACTGAAGAGGGAAGGGGCAGAGCCCTATAAAGAAGGTGGGGGAGGGTGGGAAGGAGAAGGCTGGTAGGTCCAGTTGAAAAACCAGTAATTTGAAAGACAAAGGGGTGGGGGAGGGGAAGCAGGAGGTGATAGGCCGGAAAACAATGGGTAGTAGAAGGAGGCGGAACTATGAGGGAGGTGATAGGCAGCTGGGGGAGTGGGCAGAGTGAAATAGGGATAGAGGAAGAGAGGGGGAGGGAATTACCGGAAGTTGGAGAATTCTATGTTCATACCAAGGGGCTCTCGATAGTGGGTAAATGGTAAGCAAGTATGTTGGCTCCTCTGGTTCCACAGGTGAAATATTGATGGTAGTTGTTCAGAGACCTCTCCAAGCTGGCCTCATTGAAATCTCCCACAATGAGAGGGAAAGCATCTATGCGTGCTGTTTTATGACTGCTGATCACAGTGCTCAGCTCCTCTGGTGCCCGCCTGATGTTGGCCTGAGGTAGAATGTGCTCCGCTACTGGGATGATGGCAGATAACTCCCTTGGCAGATGAAATGGATGGCATCTGACCGCCAGATGTTCCAGGTCAGGTGAGCATGACTGAGACAGAACCACCACATTTGTGCATCACAATGAGTTAATCATGAAGCATACAACAACTCCCCTACCTTTAACTGACTCCTTGTGGTGCATGGTAAAACTCTTTGGGCTGCAGTGCAGCATCTAAAATGGCAGGGATGAACCATATTTCCATGAGGCAAACTACACAGCAGTTCCTGATGTCCCTCTGGTACTGCAATCTTGCTCTGAGGTCTTCAGCTTTACTCTCTAGAGACTGTATGTTTACCAGTAGGTGGTCAGGAGCAGAGTCCAAGGGCTCCGTGCTCAATCATACCTGCAACCCAGAACGCCTTCCTCACTTCCTCATTCTTAAAGTGGAATTACACTTCCAACCTGAGTCTGCTGTCTCTGGCTGGCTAATTTTAAGGATCAATAGATGTTTTAATCATCTTAAAAATGATGTTATTTACTGAAACGTGTTGCTCGGATTTCCAGCTGATATGCTGCAGATTTCCTCTTGTTTGTTTACTGAAGTGTTGTTTACATGGTGGTGACTGTGACTTTCAGCCATAATGGTCCTAAATGGGAATATTTGGTGATTCCCATTGGAGCTGCACACACAAAGGGTTGCCACTTACTGATGCCTTCTTATCATACTTGATCACCCAAGCAGACTGTATGCGCCAAATGATCTAATTCTGCTCCTATCTCTTATGTTTTGTGTCTTGGGTCTTAATCAATGTGGTTTGGGATTGGACTCTGTAGTTCATGTTTTGATGTGCTTCTGGTTACTCCTTCTTTGTTGGTGTTTCGGGCCAAGACCCTTCATCAGGACTGGAAAGGAAGGGGGAAGAAGTTAGAAGAAGATAGGTGGAGAGAAAGGAGTACAAGCTAAAATGTTGATAGGTGAAGTCAGGTTAGTGGGAGAGGGGGTGAATTAAGAAGCTGGGAGGTGATAGGTGGAAAAGGTAAAGGGCTGAGAAAGAAGGAATCCAATAGGAAAGGAGAGTGGGCCATGAGAGAAACAGGAGGAGGAGCACCAGGGGAGGTGATAGACAGGAGAGGAGAAGAGAAGAGGTACGAGCAGGGGCAGAAATAATTTCAAAGACACTTTTCATAGTGCTCAGCTAAAGTAGATTCTAGTTAAAAGCATGGACGGAAAGGGTGAGGAAAAACAGTCTTGGATAACTAAGAAAATAAAAGCAGTCATCAAACTAAATGCTCATTCATACAAAGTCACCAAAAGGCAGTGTGATACAGGGAGATAGAGAAAACTTTAAAAGGTAACAAAGAATCACCAAGTCAGCAATAAGGATAGACAAGATAGATTATGGAAATAAACTAGCACAAAATATTAAAACAGTATTTTTTTATAATTGTATAAAGCAGAAAAGGGTGGTTAAAGTGAAGATAGGTCCCTTGGAAGATGAGAAGGGGGAATTAATATTGGATAATGTAGAAATGGCCAAATTCTTGAACTACTATCTTGTGTTGATCTTCATGGTGGTGGACACATCTAACATGCCAAAGAGAGATGTCATGGATGTGGTTGAAGGTGAGGACCTTAATATAACCGTTTCACTAAAGTGGTTATGATGAGTAAACTAGTAGACCTAAGGGTATACAAGCCTCCTGATTCCAATGAGATGCATCCCAGTGTACTGAAAAAAATGACAGGAATTATAGTACGTGCATTTCTAATTATTTATCAAAATTCTCCGGACTCTGAGAAGGTCCCAGAGTATAGGGAAACAGTGAAATTGGCATCACTGTTTAAAAAGGATGTGGACAAAAGGCAGGTGACTATAGAGTAGTAGGCTTAATATCTGTAGCTAGGAAAATGCTTGAAGCTACCATTAAGGAAGAAAGAGCAAGACGTCTGGATAGAAGTGGTTCCATCAGTCAGACACAACATAGATTCAGGAAGGGCAGGTCCTATTTCATAAAACTCCTAGAGTTCTTTGATGATATAATGAGTGCAGGGGATAGCGGGGAACAGATGGATTTTGTATACTTAGATTTCCAGAAGGCATTTGTTAAGGCATTGCTCAAAAAGACTTATCCATAAGAAAAGGATACATAGAGTATGGAGTAATGCATTAGCATGGATAGAGCATTGGTTAACCAATAGAAGGCAGAGGGGTGGGATAAATGTGTGTTTCACTGGCTGCCAGTCAGTGGTGGGTGGAGTGCTATAGGACCCAATGCTGGCCCTCCACTGTTTCACAATATTTATCAATGACTTGGAAGCGGGGACCAAGGATAGTATATCTAAGTTTCTTGATGACACGACGTTTAATAAGACAGCAAATTGTACAGTGAATCTGGAGTTGCAACAGGTTATCAAGAAGGAAAATGGAATGTTGGCTAGAGGGATTGAATTTTAGATCAGTGAGGCTATACTGTAACTGTCCATGGACTGGTGAGGGCACACCTAAAGTATTGTGTGCAGATCTGGTGTCCGTACTTGAAGAAAGATATAGTAGCTTTGGAGGTGCTGCAGAGGAGGTTCACCAGTTTGACTCCGGAGATGAGGGGGTTAGCCTCTGAGGACAGTTTGAGTCACCTGCGATTATACTCACTGTAATTCAGGAAAATGAGAGGGGATCTTATATAAAATTATGAAAGGGATAGATAAGATAGAGACAAGAAAGATGTTGTCACTGATCAGTGAGAATAGAACTATGGGACATAGTGTCAGGATTCGAGGAAGTAGAATTAGGGTGAAGATGAGCAGAAACTGCTTTTCTGGGAGAGTAGAGAATCTGTGGAACTCTCTGCCCAGGAAAGTAGTAAAGGCCACCTTGTTAAATATATTTAAGACATTGTTGGATATGTTTTTGCATTGTTGTTGTTCCTTTCCACGCCTTGTGGTACATTGGACAGCAACCCCACTGTTTCTTTATCATTTTTTTAAACCTGTTTTTGTGTATGAGGCCCAGTTGCTAGCTTGACGCTCAACCCAGCGTGGATGGAAAGCATTTAAGGAGCCAGCCAGATTCGAACCTGGGACTACTCACCTCAAAGTCCCGTGCGGATGGCACTACACCACCGACTGCAAAGATTCTTGCATAGTAGCGGAATTGAGGGTTACACTGATAAGGCAGGTAGATGGAGCTTAGTCCACAGCCTGATCAGCGATGATATTGAATAGCAGAGCAGGCTCGATGGGCAAGATGGCTGACTCCTCCTCCTATTTCTTATGCTCTTATGTTCTTATTTTTTAAAGCTCGTGGGAATGAGTGAATGAAAAGTGTTCCTCCATGGGAAAAGTGTACATTCTGTTTTAGGTGACATACAACAATCCTAACTAGGTGCACAGTTCTGGTTCAGATTGTCATGGGCAGGCTAGGTTTTAATTTTATCCACAGATCTCTACTGGAATTTAAGTAAATATACATATTAATACAACTGCTTCCTGAGCCAACTTGTATTCTTACAGTGGTTTTGAATTGAACATATTCTGTGTGGAACTTTTCTTATTCAAAATCCTTTTGCAGTGCGCACCATGGCAGCTCTTCAGGAAGTCAGCTCAGCGTTACTATATTTTTATTTAGAGATACAGCATGTTAACAGGCCCTTCTGGCCCAAAAAGCCCGTGCCACCTAGTTAATCTACTAACCCAATACGTAGGGGGGAACTGGAACACCCAGAGGAACCACACATGGCCACAGGAAGGACCTAATAACACCTTGCAGTTAGAGGTGAAATTGAACCTGGGTCGCTAACGCTGTAATAGCGTCACACTGACTGCTGCTCTACAGCGCTGCCCGCTTCTCAGGGGTAAATGGACAGAGAACACATGGCCCTGTCAGCCAAGCTCATATCTTGAAAAATGAATGCTAACTAAATACATTAGCCATCTGATAGTGAAGTGAAATACTCTGTAAAAGTGTGCAAAACTATTAAGTCAACAGTGCATTTGCACATTTCCCACTCTGGTATACTGTATTTGATGTTCACATTGTGACCACTGGCAAAACCAAATGCAAATCAGGTGGCAGTTTTGCGGGTACCTACACTCACTCCACAGGAATGCCTGTAAACTTCTACTTGCCTGCCATTTTAGTTCACCATCCCACTCTTATTCTGACTTCTCCATCCCTAGCATCCTGCACTGTTACAACAAGGTTCAAAATAAGTTCAAGGAATGGCACATTATATTTTTAATTAATCATGTTGCAGCCAATAATGAATTCTCCAAATTCAGGTAACTTGCCCTTTCTAAAGATTAACTGTATTTTTCACATGTACATTGAAACATACAGTGAAGTCTGCCATTCTGCTTCAAATCAAATCAGCGAGGATTATAATGGGCAGCCTGCAAGTGTTGCCACTCTTCCAGTGTCAACACAGCATGTCTACAACTCACTAACCCTAAACTGTATGCCTTTGGAATGTGGGAGGACCCTGGAGCACCTAAAGCAAACCACACACAGTCACTGGGGAGAATGTCCAAACTCCTTACAGGCAGTGAGGGAATTGAACCCCGGTCGGTGATTGTTGGCTCTGTAAAGTGAGGACCTAACTGTTACATTACTATACCTCCCCTTTCTGTTGCCATCAGGACTGACTTGCTGTTTCTCCATTTTTGTTTTGTATTATAGTATGCCAGTATAACCACCTAAACTTCACAACAGCAGCAGAGACAAAGCAGCTTAGCTGTCCACTAATTTCATCCTATTATTGGTGATCCCTTTTTGCTTTCCACTCCTCTACTTTTTCTGCTACTTAGAATAAATTGCTTTCTCTCTTTCTCAGTTCTGCTGAGGGGACTTCAAGCTCAAACCGCCCAGTCACCAAATAACCTGTTAACCTGCATATTTTTGGAATGTGGGAACTGGAGCACCCAAAGGAAACACATGTGATCATGCAGGGGGATTGAATAAAATCTTTACAGGCAGTGGTGGAATTGAACCTGGGTCACAGATGCTTACTGCTATGCTAATGTGCCACCCTTCCAGCATGGAAAATTTCTAGCATTTTTGTTTTTTCATTCTAAAGGAACAATTACTGCTTATTAAAAAATACTATACATGATACATATGGTATAGATTGTAATATTTTAAGTAATCTTTTTAGGATTTTAAAGTTTGGACAAGGTGAAATACTGAATATTGCATTTATAATATTCACTGTAATGATTTCTGTCTTATCAATCAAGCACTTGTGTCTTTTCCCTGAGCACGAACTAATTGCACCTTGATAATTTTGTAATGCAGCCTGCTAAAATGATTCTGCACTATACAGATGAGTTCATGGTGAAATTTTCAAGAGATGCCACCTACTGATTTCTCAGATTTGCATCATGTCTCCTTTGGTATGCGCAGAAAAATGTAAAGATGTAAATTTATGGCTCTGGTGGCACTGACCAACCATTCAGCTGTTAATATCCATCAATACCCCTGTTTTATTGCCATTATTAAAAAAACGGCCTTCCATTGCTCAGTGACTGTGTTTAAGGCTATAAAGTTCTCCTCTTAAGTCTTTTGCTGCTATTAAAGCTGGTTATGCAATTGATCTCTTCACCAAATTAAGCACCTGTCTAAAAAAGACCAAATATATTTTAAACCCAAGAGCTTCTGCAGATGCTGGAAATCTTGAGCAACACACTCAAAATGCTGGAGAAACTTATTAAGTCAGGCAGCACATGTGGTAGGGAATAAATAGTCAAAGTGTTTGGCCGAGGCCCTTTATCAGGACTACAGCAGACTTAAAACTTGTAGTTCAAATTCAACTATATACATGTAACAGCTAAAAGAAACTATGTTCCTCTGGGACCAAGATACAAAACAAACTACATACAGGCACACACAGCACAGAACACATTAGCGCATAAAGTTAAGATAGCACATGCAGTCACAATAACAGAAATAATAATAATACTATTAGCCCAAGTGCCTGAGTGGTATGGCCTGTAGATTGATGGTGCATGGGATGTTTTCCTGGAGCTACATTCTGCAAGAACACATACACCTTGCACTAGTACAGCTGCAGACGAGTGCAATCCAACTTGTCTTCCACTAGAGGGCAGCACCAACAGGCAGGGCACAGACTCCAACATGCCAGCCACACCTCTGCTCTCTCCCACACTGCCTCTGGTGTCTCCTCTGTAATAGATGAAGCCACAACATAGAGTCATAGAAAATTACACCACAGAGACAGGCCCTTCAGCCCATCTAGTCCATGCTAAAACTATTAAATTACATACTCCCATCAACCTGCACCGGGCCCATAGCCGCCCATCCCCTTACCTATCCAAAACGTTGAAATGTTGAAATCAAGCTCGCATGCTGGCAGCTCGTTACACACTCTCGTGATCCTCTGAGTGAATATGAGGGCTTGGTCTACGCAACATTTGAGGCCAAGCAGGTCTTGCCAATGAACCAATGAACTGGACTCTGTATTGCAAATGTGTAACAGGGTCTTGTGATCACAAGAAAAACATCCAAAACAATCATCTACAGCATTTGTTGGACTATGCACTGTGTCCGACTCCTTCTTCTGTGGGTGGCTGTAGCAGGTGATGACGCAGTAGTCAACAAGCACATGATACAAAGCTCCAGCGCTCTCCAGCAACTCAATAGTGAGGTAGACCAGCAGTTCTTAGCATTCTTAATACCCAGCAGTGTCTTACCATCATTAGAAGGATGAACAATAGCACTATCGGTTGGACCTAGAGAGTCTGCTGTGACCAAGAACACTGCTATCTTCCTGGAAGATGCCAGGTATATGATTATACCAGGTATATTAGTAACAGCTGTGAACCAATTAAATGTAACATATACAGCTATTTTACATCGTGTCCTATTTCATTTACTTTTTCTAAAATATGTTATTTTTTGAGAATTTCTATCCAGTTGATTCCTGGGGGATATAACTCAATTTTATTTGATCCTGCCCTGCTTTACCTTAGTCAGCCATGTATCTTCCTGTATCAGCCTTGAAATTAAGTGTCAATTGTCTAATATTTGTCATCAAAGCAGAACTTGATCCTCTCCCAAGGAAATAATAAAGCACATATTTGTTTTCCAGCAGAGGTCACTGAATGACAACATCACAAAGCTACACTGGAAGCGTAATCAGTTTTTGTTAGTGCATGCTTCATATTTTCTTACGGAAAACATACTGACTGTTTCGCTGATGCTTCTTACATCAGTGTTGTTTCTACATCAGTTGATTGCATACTGTACCTAACACGGCAATTAATTTATTTCCCAAATTTCTACTGGGTGAGATGTAGATGCAAAGTAAAACATGATCTTAATCTCATTCATGGACAGATTTCCTTAAAGTATACAACCAGTTAGAGACAGAATGACAAAACTAAATACTTAAAAGTACCTCCAGTACATAGTAAAGTGACCACTGGGTGTATGTTTGCAGAGTTCTGCTGCTGTAGCCCATCCACACAAGGTTTGATGCACTGTGCATTCAGAGATGCTCTTCTGCACACTACTGTTGTAACATTTGAGTTACTGTCACCTTCCTGTTGGCTTGAACCAGTCTGGCCATTCCTCTCTGACCTCTCTCATTAACAAGGCATTTTCACCTTCAGAATTGCCACTCATTGGATGTTTTATTGTTTCTCAGACCATTCTCTGGAAACTCTAGGGACTGATATGCGTGAAAATCCCAGGATATCAGGCAGTTTCTGAGATGCTCAAACCACCCTGTCTGGCACCAACAATCATTCCATGATCAAAGTCATTTAGATCACATTTCTTCCCCATTCTGATGTTTGTTCTGAGCAACAACTGAATCTCTTGACTATGTCTGAACGCATTTATGCTGGCATGTGATTGGCTGATTAGATACTTGCATTAACAAACAGGTGTGCAACTGTATCTAATAAAGTGGCCACAAAGTGTATGTTCTCTGATAATGTGGAGAAACAACGAATGAGCAAGCTATTTTCTACTGCAAGTTATGCAGTAAGGCTACTATTGTCACATGGTTTTACAATACCTGAAAAAAGTTTAGAAATAATATATATATAAATCTCTTTAAAACACATTTGAAACTTAACAATGTGTCTTGCAAACTGTGCCAAAAAGTTTGCCATATATATTTTCAAAGTGTGCACCTAATGTCATTCAATAATTATGAAGTGCACTATTGAATCTGAACTGTAAATAAGATAACCTTCTTTAATGGGAACAAATGAGATTATTTATAAAAAGACAAAAGTCTAGCAGTTGTCTTTGTACAATAATGAATTGTCTGGACTGACCAGGAGAAATTATCACCCACGAATGTCATAAATGGCAATTCTAAATCATGAGTAATTTATTCAAATATATTGGTAAATTGGTTTGTTATTGTCACATTATCACTCCTGTATTCTTTATATTTGCCACCTGCGATTTCAACAACAGTGATGTCACTGGTGGATTTGTAGATGGTGTTTGAGTTGTGCTGAGCCACACAGTCAGCAATGTAGATAAAGTAGAGCAATAGATTATGCTCCTATCTTGAGAGTTGTTAGTGTCAGCAAGGAGGCAATGCTTTTGCTGATTCACACTAACTGTGGTCCCCCAGGATATTTTTTTCTTTTACCACCCCTCCCCCCAATTAGGCAGAAAATACAAAAGCATCAAAGAACGTAACACCACACTCAAGGACAACTTCTATAAGACTATTGAATGGCTTCCTAGTACAATAAGATGGAAAGATGGACCTCACAATCTACCTCTTTATGACCTTGCACCTTATTGTTTACCCGGATGTAATTTCCCTGTCACTGGACCACGTTATTCTGCATAAACACAAGCGATTCAGATGCTGGATGTCAGATTAACACACAGGAGATGCCAGTGGAACTCAGCAGCTGAGGCAGAATCTATGGAGAGGAACAAACTGTCAATAACTTAGGCTGAGACCCTTGTCTTGATGAAGGGACTCAACCCGAAATGTCAACTGTTTATTCCTCTCCATAGATCTGTCTGGCCTGCTGAGTTCCTCCAGCATTTTGTTGTACTATTCTGAACTCTGTTATTGTTTTCCCTTGTACTATCTCAATGCACTGTTGTAATGAAATGATATCCCTGAACTTGAATGTTCAAGAAGATCAATTCATCTCTGCAAGACAAGTTTTATTTCACTGTACCTCTCTATATGTGACAATAATAAACCAATTTATCGATTTAAAAATGTTGCCAACACGCTCATTCAGAATGGTTACTATTCAAACAATAAAGCTTTCCAAACCTATTTAATTTTCAGTTACCAGTTTCAAGTAATTCTGTATTAGGACTGCCTAACATCTGATTTTAAAATGCTAGTGGATAATTTTATGAATTTATCTCCACTTTGAAGAGCCTCCCCAATAGATGTATGCATCAAGTAAGTTGAGGTTTGTGCTCAACCCAGACCAATTAAAATCTTGCAAATTTTACCTTCTCTATACAAATTGGGAAAAATTCCCAACTAGTAAACATTTATTCCAATTATGTTGTGTGTGATCAGAAAAATAACTTTCAGAAAACTCTGTATAATTAAGAATCTTCTGGAAGAAGATGGAGCCAGTGAACAACAAAGGTGACATGCTCAAGATGGTTTATGAACCTATTCTTTTCAATTCTCTTATGTTTTCTTTTTATTTCAAATGTGGTTCTGGTACTGTTGGAGCCTGTGATCTACTGTTCAACACCTGTGATTTACCTTTTGGTGTTGTGTTTTCGGGCTGATCGAGTGATCTGGTGTTTTGCTGTCTCCGACAGGGTTCCATGAGGCTGTGAGCAAAACGTGCGATGTGAAGGCCTGAAAGTCTGGAGACATGGTGCTGGCCCATTATCAACTGAATATCTCACCAATTTTGCCAATTAAAGCACTGAGAAAGATTGAAATCATTGAAGCGGGTGTTAAGCACTGTCTACCAGCCTTTTGCTCGCTGCTGTCAGCGGAATGTGGCTACGCGTCACAGTCTCTCTCTCTCTCTCTCTCTCGCTGTTCTCAAAGGAAGGTTGCTACATCAGAATTATGGTGCCAGACCAAGATTTATCAACGCGGTTTGTGGATTGGACTCTAATTCACATTATGATGTGCTCCTAGTTTTCTGGTTGCTCCTTTTCTCAGTGCTATTTTGTCCAATTTTGAATCAAGGCGGCCTGCAGATAATGAACATTGAGATGAACTGAAATGTGCTTTTTTTATTTTTATATTCTTTGTTTCTCGCTCACTTCTTCAGTTACCATCTGAGGAAATTGTTTTTTTTTTGTGTGTGGCAGGGGGGTTGGAATGGTTGATCTTTTCTCTTTGAACAAGTTCTATTGTTCTTCTTTGTTTCATGGCTGTCTGTGGAAAAGACAAATCTCAGGGTTGTATACTACATACAGACTCCGAAAATAAATGTTCTTTGAATCTTTGAATCCTTTGAATTAAAGACCACAATGTAAATGCAAGGAGGGAGATAACATAGAAAACATAGAACATAGAAAACATAGAAAACCTACAGCACAATACAGGCCCTTCAGCCCAAAAAGTTGTGCCAAACATGACCCCACCTTAGAAATTACTAGGGTTATCCATAGCCCTCTATTTTTCTAAGCTCCAAGTACAAGTGTGAAGAGCTATTGGAGACAAAAGGTATTGATGGAAAGAGTGTCTCTTCCTGGAAGACAGAAGAGAAAATTGTGATAATGTTGTTGCTGTTAGGGGGTAGAAAGAAACAATGCAATAAATAGTTATTATCATTGGGGAGCAGGTATAGGAGTCTAAAGATGCACATTCAATGATGTAGGAACAGCTTCCATTCACCATCATATTGTTGAATGATTCATGAATACTGTTATTTTTGTTCTTAATAAAGACAAACCTGGCATGGGTAAGGCTAGCACATTTTATTCTGAACACTATTCAACTAGCACATGTGTGACCAGCTCACCAGCATTATTTTCAGTTTCAGGTTGAACAGACCATATTGCCCATTGGGAACTGAAGTTCTTTATTATGTATATACATAATAACACATCTTCACCTTCAAGAAAAAACAAGCACAATGCTATGTCTTCAATCACCTACAAGAAACCATAATCATGTCTAACAAAGATATCTATATTAACTTCAATTGTAATCAGTAAATACAGTCCATTATTCACCCATCAACTTTCAATCAGTCTCTGGGGTGGCTTGATGATCCTGTTTAGTGTGCTATTTTTTCCACAGATGTCATTTTTATTTGCTGTGTTAATATTAGTGTATTTCTCTATCTGTCCATAGTTGGCTTCCACTGAACTCTCTCCATTGCTGACACATATTTCTTAGATAAGGAGCCAAAACTGTTCACAATACTCGAGGTGAGACCTCACCAGTACCTTATAAATCATCAGCATCATATCCCTGTTCTTATATTCTAGACCTCTTGAAATAAAAGCAAGCATTGCACTTGCCTTCCTCTCCACTGACTCAACCTGCAAGTTAACTTTTAGGGTGTTCTGCACAATAATGCCTTAGTCCCTTTCCATCTTAGATATTTGGATTTTCTCTCCATTTAGGAAACATTTGGCACATTTATTTTTTCTACCAAAGTGCATGACCATGCATTTTCCAACACGCATTTAATTTTGCCAGTTACTTGCCCATTCTTCCAATCTGTCTAAGTCATTCTGCAGCCACCCTGTTTCCTTAACATTACCTGCCATTCCACCAATCATCATATCACCTACAAACTTGGCGATAAAGCCATTTATTCCGTTATCTAAATCATTGACATACCGCATAAAAAGAAGCATTCCTAACATTGATCCCTGCGGAACACCAGCAGCCAACCAGAAAAGGATCACTTTATTCCCATTCGCTGCCTCCTCCCAATCAGCCAATGATCTAACAAAGTAACTTCCCCGTAATTTGGCAAGCAGCCTCGTCTATGGTACCTTGTCAAAGGCCTTCTGAAAATCTAAATATACAACATCCATTTCATCCCCCTTATCTATCCTACTTGTAATCACCACAAAGAATTCCAATAGGTTCATCAGGCAAGATTTTCCCTGAAGGAAACCATACTGACTTTAGCTAATATTGTCCTGTGTCACCAAATATTCCATAACCTCATCCTTAACAATTGACGCCAACATCTTCTCAACCACTGAGGTCAGGCTAACTAGTCTATAATTTCCATTCTGCTGCCTTCCTCCTTTCTTAAAGAGTGGAATGATATATGCAATTTTACGGTCCTCTGGAACCATGTCAGAATCCATTGATCCTTGAAAGATCATTACTAATGCCTAAACATTCTCTAGCGCTACCTCTTTCAGAACCCTAGGGTGCAGTTCAATGGGTCCAGGTGGCTTATGCACCCTTAGGTCTTTCAGCTTTTTGAGCAACCTCTCTTTTTAATAGTAAATGCACTCGCTTCTCTTCCCTCACACCCTTCAACACCTGGCACACTGATAGTGTCACAATGGGGGGGGCATTGGGAGCAAGGGTGGACGCAAATGCAAGACACATTTTGGGAGGTTAATTACATTGAGTTTATTGTTTGATACCAGGAGAGCAAAGCAGAAGCAGGAATAGCGAACTGGACAAGGACTCAGGACTACGACTAGGCTGGGACTAAGGGTCTGGGCTAGGACTCGGAATCGGATCCCAGAACTAGAGGAGACATGAAGAGGCTAGGGTATGGACTCTGAGCCAGGGACTGGGCAAGGACCCAGTACCTGGGTCTTGCCTCGGGCTTGGACCCCAGAACCAGGCATGGACATGACATGGGCTAGGAAGAGTAGCAACATGGAAAAGCAGAGCCTCGGTCTCAGGAGAGCAGGTACATGGAACCATGGACACATACACAGAACACAGAGCCAGGACCCCTCATTGGGTACAGGACATAGGGCTGGAAATCATGACCCCCCGTGGGGCAATGGCAAGGCGGCCTGACTTACCCCATGGAGGCGAGGACAAGACAAGACAAAACATGACCCCCCACGGGGCAACAGCAAGACGGCCTGACTTACGTCACGGAGGCGAGGGCAAGACAAGACAAAACATGACTGCCTGCGGGGCAACGGCAAGACGGCCAGACTTACCACACGGAGGCAAGGACAAGACAAGACCGACACGAAAGAACACCAGACAGTACCTATCTAGCTCAGACAATAGAACTAGACCGAAGTGCAGGCGAGGGCTGAAGGCGAGAGCTAGAGGCGAGAGGGGCAGAGAAGGGTTTCAGACAGGGGGGTAGGACAGGAATCACAAACCGCCAGGGCCCAGACTCGACTCGGAATTTGAATGCCGCCAGGACTGGGACTTGAATCGGAACTTGAATGCCCCCGGAGCCAGGACTTGACTTGGAGCCTCCGGGTAGTGGCGAGCTCTCGACTCGGCCTGAGAACAGTAGACAGCGGTTCTTGATTCCCTCCGGCAGGTTAACTGACGGACCTACCTCAGTGAGGAAACTTTGCAGGCTCGCTTTGGCGAGGTAACTTGACGGGGTTGCTCCGGTGAGGAATGGCAAATTACCGGCACTCGCTTCGGGCAGAGACAAGACTTGATCCGGCCAGATGACATTGGCACGCCGTACGTTTGGTGACTTTGCAGACACTCTCACGTCGAACAGCTGAAAGCCGGAGACTATAAACTACCGGTTCAGCCGAGAGTAAATTGCCTCTAATCACCAAGGCTGAGGGGCACAGGAAAACAGAGAACCAAAGGGAAGCAGGGAGTCAATGGTCCGGATCGTAACATAAACAAAGTGCTGCAGACGAGGGCTTATTAAAATATAAAACTGCTTATTTATTTGTAATTTTATTTCTTTACTCGTGTATTTGCACAATTTGTTGTCTTTTGCACATTGGTTATTCGTCTGTCCTGTTGGTATGGTCTCTCATTGATTCCATTACGTTTCCTGGACTTACTGTGAATGCCCACCAAAAAGTGAATCTCAGGGTTGCATATAGTGACATAAATAAATTATGATAATAAAATTACTTTGCACTTTGAACCTCTTGATTATAATTCAATGGTAATAAACTTGATTCTCAGCAACAGACAAAACGCTGGAGGAACTCAACAGCTCAGCCAACATCTATGGAAAAGAATAAATAGTTGACATTTCAGGCCCAAACTATTCATCAAGACTGAAAATGAATGGGAAAGAAGCCAGAATAAGAAGGTGGGGGGGAGGAGAAGGAGTACAAGATGTCCGGTGATGGATGAAAGCAAGTCTCAACCCAAAACACCGACTGTTTATTCCTCTCCATAGATGCTGCCTGATCTACGAAGTTGCTCTGAATTTTCAGCATCTACAGAATCTTTTGTGCTTAATAACAGATTCTGATGTTGCTATAGAAAACAGCTGGCAGATGTTAGCACACACTGCAGGCACTTGACACAAGTGGTCCTGGAAAATCGCCATAATATTTATACAAGCAATAATGTGAGGATGTGTGCTTTTCAATATTGGAACAAAACAAATTGATGTGAATAATGTGCACACTGGGATAATTGGACAAAAGTGCAGGGAATATAATGGGCCTTAGTAAGATAGAGGAGGCAAAGGGTTGCGTGAACACAAATTCAACAAACCTTCAGTGAACAATTAGAATTCCCAGCCATGGCACATTGATGAGATCATAGTAAGGGGAATGATAGATAAATGCTCTTTAAGGAAGTGTGAACAGTGGTAGATGGCTGAGAAAGTGTGAGAACATACACCAAAATTAGGACCATCCTACATTTCAGAATTAAGATAGACGGCACCAACTGAAACTCAAATTCCAAGGGACCTCTGGTTTCCAATGTATGCATAGCACAGTGAGAAGTTCCAGTTGGGTATCTGACTAACTAACTTCAGCAAAAATAGTTCTGGCTCTGATGAGCTACCAATCACCTTTCATGTATTGTTATTATACCTACCATTCCGATAGTCAAATCAGTGACAGAAACAGGCCACAGTGACAAGCTTTCTCGCAGGTTGGCGACGCTGGTTTGAAAAGAGAGCTTTGCCGGCGTTCAGCTCATTCTTATGCCCAGTCAGCGGCAGGAGCAGGCCACAGGGATGAGCTTTCTCAGTGACATTTGTTTAAAAGTACAGAAGGCACTTGCGGGGTGGCCGTTGTTGGGAATAGGCCAGGGATGAGAGTAGGAGTGTCAGGCTTTGGTTCAAAGGAGGATTCAGTTCGAAAGAGGCGTTGGCTCTAGGTAAGCTTCTGTTAAGTTTCCCTTTTTTTCCTCTCACTGAACCTAGTGTAGCAAATAGCTGTTGAGTGTTCTTCATGATGGATTTGTAGTCCTGGGAGATGCAGAATTATCCAAGGAAGTACATCTGCATGATGTGCACCCAGCTACAACTCTTCGAAGGCTGTGTTAGGAATCTGCAGCAGCAGTTGGGCGACCTTCAGTTAAAACGGGAGAGTGAGAAGATAATCGATCAGAGTTACAGGGTTATAGTCACACGGAAGTTGCAAGAGGTGGGTAGTTGGGTGACTGTCAGGCAAAATGGAAACGTGAATAGGCGGTTCGCACAGAGCACCCCTGTGGCCATTATTCTCAAAAGTAAGTACACCATTTTGGATACTGTTGCAGGGGACAATCTCCCAGGGGAATGCCACGGAAACCAGGTTACTGGCACTGAGCATGGGTCTATGGTGCGGAAGGAAAAGAGGGAGAAGAGGGGAGCAATAGTGGTAGGGGACTCAATAGTGAGGGGAACCGACAGGAGATCCTGTGGATGTGACGGGACACCCAGATGGTATGTTGCCTCCCACGTGCCAGAGTCAAGGATATCTTGGGATTGTATCCACAACATTTTGGAGAGGGAGGGAGAGCAGCCAGATATCTTGGTACATATTGGTACCAAAGACATAGGAAGGAAAATCAAAGAGGTCCTGAAAAGAGAATGTAGAGAGTTAAGTAGAAAGCTGAGAAGCAGGACCTCTAGGGTAGTGATTTCTGGATTGGTGTCTATGCCAAGCGCTAGTGAGGGTAGAAACAGGATGATATGACAAATTAATGCGTGGCTGGGAAGCTGGTGCAGGGGGCAGGGCTTCAGGTTCTGGATCACTGGGATCTCTTCTGGAGAAGCTGAGACCTGTTTAAAAGTGATGGGTTGCACCTGAACCCGTGGAGAACCAATATTCTTGCGGGCATGTTTGTTAGAGCTGTTGGGGAGGGCTTTAAATAATTTGGCGGGGGGTGGGAACCAGAGTGAAGGGATCCAGAATTGAACAGACTGTCAGGGAGGAGATTGCTAAGCACCTGTCAATGATCTTTGCATCATCAATGAGGACAGGAGATGTTCCGGAGGACTGGAGGGTTGCGGTTGTTATTCCATTATTCAAGAAAGGAAGTAGAGATAGCCCAGGAAATTAAAGGCCAGTGAATCTTACCTCAGTGGTTGGTAAGTTGATGGAGAAGATCCTGAGAGGCAGGATTTGTGAACATTTGGAGAGGCATAATATTATTAGGAATAGTCAGCATGGCTTTGTCAAAGGCAGGTCGTGCCTTACAAGCCTGATTGAATTTTTTGAGGATGTGACTAAACACATTGATGGAGGTAGAGCCATGGATGTAGTGTAAATGGATTTCAGTAAGGCATTTGATGAGATACTCCATGCAAGGCTTATTGAGAAAGTAAAGAGACATGAGATCCAAGGGGACATTGCTTTGAGGATCCAGAACTGACTTGCCCACAGAAGGCAAAGTGTGGTTGTAGATGGGTCATATTCTGCATGGAGGTCAGTCACCAGTGGTGTGCCTCAGGGATCTGTTCTGGGACCCCTACTCTTTATGATTTTTATAAATGACCTGGATGAGGAAGTGGAGGGATGGGTTACTAAATTTGCTGATGACCCAAAGGTTGGGGGTGTTGTGGATAGTGTGGAGGGCCACCAGACATTACAGTGTGACATTGATAGGATGCAAAACTGAGCTGAGAGGTGTCAGATGGAGTTCAACCAAGATAAATGTGAGGTGGTTCATTTTGGTAGGTCAAATATAATGGCAGAATGTAGTATTAAATGTAAGACTCTTGGCAGTGTGGAAAATCAGAGGAACATTGGGGTCCGAGTCCATAGGACCCTCAAAGCTGCTGCGCAGGTTGACACTGTGGTCAAGAGGGCATACAGTTCATTGGCCTTCATCAAACTTGCGATTGAGTTTGAGAGCCAAGAAGTAATGTTGCAGCTATATAGGACCCTGGTGAGACCCCACTTGGAGTACTGTGCTCAATTCTGGTCACCTCACTACAGGAAGGATGTGGAAAACATAAAAATTTTGCAGAGGAGATTTACATGGATGTTGCCTGGATTGGGGAGTGTGACTTATGAGAAAGGGTTGAGTGAACTCGGCCTTTTCTCCTTGGAGCGATGAAGGATAGGAGGTGACCTGATAGAGATGTACAAGATAATGAGAGGTATTGATCGTGTGGATAGTCAGAGGCTTTTCCCCAGGGCTAAAATGGCTAGCACGAGAGGGCATAGTTTTAAGGTTCTTGGAAGTAAGTACAGAAGAGATGTCTGGGTTAAGTTTTTTACGCAGAGAGTGGTGAGTGTGTGGAGTGGGCTGTCAGCCGTGGCGGTGGAGGTGGAAACAATGGGGTCTTTTCAGAGACTCCTGGATAGGTACATGGAGCTTAGAAAAATAGAGGGCTATGGGTAAGCCTAGGTAGTTCTACGGTAAGGACATGTTCAGCACAGCTTTGTGGGCTGAAGGGCCTGTATTTTGCTGTAGGTTTTCTATGTTTCTATGTTAGTCAGGCTGTCAGGAAAGGTAGGCAAATGATGAGACATAACTGTAGCCAGCAAGGTGTGTATCAGTGCATTCAGGATGCAGAATCAAAAAGGTAGTAAATACTGTTCTCAAAGTGTTATATCTCAATGCACTGAGTATAAGAAGTAAGGTGGATGATCTTGTTGCACTATTACAGATTGTCAGCTGGAGATGATGTTGTAGTCATCACTGAATTGTGGCTGAAGGATGGTTGTAGTTGGGAGCTAAATGTCCATGGTTACACATTGTACCAGAGGGGTAGGATCGTAGGCAGAGGGGGTGGCTTGGCTCTGTTGGTAAAGAATGCCATCAAATCAGTGAAAAGATGTGACATAGGATCAAAAGATGCTGGATCCTTGAGGGTTGAGTTAAAGAGTTAAAAAATACACGTGGACTAAGATGTTAAGGCGTGCTAGCGAGGGCAAGAGTTGTCGGATCAGGCAGATGAATGCCTGACTGAGAGACTGGTGTAGGGGGCAGGGCTTCAGATTCTTGGATAATTGGGATCTCTTCTGGGGGAAGTATGACCTGTTCAAAAAGGACAGGTTACACCTGAACCCGAAGGGGACCAATATCCTGGCGGGAAAGTTTAATAGAGCTGTTAGGGAGGGTTTAAACTAATTTGGCAGGGGGACAGGAACCGGAATGATAGAGCGGAGGAAGGGGAAAACAGAAATAAATCTAAGATAGTGAGCAGTAAAGATGTCAGGAAAGACAGGCAGGTGATGGGGCAAATGTGTAGCCATTGGGATGAGTTGAAGTGCAATAAAGTTGCCGTGAAATCAAAGCAAAAAGTATCAAATACTGGTCTTAAGGTGTTATACTTAAATGCACGCAGCATAAGAAATAAGGTGGATGATCTTGTTGTACAGCTACAGATTGGCAGGTATGATACTGTGGCCATCACTGAGACCTGGCTAAAGGATGCATGTGTCTGGGAGCTGAACGTCCAAGGATACACAGTGTATCAGAAGGATAGGAAGGTAGGCAGAGGGGGAGGTGTGGCTTTATTGGTAAGAAATGATATTAAATCATTAGAAAGAGGTGATATAGGATCGGAAGGTGCAGAATCTTTATGGGTTGAGCTAAGGAATAGCAGGGGTAAAAAGACCCTGATGGCAGTTATTTATAGGCCTCCAAACAGCTGCAGGGATGTGGACTACAAATTACAACTGGAAATAGAAAAGGCTTGTCAGAGGGGCAGTGTTATGATAATTGTGGGGGATTTTAACATGCGAGTAGATTGGAAAAATCAGGTCGGCACTGGATCTCAAGAGAGAGAATTTGTAGAATGTCTGTGAGATGGCTTTTTAGAACAGCTTGTTGTTGAGCCCACTAGGGGATCGGCTGTACTGGATTGGGTATTGTGTAGTGAACCGGAGGTGATTGGAAAGATTGAGGTGAAGGAACCCTTAGGAGACAGTGATCATAACATGATTGAGTTCACTGTGAAATTAGAAAAAGAGAAGCCGAAATCTGATGTGTTGGTGTTTCAGTGGAGTAAAGGAAATTACAGTGGCATGAGAGAGGAACTGGCCAAAGTTGACTGGAAAGAGACACTGGCGGTAAAGACGGCAGAGCAGCAGTGGCTGGAGTTTATGCGAGAAGTGAGGAAGGTGCAAGACAGGTATATTCCAAAAAAGAAGAAATTTTCGAGTGGAAAAAGGATGCAACCCTGGTTGACAAGAGAAGTCAAAGCCAAAGTTAAAGCTAAAGAGAGGGCATACAAGGAAGCAAAAATTAGTGGGAAGACAGAGGATTGGGAAGTTTTTAAAACCTTACAAAAGGAAACCAA
The DNA here is from genome assembly GCF_030028105.1 of Mobula birostris. Lineage (NCBI taxonomy): Eukaryota > Metazoa > Chordata > Chondrichthyes > Myliobatiformes > Myliobatidae > Mobula > Mobula birostris. The sequence goes on from NC_092370.1 coordinate 139,647,083, forward strand.
GGTCATTAAGAGAGAAAAGATTAACTATGAAAGGAAACTGGCAAATAATATCAAAGAGGATACTAAAAACTTTTTCAAGTATATAAAGAGTAAAAGACAGGTGAGAGTAGATATAGGACCGATAGAAAATGATACTGGAGAAATTGTAATGGGAGATGAGGAGATGGCAGAGGAACTGCACAAGTATTTTGTATCAGTCTTCACTGAGGAAGACAGCAGGATACCGGACACTCAAGGGTGGCAGGGAAGAGAAGTGTGCACAGTCACAATTACGACAGAGAAAGTACTCAGGAAGCTGAATAGGCTAAAGGTCAATAAATCTCCTGGACCAGATAGAATGCACCCTTGTGTTCTGAAGGAAGTAGCTGTGGAGATTGCGGAGGCATTAGCGATGATCTTTCAAAAGTCGATTGATTCTGGCATGGTTCCGGAAGACTGGAAGATTGCAAATGTCACTCCGCTATTTAAGAAGGGGGCAAGGAAGCAAAAAGGAAATTATAGACCTGTTAGCTTGACGTCGGTGGTTGGGAAGTTGTTGGAGTTGATTGTCAAGGATGAGGTTACAGAGTACCTGGAGGCATATGACAAGTTAGGCAGAACTCAGCATGGATTCCTTAAAGGAAAATCCTGCCTGACAAACCTATTACAATTTTTTGAGGAAATAACCAGTAGGCTAGACAAGGGAGATGTAGTGGATGTTGTATATTTGGATTTTCAGAAGGCCTTTGACAAGGTGCCACACATGAGGCTACTTAACAAGATAAGAGCCCAATGGAATTACAGGAAAGTTACATACGTGGATAGAGCGTTGGCTGATTGGCAGGAAACAGAGAGTGGGAATAAAGGGATCCTATTCTGGTTGGCTGCCGGTTACCAGTGGTATTCCACAGGGATCAGTGTTGGGGCTGCTTCTTTTTACATTGTACATCAACGATCTGGATTATGGAATAGATGGCTTTGTGGCTAAGTTTGCTGACGATATGAAGGGCATGACTTCAGGATTGAAGAGGGACCAGTAGTGCTGAGGAAACGGAGAGTCTGCAGAGAGACTTGGATAGATTGGAAGAATGGGCAGAGAAGTGGCAAATGAAGTATAATGTTGGAAAGTGTATGGCTATGCACTTTGGCAGAAAAAATAAACAGGCAGACTATTATTTAAATGGAGAAAGAATTCAAAGTTCTGAGATGCAACGGGACTTGGGAGTCCTCGTACAGGATTCCCTTAAAGTTAACCTCCAGGTTGAGTCAGTAGTGAAGAAGGCGAATGCAATGTTGGCATTCATTTCTAGAGGAATAGAGTATAGGAGCAGGGATGTGATGTTGAGGCTCTATAAGGCGCTGGTGAGACCTCACTTGGAGTACTGTGGGCAGTTTTGGTCTCCTTATTTAAGAAAGGATGTGCTGACGTTGGAGAGGGTACAGAGAAGATTCACGAGAATGATTCCGGGAATAAGAGGGTTAACATATGAGGAACGTTTGTCCGCTCTTGGACTGTATTCCTTGGAGTTTAAAAGAATGAGGGGAGACCTCATAGAAACATTTCGAATGTTGAAAGGCATGGACAGAGTGAATGTGGCAAAGTTGTTTCCCATGATGGGGGAGTCTAGTACGAGAGGGCATGACTTCAGGATTGAAGGGCGCCCTTTCAGAACAGAAATGGGAAGAAATTTTTTTAGTCAGAGGGTGGTGAATCTATGGAATTTGTTGCCACGGGCAGCAGTGGAGGCCAAGTCATTGGGTGTATTTAAGGCAGAGATTGATAGGTATCTGAGTAGCCAGGGCATCAAAGGTTATGGTGAGAAGGCGGGGCAGTGGGACTAAATAGGAGAATGGATCAGCTCATGATAAAATGGCGGAGCAGACTCGATGGGCCGAATGGCCTACTTCTGCTCCTTAAGCCCTTTGTCCTCCTCTGTGGGATCTGCTATATTGGATTAGGTTTTGTGCAAAGAACCGGAGGGGATTAGGGAGCTTAGGGTAAAAGAACTCTTAGGAGACAGTAATCATAATATGATTAAGTTCAACTTGAAATTTGATAGGGAGAGAGTAAAGACTGATTAGCAGTATTTCAGTGGAGTAAAGGAAATCACAGTACTATGTGAGAGGACTTGGCCAAAGTAAATGGAAGAAGTTTCTGGCAGGGATGACAGCAGAGCAGCAATGGACACAGAATGCTGGAGAAAGTCAGCAGGTCAGGCAGCAGCTATGGAAAAAAGTACAGTTGACATTTTTGGATGAGACCCTTTGGCATTTCCAGCATCTACAGATTTTCTCTTGTTTGAGAGCAGCAATGGTGTGAGTTTCTGGGGAAAATGAAGAAGGTGTAGGATAGATGTATTCCAAAAACAAAGACCTACCAAAATGGCAAAATAGTACAACCGTGGCTGACAAGAGAAATCAAAGCTCATGTAAAAGCAAAAGAAGGCATACAACAAAGCAAAAATTAGTGGGAAGATATAGGATTGGGAAGCTTTTAAAAACCTATAGAGAGCAACCAAAAAAAATTAGGAAGGAAACGATGAAATATGAAATCAAGCTAGCAAACATAATCAATGTGGATAGTAAAAGCTTTTAAGTATGTAAAAAATAAAAGAAAAATGAGAGTGGATGTACCTAGCTCTGCTAGAAAATAAGCCTAGAGAAATAATAATGGGGCCAAGGAGATAGCTGATGAACTAAATGAATATTTTGCAACAGTCCTCACTGTGGAAGACACTAGCAGTGTGCCAGATGTTGAAGGGTGTGAGGGAAAAGAAGCGAGTGCAGTTACTATTACAAGAGAAAAGGAGCTCAAAAAAGCTGAAAGACCTACGGGTACACATGTTACCCAGACCAGATGAACTGCACCCTAGGGTTACGAAAGTTGTAGCAGAAGAGATTGTGGAGGGATTAGTAATGATCTTTCAAAAATCATTGGACTCTGGCATGGTGCTGGAGGACTGGAAAATTGTAAATGTCACTCTGCTCTTTAAGAAAGAAGGAAGGCAGCAGAAAAGAAATTACAGACCAGTTAGCCTGACCTCAGTTGTTGGGAGATGTTGGAATCAAGGATGAGGTTATGGAGTATTTGGAGAACCAGGATGAGATAGGACAAAGTCAGTATGGTTTCCTTAAGGGAAATTCTTGCCTGTCAAACCTATGGGAATTCTTTGAGGAGATTACATGTAGGACAGATAAAAGGGATGCAGTGGATGTTGCATATGTGGGCTTTCAGAAGGCTTTTGACAAAGTACCACACATGAGGCTGCTTACCAAGTTCAGAGTCCATGATATTACAGGATAGTTACTAGCATGGTTAGAGTATGGGCTGATTGGTAGGAGGCAGTGAGTGGGAATAAAAGGATCCTTTATTGGTTGGTGGCCATTGAGTAGTGGTGTTCCATTGAGGAGTCAATGTTGGGACTGCTTCTTTTTATACTGTATACCAATAATTCAGATGTTAGAACAGATGGCTTTGTCACTAGGTTTGCAGATGGTACGAAGATTGGTGGAGGGGGCATTTAATGTTCAGGAAACAGGTAGGCTGCAAAAGAAAATAGACAAATTAGGAGAATGGGCAAGAAAGTGGCAAATGAAATACAATGTTAGAAAATGCATGGTCTCGCACTTTGGTAGTAGAAATAAATATGCAGACTATTTTCTGAATGGGGAGAAAATCCAAAATTCTGAGATGAAAAGGGGCTTGGGAGTCCTTGTGCAGAAATCCCTAAAGGTTAACTTGTAGGTAGATTTGGTGGTGAGGAAGGCAAATGCAATGTTAGCATTCATTTCAGGAGGTCTAGAATACAAGAGCAAAGATGTGAAGCTGAGGGTTTATAAGGCACTCGTGAAGCCTCACCTTGAGTATTGTGAACAGTTTTGGGGTCCTCATCCATGAAAAGATGTGCTGGCATTGGAGGGGGTAAAGAGGAGATTCACAAGGATGATTCCAGGAATGAAAGGAATGTTTGATAGCTCTGGGTCTGTACTCACTGGAATTTAGAAGGATGGGGGGTGTGGATTTCATTGAAACCTTTCAAATATTGAAAGGCCTAGACAGGGTAGATGTGGAAAGATGTTTCCTATTGTGAGGGAGTCTAGGACAAGAGGGCACAGCCTTACTATAGGGGGTGGCCTTTTAAAACAGAGATATGGAGAAATTTCTTCACCCAAAGGGTGGTGAATTTGTAGAATTTATTTCCACAGACAGCTGTGGAGGCCAGGTCATTAAGTGTATTTAAGGCAGAGCTTGACAGGTTCTTGATTAGACACAGCATCAAAGGTTACTGGCAGAAGCTCAGGGACTTGGGCAGAGGAGTGGAAACATGGATCAGCCATGATTAAATGGTGGAGCAGATGACAAGCCAAATGGCCTAATTCAGCTCCTATGTCTTATGGTTTTATGAAAAAATGTGATATATTTTAATTCTTGAGGAGACTCTTTCACCTGATCTGCTCCGCAAGAATTCTTGAGATTGATTGAATAGAGATTTGTAACTTTGACGGTATTGGTCTCTGGGTAGGTTTTTCAACCACAACAACTACCATGGTGTAAGAGTCAGAATTCAATACAAGCTTTTGCCAGATTTTCCTTGCAATAATACAGGCCTGTTAGTCATTGTCTTCACTGAGATACTAAATGTGGATACCTTTCATGGTTGCATATGATGAATCATAGTCACAGTTTGAAGTACTCACATCTGCAGATTGATGTCCTTATTATGAGAGTGGATGTTTCTAACTAATTATCAAACTGTCAACTGCATACTTACCAATTTACCTGACCTTCTATTCTCTCTATGAATGATAAACCCATTGGAGCCACTTACAGTACTGTGCAAAAGTCCTAGGCACATATATATAGTTAGGGTGTCTAAGACTTTTGCACAGCACTGTAGTAATTTTATGCATTGCACTGTACTGTTGCCGCAAAAAAAAAACAACTTCCATGCAATTGTGAGTAATGATAAACCCGATTCTGAGATGGGTCTCTATTGTGGACAGAGTGGGAGGGGGGCAGAGAGAGGGAAATCATGGTTGGGAAAAGGGGAAGGGAGAGGGAAGGGATCAGGAAGCACCAAAGAGACATTTTGCAATGATCAATAAACGAATTGTTTGGAATCAAATTTCCTTGCCTGGTGTCTCAGGGGCTGTGTATGTCTGTACCTCTGCCACAACCACCCCCCCCCCCCCGCCACTTCTGGCTCTCCTTCTCTGCCACCTGTTCCACATCTCTCCCATGGTGTTCCACCCTTGCCATTCCCAACATCCTTTGCTCTTGCTGGATTTACAAACTCGCTATCTGCTCCAACTTGACAAATACAGTACTATGCAGAAGTCTTAGGTACCCTAACTCTATATATGTGACCAAAACCCTTATGACCCACTAGTATCTGAATTTAAATGGATTGAAGTTCCTACCTTCAATATTAAAGTTTAAAAAAATGTCAAGCAACATCACCACTATAGATGATAAAAATTTGTTTTGAAAATAGTGTTGAATCATGCTGATGGTGAACTGGTGATTCCCTAGAGATTAGTAATGAACTGGAGATCAGATGCATTGCTGCATCCTATCAGACTTTTTCTTCTTCAGCCCTTTGCCTCTTCCACCTATCGCCTCTCAACTTTTTACTTTACCCTCTCCCCCACCCGTCCACATTCTCCCTCACCTGGCTTAATCTCTTTTCTGGCAGCTTGTACTCCTTCCCCTTCCCCTTTCTTATCCTGGTTCTTCCCCCTTCCTTCCCAAACATCATGAAGGATCTTGGCCCAAAATGTCAACTCTTTATTCCCCTCCATTGATGCAGCCTGGCCTGCTGAACTCCTCCAGCATTTTGTGTGTGCTTTCAAATACAATTCTTCTAGTATTAATCTCATTGACCAGGATCTGTGGGAGTTTCTTTAGCCACTGCGCCCTCACAGAGCTCCATGGCAACCATCATCTCCCAGTCGTAGAGAGTCTGTACTTATGGACTGAAACCATACTGTTGTAGGTGACAAACTGGCAGCTGATGAATGAACACTACTGAATAGCTATCAGGACCTGCATTCAAAGATAAAGAAACTGGCAACATAAACACCACTTCTGTGCATTTATGAGGAGGTAAAATGAAGATCTTTTGTAAAAGGTCCCAGTTAGTTGGCTCCCAACAAAGAATCAAATCAATGTCTAAGCAATTACATTAAAGCTCTGTGGTCACTCTATTAGGAATCTGCTGTACTGTACCTAATAAAGCAGTCACTGAGTGTATGTTCATGGTCTTCTGCTGCTGTTGTCCATCCGCTTCAAGGTTTGACATGTTGTGCATTCAGAGATGCTCTTCTGCACATCTCTGTTGGCTGGCATGGTTATTTGAGTTACTGTCACCTTCCTATGAGCTTGAACCTGTCTGTCCCCTGTCCTCTGACCCCTCTCATTAACAAGGCAGACAAGAACTGCTGTTCACTGCTTTTTTGTTTTCATTTGCACCATTCTCTTGAAAGCTCTAGAGATTGTTGTGCATGAAAATCCCAGGAGATCTTTCTGAGATACTGAAACTACTCCGTCTGGCACCAACAATCATTCCACAGTCAAAGTCACTTAGCTCCCATTTCTACCGCGTCCTGATGTTAGGCCTGAACAACAGCTGAACTCCTTCACCGTGTCTGCATGCTATCATGCATCGAGTTGCTGCCACGCTATTGTCTGATCGGATATTTGCATGAACGAGCAGATGTAAAGGTGTGCCTAATAAAGTGGCCACTGAGTGCATGTACTCTGAGCGATGATCTACCCCACTGAAAGGTTTGTCACTCCCTGACCTGAAGCCATTGACCGTGGATTCCTCTCGATACTTTCTTGCAGCTGGATTGATGAGCCAGCTGTTTAAGGCTCAACCTGCCTGGCAAGCTGCAAGGAGAGCCTGCCTCCGCTGATCCAACATCGGCCTAAGTAAGTTCCAGCTGGCTCTGCAATCATGGCTGCAGTTCCCTTTACTGCTGGAAGTACCACAGCCCACAACAGATGGAGTCTGTGCACTACTGAACTGTGCTTGCTCGGATGACGACCTCACTCCACGTGGAAGAGGGGAATGGATCAAATGTTAGTAATGCAACTGTCACACACTCACAAACCAGAAGGTACAGAAATCTTACTCACACAGCACACTCATAATAAATACACTCCTTGATACAACTTAATTCAGATCATTGTAGAGAGCTAACAGGCTGAACTGTGCTTGCAATGCGCAAGTTTCTTTCTTTGTTGATGTTCCCATTGTTAAAGCAAATTCTGCATTTACTGTATGTTTTGACATACACATGGTAAATAAACTTCAATCTTGAATCTAGTTCAATGTATATTTTATGCATTCTACTTTGTCAGCAGTTTGCATAACATGGAACGCAGAGCATAGAACAGCATAGTACAGGAACAGGTACTTTACCCCACAGTGTTGTCCCAAAGCAGCTAAACAGTAAATCAAAAACTCCCAAACACTAATCCCTCCTATCTACACAATGTCCTCATCCCTCCACCTTCCTCACATTCATGTGCTTATCTAAACTTCTCTTAAAAGCCTCTAACAAGAGAGCATCTGCAGATGCTGGAAATCTAAGCAACACACACAAAATGCTGGAGGAACTCCAGCATCTATGGCCAGGCAGCATCTCTGGAAAAAAGTACAGTCCATGTTTCTGGCTGAGACCCTTTGGTAGGACTAGAGACAAAAAAGATGAGGAGTAGATTTAAAAGGTGGGGGAGGAGAGAGATAAACATAGGAGAGAAAAAGTGGGATCTCCCAGTGGCCACCCATTTTAATTCCACTTCCCATTATCATTCCAATATGTCAATCCATGTGTCACGATGAAGCCACACTCAGGTTGGAGGAACAACACCTTATGTTCCGTCTGGGTATCCTCCGACCTGATGGCATGAACATCGATTTCTCAAACTTATGGTAATGGCCCCCTTCACCATTCCTCATCCCCTTTTCCTTCTCTCACCATCGCCTCACTCTGGTGCTCCTTTCCCTTTTCTTTCCTCCATGGCCTTCTGTCCCCACCTATCAAACTCCCCCTTCTCCAGTCAGTATCTCTTTCACCAATCAACTTCCCAGCTCTTTACTTCATCCCCCCCTCCCAGTTTCACCTATCAACTTGTGTTTCTCTCTCCCCTCCCCCACCTTCTAAATCTACTCCTCGTCTTTTTTTTTCTCCAGTCCTGCTGAAGGGTCTCGGCCCGAGACATCGACTGTACTTTCTTAAAAGCCTCTCATGTATTTACCTTTACCACCGCACCAGGCACAGCATTCTGGGCATCCACCACTCTCTGAGTGAAAAACTTACCCCTCACGTCTGCTTTGACCCTACCCCCTCACCTTCAATGCATGGCCTCTGGTGTTAGACATTTTTCCCCTGGGAAAAAGATACTCCCTGTCTACTCTACTTATGCCTCTTATAATCTTATAAACTTCTATCAGATCTCCATTCCAAAGAAAACAACCCATGTTTGTCCAGCCTATCATGAGAGCACAAGCTCTCTAAACCAGGCAGCATCCAATGGCATAAGAACTTCAGTCAGTATCTGGGTTCAAGCACACCAAGGAAGAGAACGGTTTATTTTAACTGCAGGTGCCTTTTTATACCAGGAAATCTTGAGTACTTGGAGTCACAGAGAGATGTAGCACATAAACAGTCCTATGGCCTACTGTGACCAGGCCACTCACCAATCACCAACCACCCAGTTCCAAATGTAAACAGTTGAAGATTGCCCTTAATGAGGTAATTATTAGAAAACTCATTCAGAAGCACCACAGAATAACTCATGCAGAAAATGGTATGATGCACTTAGCTAGGGACATCTTCATACAATCAATTACAAGAATTATACAATCAGAATCTGAGAAAGTTATTTTAGAAGGCATTCTGCTGCTCAATCCATACCATTAAAAGATTGTTTAGACAATTCAGTCAATGCACTGGATCCTCAGCATTCTCCAAAAGCAACCTCATCTTTCTCAACATCCCTTAAATCCTTTTGTCATTTACCTTAAATCTATGATCCCTAGTATTGAATTCTGAGGAAAACAAGTCCTCCTCATTCAGCTTCCTTAACCCTTCTATAATATTACATACTTGATTAAATCCCTCCTCCACCTCCTGTCTTCCTAACAGCTTAGCCAATCTCTCCTTAAAATTGAAATACTCCTGCTCCAATGATGTCTTTTAAATCTCCTCTGTACCTTTTTTGGAGCTACTATATTCTTCCTGAGATTACAAGAATTATTTGAGATATAACGTGACAGGAGGAGGAAATTCTCACACGTATTGAGTATTCTAAACTCTGGCCAATAAAAACAAATATCCTATAAAGCTTCTTAAATTTTCCATAAGCCAACAATATTATCTTCAAATGTGTATCAGTTAGAAAGATAGCAGTCATAGAGATTACCACCATCTGCAGGTTCCTTTTTAAATTATATACCATCCGAATTTGGTCACTAATCATCTAAATCTTCAAGCTCCTTACTGAGTGGCTCCGTAGGAGTACGGTAACCTGAAGGACAGTTGGTTCCAGGCAGTGGCTCACCACCATTTTCCCAAAGAAAATTTGTGATGGGCAATAAATGCTGGCTCCAAAAATCACTGGAGTTGGAGTTAGAGGTGGGTGGAAATCTGGAAGTCAAGACCTGAAGGGCAAATAAGGTCCATCCATGCGAGTCTGTACATAGAGACCTGGCAAAGTTTTGAGGGTAAAGTCAAAGGTCAAAGCCTGTAGGTCAAAGACTGAAGTTGGCGACCAGAAGGAGTCATGAGGATCCGAAGAAATCGCGAGGGTTTGGGTCACTGGGATTGGAGGTTAAGGTGCAAAAGTTCCATGATCAATATTCTGAGGTGAAATCTGAAGTTTGAGGCTTGAGAATCCAGACACACTCTCCCAGAGATGGCCTGAACTGAACCTGACTGCTTTGTTGGCACCGGAATGTGTGGCAACACTTGTGGGTTGCCCCAAGCGGGTCATTGAATCTGTTGGTTGTTAACACAAATGACGCTTGCACTGTATGTTCCAATGTACAAAGTGACAAATGAATCTGGAACTCATCTCTCTGGAACAATCATCCGGAGCTTAGCTGCAAGTAACTTTAAATGATATGTCACCATAGCTCTGCTCATTTATGAGATGGTCCCAAGGACGATTATTCCAGAGGAAAAGCTGGAGATGCAGGGTTTTTTCTGTTTAGATCAGAGAATATTGATAACATATGTGAAAAAATATAAAACATTTTAAAAATAGAATTATTTCAGCAGAGGGTAATTATTCCCTTGTGTAGAAATAACAAGATATCAAGATATATGGGATGTTATGAGGAGTATAGGTAATGTAAACACAAGCAGATTTTTCCATTGAGATTGGGTGAGACTAGAACGAGGGGTCTTAGATGAAAGGTGAAATATTTAAGAAGAAACTTAGGGGAACTTCTTCACTCAGAGGGTGGTGAGAGTGTGGTACAAGCTACCAGTGGAAGTGGTGGATATGAGTTCGACTTCAACATAGAAACATTGAAACATGGAAAACCTACAGCACAATACAGGCCCTTTGGCCCACAATGCTGAGCCGAACATGTCCTTACCTTTAGAAATTACCTAGGGTTACCCATAGTCCTCTATTTTTCTGAGTTCCACGTACCTGCCCAGGAGTCTCTTAAAAGACCCTATCGTTTCCAACTCCACCACCGTCGCCGGCGGACCATTCAGTGCCCTCACCACGCTCTGCGTAAAAAACTTACCCTGACATCTCCTCTGTACCTACTTCCAAGCAACTTAAAACTGTTCCCTCTCATGCTAGTCATTTCAGCCCTAGGAAAAAGCCTCTGACTATCCACACGATCAATGCCTCTCATCATAGCTGCAACATTACCTCTCGGCTCCTAAACTCAATCCCACGGTTGATGAAGGCCAATGCACCATATGCCTTCTTAACCACAGAATCAACCTGCGTAGCAGCTTTGACTGTCCTATGGACTCGGACCCCAAGATCCTTCTGATCCTCCAAATTGCCAAGAGTCTTGCCATTAATGCTATATTCTGCCACCATATTTAAACTACCAAATGAACCACCTCACACTTATCTGGGTTGAACTCCATATGCTACTTCTCAGCCCAGTTTTGCATCCTATCGATGTCCCGCTGTAACCTCTGACAGCCCTCCATACTATCCACATCACCTCCAACCTTTGTGTCATCAGCAAATTTACTAAATTCTCCCTCTACTTCCTCATCCAGGTCATTAATAAAAGAAGAGTAGGGGTCCCAGAACAGATCCCTCAGGCACACCACTGGTGACCGACCTTCATGCAGAATATGACCCATCTACAACGAATCTTTGCTTTCTGTGGGCGAGCCAGTTCTGGATCCACAAAGCAATGTCACCTTGGACCCCATGCCTCCTTACTACCTCAATAACCTGTGCGTGGGGTATGATGTTAAATGCTTTGCTGAAATCCATATACACTACATCTACGGCTCTACCTTCATTAATGTGTTTAGTCACATCCTCAAAAAATTCAGTCAGGCTCATAAGGCACAACCTGCTTCACAAAGCCATGTTGACTATTCCTAATCATATTATTCCTTTCCAAATATTCATAAATCCTGCCTCTCGGGATCTTCTCCAACAAATTCTCCATCAACCACTGTAGTAAGACTCACTGGTCTATAATTTCCTCTGCTATTTCAACTCCTTTTCTTGAATAATGGAATAACATCCAGAACCTCTCCTGTCCCCATTGATGATGCAAAGATCATCACTAGAGGCTCAGTAATCTCCTCCCTCGCCTCCCACAACAGCCTGGGGTACATCTCATCCGGTCCCAGTGAGTTATCTAACTTGGTGATTTCCAAAAGCTCCAGCACGTCCTCTTTCTTAATATCTACATGCTCAAGCTTTTCAGTCCGCTGTAAGTTATCCCTACAATTGCCAAGATCCTCTTCCGTAGTGAATACTGAAGCAAAGTACTCACTAAGTACTTCTGCTAACTCCTCCGGTTCCATACATACTTTTCCACTGTCACACTTGATTGGTCCTATTCTTTCACGTCTTATCCTCTTACTCTTCACATACTTGTAGAATGCCTTGGGGTTTTCCTTAATCCTGTCTGCCAAGGCCTTCTCATGGCCCCTTCTGGCTCTCAAAATAGCTTTCTTAAGTTCTTTCCTGCTAGCCTTATAATCTTCTAGATCTCTATTTTTACCTAGTTTTTTGAACCTTTCGTAAGTTCTTCTTCTCTTTTTGACGATATTTACAACAGCCTCTGTACACCACAGTTCCTGTACCCTACCCTGTCTCATTCGAACGTGCCAATGCAGAACTCCACACAAATATCCCCTGAACATTTGCCACATTTCTTCCATACATTTCCCTGAGAACATCTGTTCCCAACTTATGCTTCCAAGTTCCTGTTGATAGCCTCATATTTTCCCTTACTCCAATAAAATGTTTTCCTAACTTGTCTGTTCTTATCCCTCTCCAATGCTATGGTAAAGGAGATAGAATTGTGATCACTATCTCCAAAATGCTCTCCCACTGAGAGGTCTGACGCTTGACCAGATTTATTTCCCAATACCAGATCAAGTACAGCCTCCCCTCTTGTAGGCTTATCTACATATTGTGTCAAGAAACCTTCTTGAACACACCTAACAAACTCTACACCATCTAAACCCCTCACTCTAGGGACATGCGAATCGATATTTGGGAAATTGAAATCTCCCACCACAACAACTCTGTTATTATTACACTTGTAACCCACCAGGCTTTCCGCTCACGTTTGTCCAGGTGAATCAGCTTTCAGCCCCGCCAAACAGGGTTTTCAAGTTTGGGTGGATGTGGTGTAATATACACCCGTTCACAAACCCACAATGCAAAATATCAGACAGTACACCAGATACAATCAAATGATAAACTTTATGAATCTTATTCTGAATATAGGATTAGTAGGAAAATAAACAAAAGTAAAAGGGCCCAAAGTTAAAGTCTCAATATGCGTTGGAGCTCACTCAGCAGGTATTCCTCCACAAATGACCTCTACCGAAACTTCACCGACCCTCGGATCCTCAGATTCCAGGATACGCTGTCCGGTGGTCTCCCAGCCTTCCTCTCACTCTCTTCAGCCAAAAACCCTGGCTCCCAGACATACAAGAAAGAATAACATTTCTCCCGTTGGAAAGCCACCCGTTATCTATAGTTATAACCCAAACATTACTGCTGCAGAGAAACCATTACCCCATCAGTTAACATTACAGAGAAGCCATTAAATTAGCCTTAGCAGTTAATATTACAGAGAAATCCTACACACCTTTCCAGAATCTGTCTCCATATCTTCTCCTCGATGTCCCTGTTTCTATTGGTTGGTCTATAAAGAACACCCAGTAGAGTTATTGACCCCTTCCTGTTCCTACCTTCCACCCACAGAGAATCTGTAGACAATCCCTCCATGGCTTCCTCTTTTTCTGCAGCCGTGACACTATCTCTGATCAACAGTGCCACGTCCCCACCTCTTTTGCCTCCCTCCCTGTCCTTTCTGAAACCTCTAAAGCCTGGTACTCGAAGTAACCATTCCTGCCCGAGCCATCCAAGTCTCTGTAATGGCCACAACATCATAGCTCCAAGTACTGATCCACACTCTAAGCTCATCTGCTTTGTTCACAATACACCTTGCATTAAAATAGACACACCTCAAACCATTGGTCTGAGCATGTCCCTTCCCTATTACCTGCCTATCCTTCCTCTTGCACTGTCCCCAAGCTTTCTCTATTTGTGAGCCTACCACCCCTTCCTCCGTCACTTCAGTTCGATTCCCACCCCTCAGCAATTCTAGTTTAAACTCTCCCCAATAGCCTTAGCAAACCTTCCCACCAGGATATTTTTCCCCTGGGGATTCAAGTGCAATCTGTCCTTTTTGTACAAGTCAATCCTGCCCCCAAAGAGGTCCCAATGATCCAGAAATCTGAATCTCTCCCCCTTGCTCTAATCCCTCAGCCACACATTCATCCTCCACCTCACTTTATTCTTATGCTCACTGACATGGCACAGGCAGTAATCCTGAGATTACCACCTTTGTGGTCCTGCTTCTCAACTTCCTTCCTAACTTCCTGTAGTCTGCTTTCAGGACCTCCTCTCTTTTCCTGCCTATGTCATTGGTACCAATATGTACCACAACCTCTGGCTGTTCTCCTTCCCATTTCAGGATATCGTGGACATGATCAGAAACTTTCCAGACCCTGGCACGTGGGAGACAACCTACCATCCGTGCTTCTTTCCTGTGTCCACAGAATTGCCTGTCTGACCCCCTAACTATAGAGTCCCCTATCACTGCTGCCATCCTCTTCCTTTCCCTACCCTTCTGAGCCACAGGCCAGACTTTGTACCAGAGGCGCAGCCACTGTTGCTTCCCCCAGGTAGGCCGTCTCACCCCAACAGTCCTCAAACTGGAGTACTTATTGTTTAGGGGGACTGCCACAGGGGTACTCTCTAACTTCTGACTCTTGTTCTTCCCTCTCCTGTCTGTTACTGTACCCACTTATCTGTCTCCTCGGATCCCAGTGTGACTACCTCCCTATAGCTCCTCTAAATCACCTCCTCACTCTCCCTGACCAGAAGAAGATCATCGAGCTGCATCTCCATTTCCATATCCTGGTACCTAAGGAGCTGCAGCTCGACGCACCTGGCGCACATGTGGCCGTTCGGGAGGCTTGGAGTCTCCCAGACCTCCCACATCTGACACCGAGCACAGAACATCTGCCTCACACATATACTTCTGGTCTGTATTCTACACAGGTGACCTACCTCGCCTCGACCAATTAATGCTGAAGCCCCGTTGAGCCAAAGCCCTCTTACTTTGTCCCCCTCTACTCTGTTGCCCATTCCTATTCCTGTTGCGTCCATTCTATAAAGCTGTCTCCTTTTAAACTGTTCTCGCTGTTTTCACTGACTGATGTCCACGTGCTTGTGCAGCTGTGTCCCGATCAAACTGCTGAAGAACTTAAGAGAAATTTGAGTAAGTGCGGTACATGACGGAAGAGGTATGTGGAGTTATGGTCCAAGTACGGGTTGATGGCACTGGGCGAAATAACAGTTTGTCATGGATTAGATGGGTCAAAGGTCTTGTTTCTGTGTTGTCTTGCTCTATGACTCTATAGCAAGTGAACACAGTTTTGAAGTGTTTGACAGAAGACATACAGGGTTAAGGTAGAGGAATAGGGGAGTGCAGCTAGGCTCAGTGTTCTTGCAGAGTGGTGACACAGATGAACGGCCTTGTCTTGCCCATGAAGGTTCTACCATTCTTCCAAAACACTCAGATCTTGCTTTGACCGTTACAAAATAAGAAGTTGGAGCGTAAATGGGCCATTCCAGCTCAGACACTGTTGTGCAATTCAACAAGGCCAAATCTTATGTCCAATCTGAAACACCTTTTCACTACTGTGAATGTTTTTAAATGGCAGAAAGTTCTTATGTTATCTGTCTATCTATCTACATATCTATCACTATCTTTTAATTTGTTTTTGGTTGTTGATCTTTGTAGATGGCACAGTAACGTAACAGAGCAATCGCTGTAGAGCATCTGCAATTGCCAGCCGAGGTTTGATTCCCGTCACCGTCTATAAGGAGTTTGCACAATCTCCCCATGACCTCGGGTGGTTTGGTTTCTTCACATGTCCCAAAAGACCTGAAATTTGGGTTACTGAGTTATGAGCATGCTGTGTTGACACTGGAAGTTTTCAAAGTTCAAAGTACATTTATTATCAAATTACGTATACTATATACAACCTTGAGGTTCATTTTCTTGCAGCTATGAAACAAAGAAATGCAATAGAATCCATGACAAACCCCACACAGCAAAGTATGTCAAACATCCAATGTGCGAGAAAAGAACAAACCATGCAAACAATTGAAAAAGTAAACTTAATGCACAGAACATGAAACTCGGAGTCCCCGAAAGTGACTCCACAGCCACAAAGCCGAGCCGAGTCTTGTAAAACCTCCTGGAGTAGAGAGCTGAATATTGGCTCATCCTTCACCCTCAGCCTTGATGCCTTAATCTTTTTAATCTGCTTTGATGCTTAAATCAGCTGAACATCAGTTTGTCTTTCACTCTCAGGCCCAGACCCCACAGCTTCGATTCGGCCCGAAGTCTGCTCCAGCAAAGGTTACCGTACCATACCTGTATTCTCCAGAGTAGCATGGTGACACTTGGAGCATGCCACCAGCACAATCCTCAGACATTGATGCAAAACAATACACTTCCATGTATGTATCGATGTACGTGTGATAAATAAAGCAAATCTTTATCTTCTAAATCTTCATTTTCTAATGTCTCAGAAGCCTTCAGAAGATTTGGCTTTTGATAGTTCAGTCTAAGTGTGGCATAACTGGACGTTTGGTATCTCAATACTTAGGTTAAAGTGGGATAGAAGAATCTGGAATTCCGACTGTTTTGTTGTAAACCTGAGACATCTGCAACCCTGATTCCCACACCACACTCACCCTACGGTTTAGTACCAGCAGCATGGAGGGAGTTGCCAGTCAGCATTGAACTCAATGTAGGACTGCTTTTGGGACTCTAGCTCCGGATTTTTCCCTCAGGGTTTACTCTTGAAGACTTCCCCATGAGTGGGTATAGCTACAAGGCAGCAGAGATTTGAGGTCAGAGTTTTCCTTCTCCTAGTTGAGCTGCCAACCACGGCTGATGAGCCCCATCTGCCCAAAGCGACTGGTTTCAAGGCACCGGTAACCCACCTTTGCCCCTTCTCCTGTCGGTAGAAACAGGTCAGCCAGCCTTAGTAGCTAAGCCACACATGAAGGCCAGGAGCTTGACATGACTGCCAGAAGCTATTTGAGGCGCACGGCATTGGGAACATTTAATAGGTAATGGGAGCTTGTCTCCACACCACCACCAGCTATAACCCTAAGGAACAATGACATATGTCAGTGATAATAAACTTGATTCTCTTCTATACTGTGACTAATTGAAAGAAGAGGTGTTTTACTTGAAGCATACGTTCAGCTTCACTGAAACATTGTCAGATGGCAAACGTACAGAAATCAGAGTCGGTGTGAGAAGGAACATTAACGGCATCTGGGACCTCAAGTCCTCCCTTGCAGGTTGAATGGAGCTGAGCTCCAACACTGTCAAATATTCTATGTTCGATTTCCCCAATATACATTGTGTCCACTGTACAAAATTGAAAGAAAAACAAGTGAATTGCTGCTTCAGCTGTCAGGAATCATTGAAATCCTGTATAATGAGTAGGTTGACGAGCAAAGGTGCTGGTGAGAAGGTATAAGGGAGGGATTGATTGATAAAACCTCCAAGAAGACTGCAACCTTGTCATAGTTTGGAGGCTTGCATGCCTCAATGACCCAGAGAACCATATTGGCTGGAGCCAGGGCTTTATGCTTTGGCTCTTGATAGGGTCACCCATGCCAAACAGGTCAAAGGACAGAGGCCAGACTAAGAGTGGTCCACCTGTCCTCCAGGTTCGGGGGTTAAGCTCACGGCTAACAACCCTGACTGGTAAAGCAAATTTGTTACGGGAGCTGTGAAAACCGAGGGGAAGCTACTGACACGATGAAGGAAGCCTTGAACACCACCTGAGATGGAGGACCTTCATTGCTGCCCTAAATGACAGGCAGAAAGTATAAGTTTTTGTGCCAGCGGATTGGCACATAATTTAGGCAGTCATGTTTTTAATTTGCAAGGGTACTTCTTTTGAGGTAAAAAAATTTAATAGCAGCAATGTGCATTTAAAAATGGAATTTTATGTGGGAAAGTGTTTTCAGTGAAGACATGAAACTGTCCATTTCAGTGATTAAATGAACTGTTCTGATCATAGGTTACACTGAACGACAAATAGAAATGGATGGACTTTTCGCGGTGTTATACCTCATACTTATGGTCATTGTGATGCACGCAATTCATCCCATTCTGACAAGCTGAAACTCAAAACTGCAGACAACAATTGACAGGAACAGTCACAGAGATCAAGAAGTATACTCCAGGTTATCTGGATTTGTTTTGTGATTTAAGGGGGATGCTGCTGACTTCAGGACAATGTTGAGTGCTCGTAAAACCATAGAGAATTCTCAAACCGTGGGTACAGCAATCAGTTTTTTAGCTGTGTACTCAATGGATACATCAATAGAAACACTTCTGTTCTGACATCATTAATAAAAGCTTTGTAAAATGATTCAGAGTTTCAGGGCCCACAGA
Organism: Mobula birostris; assembly: GCF_030028105.1. NCBI lineage: Eukaryota > Metazoa > Chordata > Chondrichthyes > Myliobatiformes > Myliobatidae > Mobula > Mobula birostris. Next base: position 139,665,310 of record NC_092370.1, read on the forward strand.
GCAGAAATTTCCCAGCCTTTACACAATTATCGATGGCTGCTGCTTGCCATACTGCCTACTTTGCTGCTGACCACAGCTTTGCAGATGTCTCCCATTTTCTAAAATTACTGAGGAGTATATCTGTCTCATTGTATTGAGGAGGCTGCATTCCTGACATTGGGAATTGCCAGCGTTGCTGTCTTCCCTCAGAGTGCAATAGCCGTTGACTATATTCACAATCCCTTGACAGCTCCTTAGAACAACCAGATCCTTTTTAAGTGGAAAAGTTCTTTGTTTCCTTTACATAGGGGGTGATGTGCATTATGGGAAGGTGAGAAAATTTACTTGCAGAATTTTTTTCCAATATTTTCAGCTTTTGATATTGGCCTAAGGAATGGATTCTGTGTGCTGGAAGGGAGGGCTAACATCTACTTCCAAACCAAGATGAATGTGAAAAAACAATACTATACAACTGCTCTGACTGTCAGTCCATAGAACACACTGAACAAGCAGAGAGACATCATTGTAGAGTCCTGCATCCAACCAGAGGAAAACAACTTGGGGATCTGGTCAGGAAACACAAGCAGCAGCAGGAGGACCAGTAGGTAAGGTTCTCTGGGGTGTTCCTGCCAACAGCAGAAGCTTGTACTGTTATCCACTGAATAGATAAGGAAAGTTATGTTCAGAGAAACAGAGTGATCATTGTCATGCAGCCATAAATCCTACGCAAACCAAACAGTCCCCTCCACATCTCATTTGTTATGAGTACAAACTATATCTAAAAATAGGTAAATGAGTACAGATGAGCCATAAATTCCTTTACATCAGCGGTCCCCAACCACCGGGCCGCGGACCAGTACCGGCCCGCAAAGCATGTGCTGCTGGGCCGCGAGGAAACAATACGATTTGGTGATATGAGTCAGCTGCACCTTTCCTCATTCCTTGTCACGCATACTGTTGAACTTGAACGCATGCGAGGTCATTACCTGTGCGTCATCCATGTCAGTGAGGGAAGGAGATCAACTCCTCGAGCTTGCAAATGACGGCGGGCTGAAAAGTATGTTTGACATACATCTCTGCCGGCATTCTGGATCAAAGTCAAGGCTAAATATCCTGAGATAGCCATGAAAGCACTGAAAATGTTGCTTCCATTTCCAACATATCTCTGCGATGAATGTAACAAAAACTAAATTGCAGAATAGACTGGACATAATGAACCCCCTTCGAGTATCGCTGTCTCCCATCGCCCCTCGATAGGATCGTCTTGTTGCAGGGAAACAAGCCCGGGGCTCCCACTGATTCAGCGATACTGGTGTGTTGCAATGATTTTATATGTTCATACGGAGAAAATATGCGCTGTGTGTTTAATATCCAAACGTTACTTAAAATGTTATGATGCTATTGACTTATAAGTGACTTATATAACCATATAACAATTACAGCACGGAAACAGGCCATCTCTGCCCTTCTAGTCCATGCCGAACTTTTACTCTCGCCTAGTCCCACCGACCTGCACTCAGCCCATAACCCTCCATTCCTTTCCTGTCCATATCCTATCCAATTTTTCTTTAAATGATAATATCGAACCTGCCTCTACCATTTCCACTGGAAGTTCATTCAACACTTACTTCAAGCTCCCCTGTCCTCCCCTGATAATTGACTTATCACTATGTTCATGCGAGGAAAATATGCGCTGTGTGTTTAATATTAAATTCGTTAGATAAACCCTTCTAGAAACGAAATTGAGTGTATTAGCCACTTATCACCTATATTCCGGTCGTGATTAACACCCTCCCCCCCACCAAAATAGAATCGCCAAAAATGATTTGTAGAAAAACATCGGCACATACACGCATGCGCAAGCCACAAATGTGCACTGGTGCCCGCACAAGGCTTCATGGTCATGGTAGTCTTTCTTGGGGTAAACACAACGTATTTGACTGCTACTCTTGTCTGTTGGCAACCCTACCCCCCCCCCCACCCCGGTCGGCTGGTCCGCAAGAATATTGTCAATATTAAACCGGTCTGCAGCACAAAAAAAGTTGGGGACCCTTGCCTTACATGCTCCAGTGACAACACCACAAAATATACCTGATGGGTACCTTCTTCGTAATTGCATCAATATGCTGACCTGAGGAAGATGTTGACACCCAGGCACTTGAAGTATTCATCTGTTCCTCTGCTAAAACCTCGATGAGGACTCCCGCCTTTCCCTTCCTGAAGTCCACAATCAATTCCTTGGTCATGATGGATTGGAAATATAAACAATGGATTCCTATAACTGGTAAAATTAGAAATGCTAACAATGCCCGAAGTCCATATATGCCAGGTTCTCCTGAATGGAATCAGGTGGGTCTAGCCAGAAAAATAGTTCAACACAAATAGGTAGCCTAAAGGACCTTCTTCTGTGCTCAGAACTCTATGAGCTGATGAATTATAGAGTATGACTCTAAATCCTTCCTCTGTGAACTCAAAGCTTCTATTGAACAATGCAGGGCCTAGATAGAGTGCATGTGGAGAGGATGTTCCCTATAGTGAGGAACTTTAGGACCAGAGGGCACAGCCTCAGAATACAACAATGTCCCTTCTGAATAGAAAGGAGGAGAAATTTCTTTAACCAGAGAGCGGTAAATCTGTGGAATTCATTGCCACAGATGTCTGTAGAGGCAAAATCATTAGGTATATTTAAAACTGAGGTTGATAGGTTCATGAGTGTGTCAAAGGTTACAGGAAGAAGGCAGGAGAATGAGGTTGAGAGGGATAATAAATCAGCCATGGTGGAATGGCAGAGCAGACTCAATGGACTGAATGACCTAATTATGACTTATGGTATTGTGGTGACCTTTCCAATGCAGCGGTGAGAAACAAACAGAGATATTTGACGGGGATCAGAAGCAGCTATTTATTACAGTTCAAACCCACAAAGCTGAGAGTTTCACAGGGAAAAGTTCAGGCCTAAGAATATGGTAAAAGGTCACACCACAGAATGGGACAGCCTTAGAAGGCCCAAGGTAGGGAATTCATCAGGGAGAACAAGATGTGATCCGTTACCTGGAAATATTCCGTGCAGGCAGACTCCATAGATGGACATTTCTGTGCTGTGTGCTCTGTGGTTCTCGACTCTCTCTCAGTAGCTCTCCTGGAGCCTCCAATAATACTTAATGCCATTAGTATTAATACAGATGCACTCATTGAACAGGTTGCTCAGCAACCAAAATACCTGATGATTTAAGCTCTCTCTGTGAACTTTGGGACACTGCTTGAGCACTCTCTTATTCTGTTATTGCCCTCTGAGCTATACTGATGATAGCAGTGCCACTTTTAAATTACAGAACAGTGGGATGACAGATGGTACAATTGATTGCATTTGATTCTGACCTCTGGTTCTGTCACTGTCAGGATTTCTCGACTGGTTTTATACTATAGACCATGTACTATGGACCATATATTATATACTATGGACTATTAAACAAGGGCTCCGTGGATCCCAGGATTGGGAACTACTGGTCTATGTGAAAATGATAGGTTCTCCATGTAACTGCATATGTTTTCTCCCACAACTAGATTAATGTTACTGGTGTTGGTGTCTGTCTTGACGGCATGTGAAGGAGAAAGAGAAATAAGCGAAAAAAATAGGATTACAAAGTCAAAGTAACTGTATTATCAAAGTACATATATGTCACCATATCCCACCTTGAGATTTATTTTCTTGCAGGAATTTACAAGAAAATAAAGAAATATGTTAGAGTTTCTGAAAATCTACATAGACTGACAGTAACCAATGTGCAAAAGAAGAAAAATTGTGTAAATAAAAATAAATAAATAATGTTGAGAACATGAGTTGTAGAGTCTTGAAAGTGAGTCCACAGGTTGTAGAATCAGTTCAGAGTTGAGGTGAGTGAAGTTCTCCACGCCAATTCCAGAATCTGGTGGTTGTAGGGTAATAACTGCATGACCTAGATGATGGGAGTCCTTGAAGATGGATGCTGCTTTCATGTGTCAGTGCTTCTTGTAAATGTGCTCAGTGGTGGAAGGGCTTTGCCTGTGACCTTTGGAACGGCTCCTAGAGTTATCAGAGATTTGATGGACCAAATTGCCTCCTCTGAGGTGATAAGGAAATATCAAATAGGAAGTAAAGAATAAATCATTTACCAATGACCTTGACAGATTAGAAATTCCAGCTTGTAGAGTTCCAATTCATGTTGCTGCAGTTTAGAATATACAGTATGTCTTATGAAGGGAAAACGTTAGTGTGCTAACATAGAACATGACAAGAAAGGCCTAATTCTAAAAGCCCATGTTTTAAAGAGATTTGGTATGTCACCAAATACAATCGCAAATTTCTACAGATGTACCATGAAGAATATTCTGACAGACTGCATCAGCATCTGGTATGGTGGGGGCGGGGGGCTTCTGCACGGGATCGCGAAAAGCTCCATCATGGGCACTAGCTCCCCAGCACTCAGGATATGTACAAGGAAAGATGCCTCAAAAAGGCCGCATACATCATTAAGGACACCCGTCACCCAAGATGTGCCCTCTTCTCATTGCTACCATCATGGAGGAGGTACAGGAGCCCGAAGGCACACACTCAATGATTCAGGAACAGTCTGATTCTGATTTTGATTAAGTTTCACCTTCAGTGTAAGATCACCTGAAAATGCGCTTTAATCCAGGTAAAATAAATGCTGAGTTGTTTGGCACTGAAAATTAACATATCAATGTGATTTCATTTTTTTGCTTATGTCTAGATGACATAACGCAATGCTATCGATAAGTTTCATCTGGGCATTTGGAATCAAAATACTCCCACTAATCATTCATTCACGTTAGTTGATTTGAAGATATCTGAAAATAAATAATGTTGACCTAAGAGCTGCAGAGCGTAATTAATAAAAATACAGACAGGATCCAGGGACATGTTCAGAATATTTGGAGCAGAGGAGAGATAAGTAGAGAAATCTGGAGTCTGGAGCCTTATGGTTGAGTGCCCATCTGGGCCAGGGAATTTACTGGGAGATTATGAGCCGGAGTGGGGTTTAGAGGAATAGTGGGAGGCCACAAGTAAGCAAGCAATTTAAAACCAAAGCGGTCCTGGCTGAATCAAGCTTTCATCTCAGGCTAGTCCCTGAGGGGTCAATAGAGAAGATCGAAGACTGAATGTTGGTTGGAGATCGAAGCCCCATGGCAGAAGCCCTGGGCCTGTGAGTCTGAGAATCCATTGGGGAAGGCAGGGGCAATTTTTCTGTGAGTCTGCACATCCACATGAGCCTGGAGGCCTGGAATCCTGTCTGTGTGAGAGTTGGTGGGAAGGTGGACGGGAGGAGGAGGGCTCTTTTCATTAGGTTTTATTGTTGCTTGTTGGCTTCCGCTTTGTTATGTTCTATGTCATGCTGAATATTGTGGGCATGCTATGTGGGCACTGGAGTTCCAAAGGGGTCGGTGTTGGGACCGCTTCTTTTTATGCTGCATATCAATGATTGAGGTGATGGAATAGAGGCTTTATTACCAAGTTTGCAGATGATATGAAGATTACTAGAGAGGCAGGTAGTGTTGGGGAAACAGGTAGGCTGCAGAAGGACTTAGGCCAATTAGGAGAATGGGGGAGAAAGTGGCAAATTAATTACAATGTCGGAAAATGCATGGTCATGCACTTTGATATTAGAAATAAATGTGCAGACTGCTTTCTAAACAGGGAGAAAATCCAAAAAAATTGAAGATACAATGGGACTTGGGAGTCCTTGTGCAGAACAATCTAAAGGTTAACTTGCAGATAGAGTTGGTGGTGAGAAAGGCAAATGCAATGTTAGCATTCATTTCAAGAAATCTATAATACAGGAGCAGGGATGTGATTCTGCCGTTTTATCAGGCACTGGTGCGGCCTCACCTTGGGTATTGTGAACAATTTTGGGCTCCCCATCTAAGAAAACACTTGCTGGCATTGGAGAGGGTTCAGGGGAGGTCCACAAGGATGATTCCAGGAATGAAAGGGTTATGTTACAAGGAATGTTTAATAGCTCTTGGTCTGTACTCACTGGAATTTAGAAGGATGATGGGGGATCTCATTGAAACCTTTCGAATGTTGAAAGGCCTAGACAGAGTAGGATGTTTCCCATGGTGAGGGAGTCTAAGACTTGAGGGCACTGCCTCGGGATTGAGAGGCATCCATTCAAAACAGGAATGCGAAGAAATTTCTTTAGCCAGAGGGTGGTGAATTTGTGGAATTTATTACCACGGACAGCTGTGGAGGCCAGGTTGTTGGGTGATTTAAGACAGAGATTGATAGGTTCTTGATTGGATATGGCATCAGAGGTTACGGGTAGAAGGCCAGGCAGTGGGCCTGAGGAGGGAAATAAAGGATCAGCCATGATTGAATGGTGGAGCATATTCGACGGGCCAAATGGCCTAATTCAGAATCAGATCAGAATCAGTTTTATTATCACTGGCATGTGATTTGTTAACTTAGCAGCAGCAGTTCAATGTAATACATAATCTAGCAGAGAGAGAAAAAAAATAAATTAAATAAAACATCATAATAATAAATGAACAAGTAAATCAATTACGTATATTGAATAGATTGAAAAAGAAACATGTAAAAACAGAAATACTGTATATTAAAAAAAAAGTGAGGTAGTGTCCAAACCTTCAATGTCCATTTGGGAATCCGATGGCAGAGGGGAAGAAGCTGTTCCTGAATCGCTGAGTGTGTGCCTTCAGGCTTCTGTATCTCCTACCTGATGGAGACAGTGAGAAAAGGACATGCCCTGGGTGCTGGAGGTCCTTAATAATGGACGCTGCCTTTCTGAGACACCGCTCCCTAAAGATGTCCTGGGTACTTTGTAGGCTAGTGCCCAAGATGGAGCTGACTAGACTTACAACCTTCTGTAGCTTCTTTTGGTCCTGTGCAGTAGCCCCTCCATACCAGACAGTGATGCAGCCTGTCAGAATGCTCTCCACAGTACAACTATAGAAGTTTTTGAGTGTATTTGTTGACATGCTAAATCTCTTCAAACTCCTAATAAAGTTTAGCCGCTGTCTTGCCTTCTTTATGACTACATCGATATGTTCGGACCAGGTTAGATCATCAGAGATCTTGACACCCAGGAACTTGAAGCTGCTCACTCTCTCCACTTCTGATCCCTCTATGAGGATTGATATGTGTTCCTTCTTCTTACCCTTCCTGAAGTCCACAATCAGCTCTTTCATCCTACTGACGTTGAGTGCCAGGTTGTTGCTGTGGCACCATTCCACTAGTTGGCATATCTCACTCCTGTACACCCCGAGGAGTGGTAGTGGGGACAAACTCCCTCTACCTAAAAGTGCTCCTCATGGCATGCGCCTCAAATAGCCTCTGACAACCAAGTCCAACTCCTGGCCTTCTTGTGTGGCTTAGCCTCTAAGCCCAGCAGAACTATTTCTACTGACAGGAGAAGGGGCGAATGTGGGTCCCGGTGCCTTAAAACCAGTGCTTCGGGTAGATGGAGCTCATCAGCCTGGGAAGACAGTCCATCTAAGAGAGGGAAAGCTCTGATTTCAAACTCTGCTGCCTTGTGGCCATACCCACTTATGGGAAAGGCTTCGGGAGTAAACCCTGAGGACAAATCTGGAGCTGGAGTCCCTAAGGCAGTCGGAAGTTGTTTTCAACCTCGCTCTGGCAACCCCTGAGCCGACACTGGTGCTAAGCTGTATTGGCCCTTGCCCTTCCCTTGGACAACATCGGTGGCATGGAGAGGGGAGACTTGCTGTTTGGGCAACTGCCAGTCCTCCATACAACCTCGCCTAGGCCTGCGCCTTGAGAGACTGATGCAAGACTTTCCAGGCGCAGATCCATGGTCTTGTGAGACTAACGAATGCCATCTACACCCTCTTGTCACCACCTGAGATTCTTCCTAGCTGTATCGTCATTTGAGCTATGCCTAGCCACACAGTCATGTGTATATAGAGAGTAGAGCAGTGGGCTAAGTACATACCCCCGAGGTGCACCAGTGCTGATCATCAGCGAGGAGGAGATGTTATCACCAATCCGCACAGACTGTGGTTTTCCGGTTAGGAAGTCGAGGATCCAATTGAAGAGGGAGGTACAGAGGCCCAGGTTCTGCAACTTCCCAGTCAGGATTGTGGGAACGATGGTACTAAATGCCGAGCTATAGTTGATGAGCAGCATCCTGACAGAGGTGTTTGTGTTGTCCAGGTGGTCTCAGGCCATGTGGAGAGCCATTGAGATTGCATCGACCATTGACCTATTGTGACATAGGAAAATTGCAATGGGTCCAGGTCCTTGCTGAGGCAGGAGTTCAGTCTAGTCATGACCAACCTCTCAAGCATTTCATCACTGTTGATGTGAGTGCTACCAGGCGATAGTCATTAGAGCAGCCCATGTTATTCTTCTTAGGCACTGGTATGATTGTTGCCTTTTTGAAGCAAGTGGGAACTTCTGCCCATAGCAGTGAGAGGTTGAAAATGTCCTTGAATACTCCCGCTAGTTGGCTGGCACAGGTTTTCAGAGCCTTACCAGGTACTCCATCAGAACCTTCTGCCTTGCGTGGGTTCACTCTTCTTAAAGACAGTCTAACATCGGCCTCTGAGACGGAGATCACAGGGTCATCAGGTGCAGTAGGGATCTTCACAGCTGTAGTTGTGTTTTACCTTTCAAAGCGTGCATAGAAGGCATTGAGTTCATCTGGTGGTGAAGCATCACTGCCATTCATGCTATTGGGTTTCGCTTTGTAGGAAGTAATGTCTTGTAGTCCCTGCCAGAGTTGCCATACATCTGATATCACCTCCAACCTCATTTGAAATTGTCTCTTTGCCCTTGAAATAGCCCTCCACAAATCATACCTGGTTTTCTGGTAAGGCCTGGGTTGCCAGACTTGAATGCCACAAACCTAGCCTTCAGTAGACCAAGTACCTCTTTGCTCCATCCACGGCTTTTGGTTTAGGAATGTACAGTAAGTCTTTGTGGGCACACACTCATCCACACAGGTTTTAATGAAGTTGGTAATTGCAGCATACTAATCCAGATTCAAAGATGAATCCCTGAATACAGTCCAGTCCCTCGATTCAAAGCAGTCCTATAGGCACTCCTGTGCTTCCCTTGTCCATATCTTCTTGGTCCTCACTGCTGGTGCTGCAGTCTTCAGTCTCTGCCTATACTCAGGGAGTAGAAGTACAGCCAGGTGATCAGACTTCCCAAAGTGAGGTCTACTCCTATGTCTTATGGTCTTATGGAAATGTGTGGTGACACTTAACTGTGGAAAATGAAAAAGAGTTGAAGTCTCAAGTTGAAGAATTTTTGACAGCTCCACAGATGTTGTCTGCCTTACTGTGTTTATGTAATTTTTTTATTTAGCGACACAGTGTGGAGCAAGCCCTTCAGGTCCTTCAAACCACTTCGCCCCAGCAACGCTGACAAACCTGATGAACTCCAATCTAATCACTGGATAACCTGATGTGTCATTAGACTGTGGAAGGAAACTGGAGCATCCAGAGAAAACCCACACATTCCACAGAGAGGACCTTCAGAGACTCCTTACAGAACAGTGTTGGAATTAAACTCTTAACTGCTGGACACGCCAGCTGTAGTGGTGTCAAGCTAGCTGCTGTGTTGCCATGCTGCCCTACATCTTAGAGATGTCTTTCCGATAGCGGGGTGACCAAAACTATACACAATACTCTAAGTGTGTGGTTTTGAGCATTTCCTGTTTTAGTCCCGTTTTCCAGCATTTTTTTCTGTTTTTTTATTGTTTTTCTTCTACCAACAGCATAGAGGATCAATACAAATTGCCACTGCTCACTGAGAATTGTTGGGGTTGTGATGATACCAAGATGGGTCAACGATGAATCTCTTTGGGCAAAGTAGGGTTAATTAGTACAATTCGAATGTAATAGATTAGTGTTTATGCCTCTCTGGAAATTCCCCATCTGTCATTTTATGTCCTTTTCCCAGTAGATATCAGTTGCCTCCCCACTCTGATTCTTATCTAGTTTCCCATTAAGGCCATAAACCATAAGAGATAGGAACAGAATTAGGTCATTCAGCCCATCAAGTCTGCTCTGCCATTCCTTCAGGCCTGTTTATTATCCCTCTCAATCCCATTGTCCTGCCTTCTCCCCGTAACTTTTGATGCCCTCATTAATTAGGAACCTATCAACTTCCCCTTTAAGTACAGTATACCCAATGATTTTGCCTCCACAGCTGTCTGTGGCAAAGAATTCCACATATTCACCATCTCCTGCTTAAAGAAATTCCACCTCATCTCTGTTCTAAAGGGACACTCTTCTATTCTAAATCTGTACCCTGTGGTGCTAGACTACCCCACTGCAGGAAACATGCTCTCCACATCCACTCTATCTAGACATTTCAATATTTAGTAGAGATCTCCCTCATTATTGTAAACTCCAATAAGTACAAGGCCAGAGCCACCAATGCTCCCCATTCAATAATCCTTTCTTTCCTGGGATCATTCTTATGAACCTCCTCTGGACCACCTCCAATGCCAGGACATCCTTTCTCAGATAAGGGGCCCAAAACTGCTCACAGTACAGACAAAAATTGCTGGTGAATGCAGCAGGCCAGGCAGCATCTATAGGAAGAGGTACAGTCAATGTTTCGGAGACCCTTCAGCACACCAAGGAACTTTATGCTCTCCACTCTCTCAAAGGCAGAGCCATTGAGGTGCAATGGAGAGAGGTCAACCTGTACCTTCCTTTTGTCTTGTTCATGTTGAGAGTCAGGTTATTGCTCTCACACCATTTGACAAGCCTCTCTGTATTCTGACTCATCATTGTTGCTGATGAGACCAGACACTGTTGTATCATCAGCAAACTTGATGATGCAGTTTGAGCTGGATCTGGCAGGGCAGTCGTGAGTCAGCAGTTGAACAGCAGTGGGCAGAGCACACAACCCTGGGGGGCACTAGTGTTCAGCATGATGGAGATGCTGCTGACTCAGACTGACTGGGGTCTTTCCATCAAGAAGTCCAAGATTCAGTCCCTGAAGAATGGTCACCCACCAGCCTCTGAGTGATGATTATGCTAAACACCGAGCTGAAATTGATAAGCAACATTCTGGCATACAAGGCATCATTTTCCAAGTGGGACAGGATGGAGTGGAGGGCCGTGGCTATAGTATCATCAGTGGACAGGTTTGAGTGGTAGACAGACTGGAAAGAGCCCAATGTCGCTGGCAGATGGGATATTTTACGATCCATTACCAGCCACTCCAAGCACTTCATGATTGTTGAAGTCATCGGCTCTGGGCGGTAATCATTTAAGCCAGTTACCGTTACTTTGTTGGGCAGCAGAGTGATGGTGGCTGCCTTGAAGCCAGCTGGGATAATGGTCTGTTTCAGAGAGATATTAAGGATGCCCGTTAAGACCTCTGTTAGCTGGGTTGCACAGTCCCTCTGCACCTGAGGAGGCATGATGTCCAGACCTGAAGCTTTGTGTGAGTTTACCCTCCTCACCTCGGCTGTGGCCAGACAGGGTGCCTGTTCCTCTGGAAGACAAGGGAGCTTTCCTCAATGTTACATCCTTCAGTTGGTCAAGCCGTACATAGAAATCATTCAGCCTATCAGGAAGGGAGGCTTCATTGTTGTTGATGTGCAGGGTGGACTTATAATCGGTTATGATTTGTATACCTTGCCACATGTCCCTGGTATCACAAAGATGTCTGTGGATTTTCTGTGTGTATTCACACTTTGCCTTCCTGATGGCAGGGAAAGAGCCCCTCTTGCTGACCTTAGAGTCATCCTGTTCCCCAATCTGACGGCAACGTCCCGATCACTAAGCAGTACATGAACCTCTGCAGTCAGCCATGGTTTCTGGTTAGCCCTGGCAGTGTAATGTTTAATCACGGTAACATCCTCAATGCATTTTCCTAAGTAGCCTTTCACCGATCCCACATGTTCATCAATGATGACAGAATGGCCATGGGGAGGCACCTCCCTGAATATGCTCCAGCTCGTGCTTTTGAAACAGTCCTACAATGCTAAGGTGGTACCTTCTGGCCAAGTCCTGATCTCCCTGTGAACTGCCCTGACTCGTTTAACAGGTGGTCTGTATGCAGAGAGTATCTGAGATGAAGGCGAGGCATCGCCTTGTGGGCTCCACAAACAATGCAGATTTTCTATGTTCGATCTCCCACTGGGTGAAGTAGGGAAGTGTGAGGTGATAGGTGGAAGAAGTAAAGGGCTGAAGAAGGAGAAAAGTGATAGGAGAGGGCAGTGGATCACAGGAGAAAGGGATGGAGGAGGAGAACGAGAGGGAGGCCAATACTAATATCAAGTGCTGTCTGTATGGGGTTTGTTTGATCTCCCTTTGACCATGTGATTTCCTTCACGTACCCGTTTCCTCCCACACACAAGGGCATATGGATTTGTGGGTTAATTAACCACTGTAAATTGTCCCTCATGCATACTTATGGGTTTTTTATCCCTGCATCTTGTGGTGATGGTTGTATATTTGAACTCTTTGGTCCTTTTACTCATCCATCCTCCTTAGAATCCTTTCTTAACCTGCACTGAACGAAAATGTAACATCCTACATTAACCTGTATTGAAATCCATTTGCCAATCAGAAGAGCGTTTTGTAAGTGAATTAATTGTTGCTGTCCTGCTCTGTATTAAATACCCCTCCTAATATCTTGTCACATAAATTGAGAAATTGTGCTTTTGATTCCAAAGCCGAGACAGCTTATTAAAAATAATGAACACCAGCTGACCTTTGTGGAAAGACTTTTCACTTTCTGTCATTCTGAAAGGTTGGCTTTTACCCTTGCTCACTGTTTCCTGTCTTGCAGTCAGCTGGGCTATCCATTAAGCTGCTGTAGTATCAGAGATCTTCGTCTACATCTCTCCGGTTCAAGGGCACTTGTCAACTGCAACATCTCAGTGATGTGTTGCCTGGGATTAGCTAACTTAGTTATTAGGGGACAGTTAATTTTTCAAACTCGAGGGTCGATAAGATTCAGGTTCACCATCGTGTATTTACTCATTGAATTTCAAGAAGAATAGAACAGCAGCCCTATTTTAAATGACAAAGCAATCACAAGTCTCCAGGCCCAGCCCTACTCTTGATAGAGGAGAAATAGATCCAGGTTGATAACCTTGTATTTCTGATTTTCTGCTTTCATCTACCTACCACTAAATCCAAACGCTTTGAGCTCAACTCTTCTCCAAAAGGCTGTATATAAAACCAATTTCAAAAAGTACAAGCAAGACCTTTTTTGTTGTGATGGAAAAAACTTTGGCTTTTGCAGATCATAAATGGCCTAAAACTGTATAAATTGTTACTATGATGTTGAATGCACGTAAACTCAATTTATAATCTGGTATATAAAATCAGTATGTGGTTTTAATTTTTTTTAATGTTAGTATTAAATCCATATGTACTCTTACTCTTGGAAACATAGCAACATTAAATGTTCCTTTAATAGCCAAAGGGGAGGGGAGAGGTAGTGGAGATAAACGCTCACTACCTATTAAATGCTCCCAATGGTGTGCATCTCAAATAGCCTCTGACAACTAAGTCCAGCTCCTGGCTTTCACGTGTGGTGAAATTCAGCAGAACCACCTGTACTAACATGAGAAGGGGCAATGGCGGGTTGCTCACACCTTAAAACCAGTCGCTTTTGACAGATGGGACTCATCAGCCATGGTTGGCAGCTCATCTAGGAGATGTAAAACTCCGATCTCAAATCTACGCTCCCTTGCATTTATACCCATTAATGGGGAAGGCTTTGAGCGTAAATTCCAAAGAAGGATCGGGAGCTGTAGTCTCTAAGGCAGTCCTACGTTGAGTTCAACACTGACTAGCAACTCCGGCAATGAGTCACTGGTACCAAACTCTATCGGTCTTTGCCATTCCTTTGGATTCATCAGCTAATGGAGTGGGTCAGCCTTCTGCATAGGTAACAGCTTGCTTTCCATGTCATACTGCCCTGGACTGCATACTGGCTTGCTAGGAGGACACAATATCCATGACCACTTAGCTTCCCAAGACTTAGTGACATCATTACTGATCCGTGATGCAACTTCACATTTACCACTTTAATTTTTCTATCCTTTGCATATACTCTCAGTAACCACTGAGAGAATTTTCATAGTCCTCTGCTGCTGTAGCCCATCCACTTCAAGGTTCGACATGTTGTGCATTCAGAGATGCTCTTCTGCATCCTACTGTTGTAACGTGTGGTTACTTGAGTTACTGTCACTTTCCGTCAGCTTGAACCAGCCTGACTATTTTCTTCTGACCTCTCTCATTAACAATGCATTTTGCTCACAGAATTGTCACTGGATATTTTTTTTTTGTTTTGTTTTTCATGCCATTCTCTGTGAACTCTAGAGACTGTTGTGCATGAAAATCTTAGGAGATCAGCAGTTTCTGAGATTACTCAAACCACCCTGTCTGGCATCAACAATCATTCCATGGTCAAAGTCACTTAGGTCACAATTCTTTCCCATTCTGATGTTTGGTCTGAACTTCTTGATCATGTCTGCATGCTCTTATGCATTGAGTTGCTGCCACATGATTGGCTGATTAGATATTTGCATTAACAAGCAAGTATACAGGTGTACCTAATAAACTGGCTACTGAGACTCGAAGTGTTCATTCCTGCAAGATCTGATTCTAGAAGTCAGGACAATTCAGGATCTGATTGTAGATTCAGGAGAATTCATCTGCTCTGGTTCTTTAAATTTGTCATAGCCCAGGTGGGGGGAGTGTTATGGGGATAAGTTCCTCCTACCTACTGACAGGAGAAGGTATATCAAAACCAGTTGCATCAGTCAAATGGAGATCATCACCTGTGTTTGTTAAGCTGCTCTGTCCGAGAATCCTTAATGTGGATTTGCAAAGTTCTAGCATAGCTTCTTGAGTCATGGAAATGTAAAATATAAGAACAGTCCTTTCAACCCACTGTATCTCTACCGAACATCATGGCTAGCAATATTAACCCCTCGCCTGCATTAATTCCCTATGTGCTGCTCATTCAAGTACCTGTTCATACACTGTACCTCTTGTGTTGTTTTTGCTTCTACCTCTACTACTTCCTCTGGCAGCTTATTCCAGATACCAGCCACTCACTGAAGTAAGTTTCTGCCCAAAGCATTGACTGTGCTTTTTTTCCATAGATGCTGCCTGGCCTGCTGAGTTCCTCCAGCATTTTGTGTGTGTTGCTCAGATTTCCCGCATCTGCAGATTTTCTCTTGTATGTGCATTGATGAAAGTTACTTCAAATCCACTTTAAAACTCCTTACTCTCACTGTGAACCGATGTCAATAAGACCATATGACCATAAGACATAAGAGCAGAATTAGGCCATTCAGCCTATCGAGTCTGTTCTGCCATTCCATCATGGCTGAATTATTATCCCACTCTTGCCTTCCCTCTGCAACCTTTGACACCCATACTAATCAAGCCCCTATCAACCTCTGTTTTAAATATACCCAACGATTTAGCCTCCAAGATTGTCTATGGCAATGATTTCCACAGATTCGCCACCCTCTGGCTAAAGAAATTCCTCTTTATTTCTGTTCTAAAGGGATGCCTTTCTATTCTGAGGCTGTGCCCTCTGGTCCTAGAGTCCCCCATTGTAGGAAACATCCTCACCATGTTCATTTTTAAATAAAACCAGGATGGGGGGCATATCGTTCCCAGCCTAACTACTCTGCATTGGCTTCCTGTATCTTTTAGAAATGATTTTAAAGCTCTCAGTGTCTGTGACTCAAGCACATTATAAAATCACTTCTGTTTATAATCCTGCTTGAGCTATAAGGTCTTCCTTCACTAGTCTCTTAAATATAACCAATCTCCCTCAAAAGGTAATAGGCAAGTCAGTTTACTTGAACTTTACTCCTAAACTATGGAACTCAATACTTAAAACTATAAGGGATGCAGACTCAATTCACACTTTTAAATGCCAGCTCAAACCCTATTTATTTGACATTGCTTTTAAGTAACATCTTTTCGTCTTTTATTTTTATTTTTGCACTTTATCACATTGTAAAGCACTTTGAGCTATATTGTCTGTATGAAAAGTGCTCTATAAATAAGTTATCATGATTACATTTTTATTTTTTCTCAGCTCAAGCTGGTAAAACCTGAGGTACAGGCATAGCCAAGCACACTCATTTCTCAATTGCTAGGAAGTTGTGGACTGTTCAAGTGGTGTTTATCATTTTGGCTTTCTGAAGATTTACATAATATTGCTGTGTAGGCCTAATTGTTTAATGCTATTGTGTCGTGACTTTTGGATGATACCAGTTGTAGATATTACTGTTGGGATAATGTATATCCTGTTCATGTTCCATAGTCTTTCAACTTCTTCTTTTAATTCAGCAATTTCCAAGTGTTTTTCAATTATTAATTTCATTAAGTTACGTGTGTTTGGAACGGCTAATTCTAGTAAGTAAGTTGTTCTTGCTTGTTTATTCTATAGTATTGCATCCGAATGATTATTACAGATTGTCCTAGCTGTAATAATGGATCAGTTGTAATAATATTTGTAGGTCGCTGATTCTAAAACTGGATCTGGTTTGTATTGATAGAAAGGTATGTTTTCTTTTATGAGTTTGTATTTTCAAGCAAGATTTTGGTGAGTAAAATTTGCCATTTGATTGTCCTCTGTGTAAATAATCAAATTGAGTTAAATTTTTGCAGGATCCTGTAATATTCGGATTGTTTCTAGCTTCTCTTGGCATTTTCTGTATTTCTTATCTTGAATTTGTTGTCTTTTATTATGTATTTTTGATACTTTGTTGTGTTAACCACCTGATCCTGTATTGCCACAAGGAACCCCTCAGTTTCTTCAAAGAGGTCTCTAGCTCTGAGCCAAGCATTTGACACTTTCTGTCAACATCTAGTCTGCACAGATCATGGGGATGTCTTCCATAGAGATTGGTTAAATTTTCCTTCTGTAATGATAATTTGTTATTATTATATTTGTTGTTACTTTATCTCGGCCTTTCAGTATTCGATAGGTTTCAATGAGCTCCTCCCCTCATTCTTCTAAACTCCGACGAGTACAGGCACAGAGACATCAAACAGTTATCATACAATCAATTCAACACATCCTTTCTTAGATAAGGGGCCCAAAAATGTTCACAATACTCCATGCAGTCTGACTAATTTCTTATAAATATTATATCTTCGCTTTTATATACTAGTCCTCTAGTATTGAAAACCATGGAAAACAGACCATTGGCTATAGCCAGCCTATCTGTGCCTCACATAATTTTATATACATCTATCATGTCACCTCTCTGCCTCCTTCACTACAAGCTATCCAATCTCTCCTGATAGCTCAGGCACTTTAATCAACTGCTGTTAACAGATAGTCAATGTATGCTTCCACATACAACTTGCAATGTCAGTTATATTTGCATCCCTTCATTTGAAGTGCCTCATAAATATATCACAAACACATTTAAAATGTACTGTGTTTACATAATTAATTTCAAAGTGTGGTGTAGAACTAGAGGATTTAAACATTAGCAAATCACAAGCAGGAGGAAGGAGATACAGCAGAATGGTGCTGAATGCAAGAGATCACACTGAATGTCCAGGATTACTTTCCTTAACATGTCTGAATGCATCGGTTCCTGTCTACTATTCATTTATCGAGATACAGCATGGAATAGGCTGTTCCAGCCCTTCGAGCCACGCTGCCCAGCAATCCTGGATTTAACCCTAGCCTAATCACAGCATAATTTACAATGACCAATTGGCCTACCAATCAGTACGTCTTTGGACTGTGGGAGGAAACCCACGTGGTCATGGGGAGAACACACAAACTCCTTACAGACAACAACAGGAATTAAACCAGGTCACTTGTACTGTCCTGACGAAGGGTCTCGGCCCGAAATGTCGACTGTACCTTTTCCTGTAGATGCTGCCTGGCCTGCTGCGTTCACCAGCATTTTTTGTGTGCGTTGCTTGAAATTCCAGCATCTGCAGATTTCCTCGTGTTTTTTACTCGTACTGTAAAACAGTGTGCCAACCACTAGACATAGCAGTCACCAACCAGCTGGAACAAACTCAGCTCACCGCTGGACCTGCCACACTTCGCCAGATATGGTGAAAGTAACCATAATATCAACTTCTTTGTCTCAAGATCCTTTCCTGACTCCACCAGGCACCCACAAAATATTGTAATTGATGCAATTGGTTTAATTGCAAGGGCTGGTAATTATATCAGTTTATTTTTCCTGCATGGAGGTCAGTCAGAAAAGCTGGATTCTTGGTCCTCAGTCTCTGGTTAACTTCCCATTAAGGCAGTACACCATCGACAGCATACATGTGGCAGTCACATCAGCCCCTGATAATGCAGAGAATTCAACAACTGCATATTAAGTAGTACTTTTTGTTCCTTATCATCTTGCAGGAAGCTGACTTATAAATAAATTCCCAATTGGAAGTCAATTGTGTCTAGTCTGAACAGCAAGGCTGGGTAATTGCAGCCTTTTAGCTAATGGCACAAAGACAGATTGCAGAGTACGTAATCTAACAGTCTATATTTCTCTGGAGTTTCATAGATTCTTTACCAAAGTTATGGCAAGAGACCAGAAGCTAAAGGTACTCAGCATTCTAATTTGCACAAATTTAATTATACGAATGAATGGGCATAACAAAATCAAGAGGACGGGAGGATGAGTTCAATAGATCCCCACTCTGTTCTCCTTTCTTACTTTTCAACTTAATTATTACCCTCCAAACTGATAGCAAGAAATCCCCTCTCATACATGTCTAGGCTATCATATTGCTAGTTGATGAACATTACAAAAAGCAGAAAGCTACAAATCAGATAAATATTATGGATAAGTAAAGATATAATTTATGCTGCTAGGCACTGAAATAATGGCAGAGTGTCTCAGGATTTCATTTCTCCAACAAGAGTGCAAAAAGAACACGTAAAAGCTCTCTGAAAATATTGCTGCATTGTGATGCACTTAATTCAGGGACTCCCAACCTGAGGTCCATGGATTGCTTGCTTAATGGTATTGGTCCATGGCATAAAAAAGGTTGGGAACCCCTGGTTTAATTAAAATTTCATCACATACATGAAAAAAGCAAATCCTCATATGAAATGGACAAACTAAATTGGCCGATTTGATGAAATGTAGTAATGATATTTTTGTTGAAAGGTATCTCAAAGAACAAACTAGGAAACAATTTAGCTTGAATCCAGTGTTATAAATAGTATTATGGTAAAATATTCCAGGGAAGAACGGTGTTATTGTGTACTTCTGTCATAATGAATGTGTTGAAATTATGGAAATTGTGGCAAGGCTAGGGTTAACGTAATGTCCAGGCAAGGATATAGTTCAGATAGCATGCAGACAGCCCAGGCAAGACAGATCTCTGAAGAAAGTTCTTTAAAGAGCATACCTTCCATTGCACAGCAGGGATCTGGAGATATTTGGCATATAAAAGTGGCATTTCTCTGTTCAAACTGCAGTGCAGGGTGGTGCCAGGGGCCAGGCTATTCTCATTGTACACAAGTAAATAAAGTGTGATTGAGGAATGAGTGTGAGTTTTCAGAGTCCAGTTAATCAGCAACAACACAGTGCAATATGAAACTATGTCTAAATATAAACTACACCAAATTTAACTGATGTTCTATCAGCATGGTGCGTAAACTGTCCTGTGATAGAAATAATGACTCAGCACTGCCCAATGCATCATCAATGCCAGCCCACCCGCTGTCAAGAACATACAGTATATACAGAAAGGTGCTGGAAAATGGCCAGTAAACTCATGGAGGTTCCTACCCTCCTTGGTCAAGGATTATTTGTCCCACTCCCATCAGGGAGGAGGCTACGTAGCATCCATACCAGGGCCAGCAGACTCAAAAACAGTTATTTTCCTCAAGCATTAAGAATGATCAATACCTCCACCCACCCCTCTACACCCCAACCAACACTGCTTTATCATTTCCTGTCAGTCACCTTATACCCAGCATCTCTTTATGGACATACAATCAATCTATGTTATAAGCTCTACTTCCTGAGGAGACTGAAGTCCTTTGGAGAATGCTGGCCTCTCTTTCACTTGTTCTACCAGTCTGTTGTTGCCAATGCAATCTTCTATGTGGTGGTGTGCTGGGGCAATGGCTTCAACACAGGTGATGTCAACAGGCTCAATAAATTGATTAGAAAGTCTGGCTCTGTTATAGGAGTCAAACTGAACACACAGGAGACTATGATAGAATCAAGGACCCTGTGGAAAATTCTGGTAATTCTGGACAATGGTTTTCACCTTCTGCATGCCATTTTGGCTGAACAGCACTTTTAGTAATAGACTAAGACAACTGTGTTGCTCCTAAGAGCACTATATGAGGTCATTCTTACCTTCGGATATCAGGCTCGGTAATGAGTCAACCTAGAGCCAGGGAAGTGATGACTGCCTCTTCTTCGACTGTTTGAAGTAACTTATTTGTTAATCTTTCTACTCTTCTAATATCTGTATATTTGTATATCTGTGCACTTGTAATACTACTGTGACACTGTAATTTCCTTTGGGATCAATAAAGTAGCTATCTATGTATCTATCTAAGCTATCTTATGTATTTATATTTATTGTTTTCTTATTATTGCATTCTCTATCTTATTATGTATTTTGTGCTGCATTAGATCTGCAGTAACAATTATCTTGTTCTCCTTTATACTTGTGTATTGGAAATGACATTAAGCAATCCTGAAATCCACTAAGAGACATAATGGTGAATAAGCAGTATGTCTTGTTAGTCTGTTTTGCCAATATATCAAGGTAATCCAAAGGTAGTTACAACAGATTACCTAAGATATTAAAAACTCAGCTGGACAACAAATAGAGTACTCTAGTGGATAAATGGAGATGCTAATTAGGGTAAAATAAATAATTCGAGCTGCCAAAAGAGAATGAAAAAAGCTCAAGACTGCATATAATAATCAAGAATGAGAAAAAAAGAGGATGTGAGTTTAAAATGGATAAGGAATTTGAAAAGAGATTCTAAGAACTTTTAGGTGCATGCAAAAGATTTGTTTCCGACTCCCAGATAATGTACCCTATACATTACCGTCACATCCCTCCCCACCATTGGTAGGAACACCATGAGATGTTACCTCAAAAAGGTAACATGAATCATCAAAGATTCCCACCATTTAGAAGGAGGTACAGAAGCCTGAAGTCCAACACCACTACTTCCTTTTAGCCAACTAATTCCTGAACAAACCTGCACAACCCTAATCACTACCTCAGCATGGCAACACCAAGACCATTGTGTACTCTCATGGATTTCTGTTGTTGTCCTCTATTCCAACTGAACAGACCCGTGGACATGGTATCAGAGACTGGATTCACTTTCCTTCGCATCAAATTCCTCATTGGAAGATTGTAGGGAAGAAGGAAATATTGCATATAAAGCAGAGCGCACAAAATTCTGGAGAAACTCAGCAAACCAGGCAGCATCTATGGAAGGGAATAAACAGTCGACATTTCCATCCAAGATCCTTCATTGATACTCACCAGGCTGACAGCATTTATCAGATTTATTAACAATCTTGATGAAGGTCTCAGCTTGAAATGTTGACTGTTTAATATCTCTCATTGTTACAGCCTTACTTGTGGAGTTCTTCCTGCATTTTGTGTGTGTTGTTCAAGATCTCCAGCTTGTACAATATCACTTGTGCTAATGTATTTGAAATATGCTCCTTTTTACTTACACTTGTATAATACACTTATCAGGCCACAGTGGGATACTTGGTTATTATTCTGTCATGAACATTGCCAACCTTGTTCAGTATACTGACCTTAATGTTACCGTATGTACTGAGGCAGAAGCAGGAAATATGTTTCCCCTACTCACAGCCAAATGGAGCTGTGTTATTACAGCCCTGGCTTAAGTACTGTCTCGTCCCTGTGCCGAAGACGCCGCACCCCAGCAGCCTCAATGACTACAGACAGGTGGCATTGACCTCCCACATCACGAAGACCCTGGAGAGACTGGTTCTGGAGCTGCTCCGGCTGTGGTAGGAAACTTTGTCACATGGTGTGAGCAGAAATATCTGCAGCTTAATGTGAAAAAGTCTAAGGAGCTGGTGGTAGACCTGAGGAGAGCTAAGGTACCGGTGACCCCTGTTTCCATCCAGGAGGTCAGTGTGGACATGGTGGAGGATTACAAATTGACAATAAACTGGACTGGTCAAAGAACACTGAGGCTGTCTACAAGAAGGGTCAGAGCCGTCTCTATTTCCTGAGGAGACTAAGGTCCTTTAACATCTGCCGGAGGATGCTGAGGATGTTCTATGAGTCTGTGTGGCCAGTGCTATCATGTTTGCTGTTGTGTGCTGGGGCAGCAGGCTGAGGGTAGCAGACACCAACAGAATCAACAAACTCATTCGTAAGGCCAGTGATGTTGTGGGGATGGAACTGGACTCTCTGACGGTGGTGTCTGAAAAGAGGATGCTGTCCAAGTTACATGTCATCTTGGAGAATGTCTCCCATCCACTACATAATGTACTGGGTGGGCACAGGAGTACATTCAGCCAGAGACTCATTCCACCGAGATGCAACACAGAGCGTCATAGCAAATCATTCCTGCCTGTGGCCATCAAACTTTATAACTCCTCCCTTGGAGGGTCAGACACCCTGAGCCAATAGGCTGGCCCTGGACTTATTTCCTGGCATAATTTACATATTACTATTTAACTATTTATGGTTTTATTACTATTTATTATTTACGGTACAACTGTAACGAAAACCAATTTCCCCCGGGATCAATAAAGTATGACTATGACTATGACTATGGTAGAAATTTCATGCAAAAGAGGCTGATCGTGAAAATAGGTTTTTAAGTTCTTGGTTTCCTTCTCCAAGCATCTGAGATCCTCTATACTCAAGCAATTGTTTTTTTTTCTTTTAACTTACTTGCCTGGCCAGAGCTCTGAGTCAGCGAATCTCTGCGAATTTGCTGGGGAAGTCAAAGGCCCAACATCAGCAGGTTCAAATCCATGGGGTGGAAGGAGGGCTGGATGTTGAAGACGGCATGTCCTGGGTTTGGAGGACTATGTGTGCATGGGTGGGTGGGATGGACAAACAAGGCTTTGTTATTTTGTCACTTCTGTTCTGTGTTGTTCTGCTGAACATTGTGGGCATGCTATTTTGGTGCCAGAATGTGTGGCGACACTTGCCAGCTGCCCCCAGCACATCCTTGGATGTGTTAGCTGTTAATGCAAATAACACATTTCACTGTATGTTTCAATATACAGTCATCGTCATCATCATTATGTGCTGTGTCAATGACATAGCCAGTCATGGTCCCATGACCACGATTGTTCTTTGCAAATTTTTCTACGGAAGTGGTTTGCCATTGCCTTCTTCTGCACAGTATCTTTACAAGATGGGTGACCCCAGTATTATCAATACTCTTCAGATTGTCCCCCTGGTGTCAGTGGTCGTACAACTAGGACTTGTGATATGCACCAGCTGCTCATGTGACCATCCACCACCTGCTCCCATGGCTTCATATGACCCTGATCGGGGGCTAAGCAGATGCCAAACCCTGCCTAAGGGTGAATTGCAGACTAACGGATGGAAAGAACACCTCACACCTCCTTTGGCAGTGACGTACCTCCACCCCCCACCCACAATTTACAGTACATGTGATAAACAAATCTGGACCTGCATCTAGAATTAATTTGACAAATGTTGGTTTTTATAGTTCCACACAGTGTGGAATTGGATTGTAATTTTTTTCTGGGTTGCATCATGCCACTCCAGAAATATAAATGGGCAACACCAGTCACTACACGCACCTGAGCACCCACTTTACTCAAAGTTAGGAATACCAAAGTAGAAGGTCTCCTTCACTGATCTGAGATTAGTTTGTGGCTTAGTGTAGCTTTCAAGAGCTATGAAGTGCTCTTGGAGAAGTAATTTCCTCTAATTTTCTTTCAGTATGCTTGTGGATTTGCTTGCACTGCCACCTTTCCCAAACATCAGGCCCTGATCAACTGCATCACGGACGAAATCAAGTTCCTTATAAAAACTGAGATTCTTCATGAAGCAGGAGGGCTTTCATTTGCTCAGCCTGCAATCTATGGTGGACCGTGTGAAGAATTCTCATGCACAAGAACAAATATATACCAAACTCCTCCATTCTTATGGAGCTCATTTTTGACAATGCTCTTTAACAACCAGTACTCCCTTCAGAAATAAACCCTTCATAATATGGAGTACGCAAACACGAGGAAATCTGCACGAACGTTGACTTTTCAAACTTCCGCAAATGCCCCACCTCCCCCTCGTACCCCATCCGTTATTTATATACACACTTCCTTTTTCTCCCTCTGTCCATCTCACTATACCCCTTGCCCATTCTCTGGGATTCCCCCTCCCCCTTTTCTTTCTCCCTGGGCCTCCTGTCCCATGATCCTCTCATATCCCTTTTGCCAATCAACTGTCCAGCTCTTGGTTCCATCCCTCCCCCTCCTGTCTTCTCCTATCATTTCGGATCTCCCCCTCCCCCCCCACTTTCGTATCTCTTACTAGCTCTTCTTTCAGTTAGTCCTAATGAAGGGTCTCGGCCTGAAACGTCGACTGTACCTCTTCCTAGAGATGCTGCCTGGCCTGCTGCGTTCACCAGCAACTTTTATAATATGGAGTACCCCATTGTATTTCTGATTCTAGCACCTATAGTATCCCTCAACACCTGGGAAGCACCAGTGCAGTGAAAAATTGCAGCTCTGTCAGGAATCTATCAGAGAAAAGAATCAGCTTCCTGAAAATAAGATTCTGTTCCAGACCACGGATCTCAAAAGCACATTGCAAGACACGCCACGTACTTTACCGTGCTCTCTGGAATCCTGGATAACATTGCAAATAGGAGAGCTCAGTCTTAACCTGAGAAACCACATGAGGATGTGAGACTGAAAATGTGAATGAGAAGAAGTCAAAGGAGCAGCAGATTTTCACAATGGACAGCTAAACAAAGGTGAAGCGATATCAGGGAATAGTCCATGTGGTCTCTCCAAGTTAAGACCATAAGCCCATTAGATACAAGAGGAGGCTTGGGCTCTTCAGCCTATCAACTCTGTTCTGCCATTCCAACAAGGTTGATTTATTATCCCTCTCATCCCCATTCCCCTGCCTTATCCCACTAGTGTCTGGTGCCCTTACTAATCAAGAATGGATCAATCTCCACTTCAAATATACCAAATGACTCGTCCTCCACAGTCTCCTGTGGCAATGAATTCAACAGATTCACCACCTTCTAGCTAAATAAATTCCTCCTTTCCTCTGTTATAAAGGGATGTCCTTCAATTTTGATGCTTTGCCCTCTTATCTTAGACTCTCCTGTGTTAGGAAACATCCTTTCCATGCCCACTCTATCTGGCCCTTTCAATATGTGATAAATTTCAATGAGATCCCTCATTGTTCTTCTAAACTCCAAGTAAAGGTCAAGAGCCATCAAACAATCCTCAAACTATAACGTTTTCGGCACAGGTTCTTGCCATTTCAAATCATCGTATTTCTGTTATTTGATGTGATTAGTAATTCATAAAATGCTTTGTAAGATTTGCAACAATATCTCAGTGAAGCATTATGTATTCATGTACCCAAAGCTAAATTAGCAACTGGTACACATGAGGAAATCTGCAGATGCTGGGAGTTCAAGCAACACACAAAAAAATGCTGGTGAGCGCAGCAGGCCAGGCAGCATCTATAGGAAGACGTACAATCGATGTTTCGGGCTGAGACCCTTCGTCAGGAACTGGTGTTTGTTTAGCACATTGGGATAACGCGAGAGCATCTCTCAGGAATGTGAACCCCTAGAAAGCATCTCATCCAGATGGTGTATCTAGCCAAGTACTGAGGATCTGTGCTGATAAACTGGCAGGAGTGATCACTGATATCTTTAAACTTTCGCTTCAGTAGTCTGAGGCACCCATCTGTTTCAAGCAGGCTTTATTTATAGCAGTACCCATAAAGAAGGTGGTATCTTGCCTCAGTGACTATTGTCCAGTAGCATTTGCATCCATTGTGATGAAGTGCTTTGAGAAGTTGGTGACGAAACATATCAATTGGATCTGCTCCAATTTGCCTGCTGTCATAACAGGTCCACAGCAGATGCCATTTCATCTGCTTTTCTCCCAACCCTGGAACATCTAGACTGAGGAGATGCATACATCAGGATGTTCTTCATCGACTATAGCTCTGCATTCAATACTATCATCCCCTCAAATCTGATCAATAAGCTTCAAGGTCTTGCCATCAATACCTCCTTGTGCAACTGGATCTTCGATGTCCTTACTTGCAAACCTTCAGTTTCGATTGGCAACAACATCTCCTCCACAACCATCATCAATCCCTTGCTCTACTCGCTTGCTCCAGTGCCATACTTAAGTTTGCTGATGACACTCCTGTCGTTGGCCAAATTAAAGGTGGTGATGAATCAGCATGTAGGAGGAAGGATGAAAATCTGGCTGAGTGATACAACAAAACATTCCTCTCACTCAATTTTAACAATACCAAGGAGCTGATTATTGACTACAGGAGGAGGAAACTGGAGGTCCATGAGCCAGTCCTCATCAGGGGATCAGAGGTGTAGAGGGTCAGAAAATTTAATTTCCTCGGTGTTATCACTTCAGAGGATTTATCCTCGGTCCAGCACATAAGTGCCATTAAAAAGAAGGCACAACAGTCCTTCCACTTTATTAGAAGTTTGCAAAGATTTGGCATGGCATCTAAAACTTTTTCAAACTTTTATAGATGCATGGTTGAGAGCATAATGATTGGTTGCATCATAGCATGGAAACACCAATGCCTTTAAACAGATAAGCGAAAAAAAAGTATTGGGTACAGCCCTGTCCAACACAGTTAAAGCCCTCCCCAATAGAAACATAGAAACATAGAAAACCTACAGCACAATACAGGCCTTTCGGCCCACAAAGTTGTGCTGAACATGTCTCTACCTTAGAAATTACTAGGCTTACCCATAGCTCTCTATTTTTCTAAGCTCCATGTACCATTCCAAAAGTCTCTTAAAAGACCCTATCGTATCCACCTCCACCACCGTTGCCGGCAGCCCATTCCATGCACTCACCAATATTTGAGTAAAAAACTTACCCCTGACATCTCCTCTGTACCTACTCCCCAGCACCTTAGACCTGTGTCCTCTTGTGGCAACCATTTCAGCCCCGGGAAAAAGCCTCTTATTATCCAGACGATCATCTTATACACCTCTATCAGGTCACCTCTCATCCTCCGTCACTCCAAGGAGAAAAGGCCGAGTTCACTCAACCTGTTTTCATAAGGCATGCTCCCAATTCAGGCAACATCATTGTAAATCTCTTCTGCACCCTTTCTATGGCTACCACATCCTTCCTGCAGTGAGGCGACCAGAACTGAGAACGGTTCTCCAAGTGGGGTCTGACCAGGGTCCTATATAGCTGCAACATTACCTCTCAGCTCCTAAATTCAATTCCATGATTAATGAAAACCATTACAGTGTATGCCTTCTTAACCACAGAGCCAACCTGCGCAGCTGCTTTGAGTATCCTATGGACTTGGACCTCAAGATCCCTCTGATCCTCCACACTGCCAAGAGTCTTACTATTAATACTATATTCTGGCATAATATTTGACCTACCAAAATGAACCACTTCACACTTATCTGGGTTAAACTCCATGTGCAACTTTTCAGCCCAGTTTTGCATCCTATCAAGGTCCCACTGTAACCACTGACAGCCCTCCAAACTATCCACAGCACCTCCAACCTTTGTGTCATCAGCAAACTTACTAACCCATCCCTCCACTTCCTCTTCCAGGTCATTTATAAAAATCACGAAGAGTAAGGGTCACAGAACATATCCCTGAGGCACACCACTGGTCACCAACTTCCATGCAGAATATGACCCATCTACAACCACTCTTTGCCTTCTGTGAGCAAGATAGTTCTGGATCCACAAAGCAATGTCCCCTTGGATCCCATGCCTCCTTACTTTCTCAATAATCCTTGCATGGGGTACCTTATCAAATGCCTTGCTAAAATCCAGATATACTACATCTACTGCTCTTCCTTCATCAACGTGTTTAGTCACATCCTCAAAAAATTCCATCAGGCTCATAAGGTAGGACCTGCCCTTGACAAAGCCATGCTGCCTATTCCTAATTATCTTATACTTCTCCAAATGTTCATAAATCCTGCCTCTCAAGATCTTTTCCATCAACTTACCAACCACTGAAGTAAGACTCACTGGTCTATAATTTCTCGGCCTATCTCTACTCCTTTTCTTGAATAAAGGAACAACATCCACAATCTTCCAATCCTCCGGAACCTCTCCCATCCTCATTGATGATTCAAGGATCATTGGTAGATGCTCAGCAATCTCCTCCCTCGCCTCCCACAGTAACCTGGGGTACATCTCGTCTGGTCCTGGTGACCTATCCAACTTCATGCTTTCCAAAAGCTCCAGCACATCATCTTTCTTAATATCTACATGCTGAAGCTTTTCAGTACACTGTAAGTCATCCCTGCAATTCCCAAGATCCTTTTCCATAGTGAATACTGAAGTAAAGTATTCATTAAGTACCTCTGCTATTTCCTCCTGTTCCATACACTTTCCCACTGTCACACTTGATAAGTCCTATTCTTTCACGTCTTATCCTCTTGCTCTTCACATACTTGTAGAATGCCTTGGGGTTCTCCTTAATCCTTTCCACCAAGGCCTTCTCATGGCCCCTTCTGGCTCTCCTAATTTCCTTCTTAACCTCCTTCCTGTTAGCCTTATAATCTTCTAGATCTCTAACATTACCTAGCTCTCTGAACCTTTTGTAAGCTTTTCTTTTCTTCTTGACTACATTTACAACAGTCTTTGTACACCACGGTCTTGTACCCTACCATAACTTCCCTGTCTCATTGGAATGTACCTATGCCGAACGCCACACAAATATCCCCTGAACATTTGACACATTTCTTCTGTACTTTTCCCTGAGAACATCTGTTCCCAATTTAAGCTTCCAATTTCCTGCCTGATAGCCTCATGATTCCCTTTACTCCAATTAAGTGCTTTTCTAACTTGTCTGTTCCTATCTCTCTCCAATGCTATTGTAAAGGAGATAGAATTATGATCACTATCTCCAAAATACTCCCCCACTGAGAGATCTGACACCTGATCAGGTTCAATTCCCAATACCAAATCAAGTACAGTCTCTCCTCTTGTAGGCTTATCTACATATTGTGTGAAGAAACCTTTCTGAATACACCTAGCAAACTCCACCCCATCTAAACCCCTTGCTCTAGGGAGATGCCAATCGATATTTGGGAAATAAAAGTCTCCTATCACTACAACGCTGTTATTATTACACCTTTCCAGGATCTGTTTTCCTATCTGCTCCTTGATATCCCTGTTCCTATTGGGTGGTCTATAAGAAACACCCAGTAGAGTTATTGACCCCTCCCTGTTCGTAACCTCCACCCACAGAGACTCCGTAGGCAATTCCTCCATGACGTCTACCTTTTCCGCAGCCGTGACACTATCTCTGATCAACAGTGCCCACGCCCTCACCTCTTTTGCCTCCCTCCCTGTTCTTTCTGAAACATCTAAAACCTGGTACTTGAAGTAACCATTCCTGTCCCTTAGCCATCCAAGTCTCTGTAATGGCTTCCACATCATAGCTCCAAGTAATGATCCATGCTCTTAGCTCAACTGCTTTGTTCACAATCAACACTCCTTGCGTTAAAATAGACACATCTCAAACCGTCGGTCTGAGCGTGTTCCTTCTCTATCACCTGCCTATCCTCCCTCTTGCACTGTCTCCAAGCTTTCTCTAGTTGTGAGCCAACCACCTCTTCCCCAGTCTCTTCAGTTTGGTTCCCACTCCCCAACAATTCTACGTTAAACTCTCTAGTTTAAATATTGAGCACATCTACAAGGAGCGCTGTCACAGAAAAGCAGCATCCATCATCTAGGCCATGCTCTCTTCTCATTGCTGCCATCAGGAAGGAGGTACAGCAGACTCAAGATCCACACATCCTGCTTCGGTCACAGTTAATATCCTTCAATCATCAGGCTTTTGAATCAGAGGGGATAACTTCACTCACCCCATTACTGAATTGTTCCCTCAACCAAATGACATTATGCTTCATATCATGTTCTCAATATTTATTGCTTATTTATCATTGTTATTTTGTTTTTTCTATTTTTGTATTTACACTGACTGCATCTTTGTATTTACTGTGAATACCCCTGAGAAAATGAATCTCAGAGTAGTATATAGTGACATATACATACCTTGATAATAATTTTACTTTGAATTTTGAACTGTAACATCAAAGGAGGATCAATATATTGAACACCTTGCCTGAAAATGTTATCAAAAATAAGTTATATGAAGGACAAATCATCATACAATAGGCTCACAGCAATGGTGTTGACATGCTCTTCATATCTAGGAAAGTTCATTACTTTACTGGGATAAGGTGTTTCCATCTTGCGATCTTAACCTATTCTCTCAATGCAGCTGTCTAATCAGTGAAGGCAGTTCTCTCACAGTATGACTCCTATCTTGTTATAGAGGATCATCACAAGTTTTCTATTAAAAAGCAACTCATGAGATACACTCAAATAATCACCCCAGTAGAGGCAGCTGAAAGCATAATGGTTGACAATTGATCTGGTTTAAATAACAGTCTCAAAAATGATTACACTTTCCCACTAATCAAATGAAATTCCCATCAAGCATGTATCCCTGGAAAATCGATTCCCCTTTGGACTGTAACATTGTTATTACTGGACACACTCAATGTGTTTCTCAAAGCTACTGTACTCCAGCTGAGCCAGTGCAAGGACAGGAGGAGAACAAGTTTTCCCGTGCTTTAGCCATTGCATGAAGTGGTATCACAAATACACTGTAGATTAGATTAGCTTTAGAACGTAAAACATTACAGCATAATGCAGGCCCTTTGGCTCATGACATTGTGTCAACATGTTATCCAACTCTAATATCAATCTAATGCTTCCCTGCTACATAATCCTCCATTTTTCAATCATCCATGTGCCTATCTAGCAGTTTCTTAAATGCCCCTAATGTATCCACCTTGGCAGGCCATTTCACCAACCCACCACTATCTGTGTAAAAAACTTACTACTGACATCCCCTCTCCCTATACTTTCCTACAATTACCTTAAAATTATGCTTCTCGTATTAACCATTTCCACTTTGGGAAAAAGTCTCTAGCTATCCACTCAATCTATGCCTCTTATCATCTTGTACTCCTCTATCAAGTCACCTCTCATCCTCCTTCATTCCAAAGAGAAAAGCCCTAGCTCATTCAACCTATCTTAATTTGCGCATTAAAGCATACACTCACTGGCCACTTCATTGGGTGCACTTGCTAACATGTGGCTGCAACTCAATGCATAAAAGCATGCAGATATGGTCAAGGGGTTTAGACCAGACATCATAATGGGGAAGAAATGTGATCTAAGTGACTTTGATTGTGGGATGATTGTTGATGCCAAAAGGAGTTTTTGAGTATCTCAGAAACTGCTGATCCCTGCTGGGTTTTTCATGCACAACAGTCTCTGGAAATTACAGAGAATAGTGCCAGAAACCAAAAACAGCAGTTCTGTAGGCAAAAACACCTGTTAATGAGAGAGGTCAGAGGACAATGGCCAGACTGGTTTAAGCTGACAGGAAGGCAGCAGTAACTTAAACAGCCATGTGGTACAATAGAAGAGCATCTCTGAATGCAAACCTTGTAGTGGATAGGCAGCAGCACCAGAAGACCATAAATATACACTCAGTGGCCACTTTACTAGGTACAGAGTTTCAAAATGGTTAAAGCTGCAGTGAAATAAAAGCTTGAAAGTGCATCAGAGTTCTTTAAATCTCACAACACACACAAAATTGCTGGAAAAATTCAGGTCAGCTTTAACCTTTCACTTTCTCTTCTATTTCCTTTAGGTATCATTATCATTTATCCTGGAGCACCAAAAAATTTGTTTGATTAAAATCCTCACACTACAGGCTGGTGTTGCTCCAGTGGCTATATAAGCTCTGGATAAATCCGCACTCTTATCTAAAAAGTAGTAAACCCTGTCACTGGGCAACCATGACAACATGACACTTAGGCATGACAGTTAGATAAGACATCTTGCATGATCCACAGAGAGGTGATGAGAGTGGTATAAACCATTACGTGACACAATGTTCCTCAGAGCAACACATTGTGAATGACTGACTAGCTGTTGCTTCCCCAGTTCAGCAGACTCTAGGAATAATGGACAAGTCCTCTGACACCCAAGTCACTTTTTTGATCCTGTGTGATCCTAATGGCAGTCTATATATAATTAGGAGGCCACTCTTTTCTTATTGACACTGCCCAGCACAATGTCTCTTATAGCAGAGCCTCAAATAATGATCTGTTCTCACAGAATGCCTTTGGCAGTTTGTAAGGTTCTGCTTCTAGTTTGCCCAAACAACTAAAGCTATCACTATATTTCATTGTAAAGTGAGCATCTTCCACATTCTCAAATATTCAAACCAATTCAGAGAGGGTTGAACATTTTTTTTTAATTACAGATTGCAAGGTTCTGTTAGGCTTTAAGTACACTGAGCCAATTCAATTGGAAAGTTTATAAAAATAGCAAAAATAAGTTCAAATCTACTCAGCTGCAAACAGTTCCCAAATAATTCCATCCTGTTAAATGGAATGCGTCCCATTACATTATTAGGTAACGATAGGGTTAGAGTTGGTAAATCTGTTGACGGTGACACGCACACACCCGTGGACTGTATTGTTTGTTGGTAAAAGCAACACACTTCACTGTATGCTTCAATGTTTGGAGGTACGTGTGACAAATACAGCTAATCTTTAAGCTTTAGATGCCTTTTGCCTTGGGAAAAAGGGGGAATTTTGTTCACTAAAGCATACACTCACACATAAAAAGACAGAAACACACGTGCATTCATGAAACAAGTAAATAATTATGACTTGCTGACTTAGTTCTAATGAAATGTATTCACATTTACTTTATTTAGCGATACAGTGTGGAGTAGGCCCTTCCGGCCCTTCAAGCCACGTTGCTGCAGAACCCCTGACAAACCTGATTCACCCCAACCAAATCACGGGACAATTCACAATGACCGTTTAACCTACCCGGTACATCTTCCGATTGGGTAAGGAAGCTGGATAACTTGGAGAAAACCCTGACATTGCATGGGGAAAGATGTACAGAGACTCCTTACAGAATGGTGTTGGAATTGAACTCCCAACTCCAGAACACCCAGAGCTGTAATGGAATCACTCTAAATGCTACACTACCGTGGCACCTGTGGCAAAATTATGTACTTGCAAACGTTTTTAGTGCACGATGTCGGCCATTACTTTCACATGGGAGTCAACTAGCTCCTGAGTTTTAGTTGGGTACAAATATCTCTCAAAAGTTAAAAATCATTCCTTGAGACAAAGTATCTAAGTGACTGGAGGATAAAACCTTCTGGGATTTAATTGTACGATGCTCTAGTTGGTTTGTATTTATATTGGACACCACATTCATCTTCTTGATACAGTACAGCAAAGAGTACAAGCTAATTTAACATAATGGATATTAAAGAAATATGACATGCACTGAGTATATGTTCATGGTCTTCTGCTGCTGTAGCCCACCACTTAATGTTTCGACATGTTGTGCATTCAGAGATGCTTTTCTGCACACCACTGCTGTATCATGTGGTCTTACCCATAGAACTGCTACTCACTGGGTGATTTTTTAAAATTTGATTTTCACACCATTCTCTGTAAACTCTAGACTAGAGAATGCTGTGTGTAAAAATCCCAGGAGATCAGCGAAGAAACTTATATCACCCTGTCTGGCACCAACAATCATTCCATGGTCAAAGTCACTTAGATCACATTTCTTTCCCATTCCCATGTTTGGTCTGAACAACAACTGCACCACTTGACTATGTTTAGAATTCAAAGTGAACTTATTATAAAAGTTCAGATATGTCACCATACACAACCCTGAGATTCATTTTCTTGCGGGCATACTCAAAAAATGCATAATAGAATAAGAACCACAATGGAATCCGTGAAAGTCAGCACCAATCTGGGTGATCAACCGGTGTGCAAAAGACAACAAACTCTGCAAGTATAAGAAGAAATAAATAATAATAATAATAAATAAATACGCAATAAATATCACAAACATGTCGTCATGCTCTTTTGCATTGAGTTGCTGCCACATGATTGTCTGAATAAATAATTACATTAAGAAGCAGGTACACAGGTGTACCAAATAAAGCGGACACGAAATGTTTATATGGGCACTCAGATGCATTATTGACATTCAAATAGTCAAGTGCTAACTTTGGTCATTGTCTTCCAGGTAGGTCTGGGAAAAGCAGCAGCTGCAACACAGTGCTGAGGCATTGGCTGTGGCCAGGCTGCTAGGAGATTGGCCTTTCTTTTGCAGGGTCTGCAGATGGTTTGACGTAAACATTCACAATGAGTTCTGACACTTCATCGGCTGATTTTAGACATTATCATCATATAATGTCTGTTACACTGCTGGTATTTAAAACAGCAATGAAGGTCCTCAATCTGTCTGTCCTTAGCCATTTTCTCTATTGTGCCCAGGTGTGGTTCAGAGTCCTCATCTCTGTCTCCACTGTATGGCACCAAGTTGTCTTTGGTTTCCCATGTTTCCTCCAACCTTCAGGGGTCCAATGAAGTCCTGTCTTGATGATGGAATTGGCCTCTCTTCTCATCATGTGCCCAATCCATCTCCAAAGTTTCCTCGTGACAATTGTGACCATGTACTCTTGGTGACAATGAAAGATCAGGATGTTGTTGGAGATCTTTCTTGGCCTGAAAATATGGAAGATCTTCCAGAGGCCCATGATGCGGAATGATGACAGGTGGGAAGGTCATTCTCTGCCATGCACCAGCATTCTGACCTGTACAAGAATGTGGACAGAACAGATCTCTGGTACAGCTTCAACTTGGTGTGATTGCTCTACTTAGTTGATTCCCATATATTGCTTATTGATCTGAAGATGTTTCTAGCTTTGCTGGGTCTGCACTAGATGGTCCCATCATCGTGCCAAATGATGCTGCCCAGGTAGGTGAATCTGCTAGTACGGGTAAGTCCTTGGTGGGAGGAGGAGATCCTACATTAAGGGTCATGATCTCATTCTTTCTCTGGCTGAGCCTGAGTCCCACCTGTCCACAAAGGACACACAGGTGCTGAGTTTTCTCTTGCATGTGCTGGTGTCTATGTGTTAGTAATGTGAGGTCACCCGCAAAGTCAAGGAATTCTTAAATAGAGAATAGAGTCCACCTAATGTCTTTCTGCTTATCTTTAGTAGTTTGCCTCATAATCCAGTCAATCACCAGGCTAAATAGTATCACCAACATCACACAGCCTTGCCTAACTCAAGTCTTGACTTCAAAGTTCAAACTGCAGTCCACAACTGTGCAGGTGAAGTTACCACAGAAACTTTGGATAAGATGGACACTTTGGAAGGGATCCCATATGATCTGAGAATTCGTCAGAGGCTCCCCCGTGGATGCTATCAAAAGACTTTGCAAAGTCTACAAAATTCACATACAGTTGTCTCTAGCACTCTGCACTGTTCTATGATGTTACGCAGCGTGAAGATCTGATTGACACAACCTTTGTTTCTCCTGAAGACAGCTTGCTCATTCCTCAAGCACATATCAACAGCATCTGTAATCCATTGGACAATGACTTTGGTGAGAATCTTCCTGGACACTGACAAAAGTGTGATGCCATGCCAGTTGTTGCAATCATTTGGTGCTCTCTTAGACAATAGACAATAGACAATGGGTACAGAAGTAGACCATTCGGCCCTTCGAGCCTGCACCGCCATTCTGAGATCATGGCTGATCATCTACTATCAATACCCGGTTCCTGCCTTGTCCCCATAACCCTTGATTCCCCTATCCATAAGATACCTATCTAGCTTCTTTTGAAAGCATCCAGAGAATTGACCTCCACTGCCTTCTGAGGCAGTGTGTTCCACACCTCCACAACTCTCTGGGAGAAGAAGTTCCTCCTCAACTCTGTCCTAAATGACCTACCCCTTATTCTTAAACCATGCCCTCTGGTACTGTACTCTCCCAGCATCTGGAACATAATTCCTGCCTCTATCTTGTCCAATCCCTTAATAATCTTATATGTCTCAATCAGATCCCCCCTCAATCTCCTTAATTCCAGCGTGTACAAGCCCAGTCTCTCTAACTTCTCTGCGTAAGACAGTCCGGACATCCCAGGAATTAACCTAGTGAACCTACGCTGCTCCTCCTCCACAGCCAGGATGTCCTTCCTTAACCCTGGAGACCAAAACTGCACACAATACTCCAGGTGTGGTCTCACCAGGGCCCTGTACAAATGAAAAAGGATTTCCTTGCTCTTGTACTCAATTCCCTTTGTAATAAAGGCCAACATTCCATTAGCCTTCTTCACTGCCTGCTGCACTTGCTCATTCACCTTCAGAGACTAATGAACAAGTACTCCTAGATCTCTTTGTATTTCTCCCTTACCTAACTCCACACCATTCAGATAATAATCTGCCTTCCTGTTCTTGCTCCCAAAGTGAACAACCTCACAATTATTCACATTAAATGCCATCTGCCAAGTTTCTGCCCACTCACCCAGCCTATCCAAGTCACCTTGAATTCTCCTTACATCCTCATCACATGTCACACTACCACCGGGCCTAGTATCATCAGCAAACTTGCTGATGTTATTCACAATGCCTTCCTCTAAATCATTGACGTAAATCGTAAACAGCTGTGGTCCCAATACCGAGCCCTGTGGCACCCCACTAGTCACCACCTGCCATTCCGAGAAACACCCATTCACTGCTACCCTTTGCTTTCTATCTGCCAACCAGTTTTCTATCCATGTCAATATCCTCCCCCCAATGCCATGAGCTCTGATTTTACCCACCAATCTCCTATGTGGTACCTTATCAAATGCCTTCTGAAAGTCAAGGTACACCACATCCACTGGATCTCCTGCAAATATCTTCCCGGTTACATCCTCGAAAAACTCCAATAGATTAGTCAAGCATGATTTGCCCTTGGTAAATCCATGCTGGCTCGGCCCAATCTTATCACTGCTATCAAGATATGCCGCTATTTCATCTTTAATAATGGACTCTAGCATCTTCCCCACTACTGATGTTAGGCTAACAGGGCGAAAGTTCTCTGTTTTCTCCCTCCCTCCTTTCTTAAAAAGTGGGATAACATTAGCCATTCGCCAATCCTCAGGAACTGATCCTGAATCTAAGGAACATTGGAAAATGATCACCAATGCATCCACAATTTCCAGAGCCACCTCCTTTAGTACCTTAGGATGCAGACCATCTGGACCTGGGGATTTGTTAGCCTTCAGTCCCATCAGTCTGCTCATCACCATTTCCTTCCTAATGTCAATGTGTTTCAGTTCCTCTGTTACCCTATGCCCTTGGCCCACCCATACATCTGGGAGATTGCTTGTGTCTTCCCTAATGAAGACAGATCCAAAGTACTTGTTAAATTCGTCTACCATTTCACTATTTCCCATAACAATTTCTCCCAATTCATTCTTCAAGGGCCCAACATTGTTCTTAATTATCTTCCTTCTCTTCACATACTTAAAAAAAACTTTTGCTATCCTCCTTTATATTCCTAGCTAGCTTATGTTCATACCTCATTTTTTCTCCCCGTATTGCCTTTTTAGTTAAGTTCTGTTGCTCCTTAAAAATTTCCCAATCATCCGTCTTCCCACTCACCTTAGCTCTGTTATACTTCTTTTTTAATGCTATGCTATCTCTGACTTCCTTTGTCAACCACTGTGGCCACTTTCCCCCCTTTGAATCCTTCCTTCTCTGGGGGATGAACTGATTTTGCACCTTGTGCATTATTCCCAAGAATACCTGCCATTGCTGTTCCACTGTCTTTTCTGCTAGGATATCCGACCAGTCAACTTTGGCCAGCTCCTCCCTTATGGCTCCATAGTTTCCTTTGTTCAACTGCAATACTGACACTTCTGATCTGCCCTTATCCCTCTCAACTTGCAGATAAAAACTTATCATATTATGGTCGCTACCTCCTAATGGCTCCTTTACTTCAAGATCACTTATCAAATCCTGTTCATTGCACAACACTAAATCCAGAATAGCCTTATCCCTGGTCGGCTCTCGTATAAGCTGCTCCAAAAATGCATCCCGTAGGCACTCTATAAACTCCTTATCCTGGGGTCCAGTACCAACCTGATTTTCCCAGTTCACCTGCATGTTGAATTCCCCGTAACTACTGCGACATTTCCTTTGCCACATCCCATTGTTAACTCCCTTTTCAACTTGCACCCAATATCCATGCTACTGTTTGGGAGCCTGTAGATTACACCTGTTAAGGTCTTTTTTCCCTTGCTGTTCCTCAGTTCTATCCACACTGACTCTACTTCTCCTGCTTCTATGTCCCCCCTTGCAAGGGACTGAATCTCATTCCTCACCAACAGGGCCACCCCACCCCCTCTGCCCATCTTTCTGTCCTTTCGATAGCACGTATACCCTTGTACATTCAATTCCCAGGTCTGATCCCCTTGCAGCCATGTCTCCGTTATCCCAACAACACCATAGTTACCCATTCGCACCTGAGCTTCAAGCTCATCCGCCTTATTTCTGACACTTCGTGCATTCAGATATAGAATTTTTAACCCATTTCTCCTCTCTCTGTTTAAATCGCTGCCTATTGTGCATAACCCAGCTCCCCGAACTCTCACCGGGCTATACGCCCCTTGAATTTTGTTGTTCTTCTTAAATTTACTTACTCTTTCTGCACATTTAACTCCAAGCTCTGTCAGACCATCCTTCTACACATGTATCCTCCTCATCACTCGTTCCGCCTCACCTTTCTCTACTTCACACTTAATATTCCGGAACTATGTAGTCCCCACCTGTCCTTTATACTTCATCTTGCTATCCTCTCTCACATTCTGGATCCCTGCCCCCTGCAAATTTAGTTTAAACCCCCCCCAGGCAGCACTAGCAAACTTTCCTGCAAGAATGTTAGTACCCCTCCAGTTCAGGTGTAAACCGTCCCGTCAGAACAGATCCCACCTTCCCTGGAACAAAGCCCAATTATCTAAAAACCTGAAGCCCTCCCTCCTGCACCATCCTCTCAGCCACGTATTGATCTGTATAATCCTTCTGTTCCTCGCCTCACTCGCACGTGGCACAGGTAGCAATACTGAGATTGTTACCCTGGAGGTCCTGCCCTTCAGCTTTGCACCTAACTCCCTGAACTCACTACGCAGGACCCCCTCACTCTTCCTACCCACGTCATTGGTCCCTACATGGACCACAACATCTGGATTCTTGCCCTCCCTCTCGAGAATAACCTGCACCCGATCTGAGATGTCCCAGACCCTGGCACCAGGGAGGCAACATACCATCCGAGACTCCCGATCTCCCCCACAAGATCTCCTATCTGCCCCCCTGACTATAGAATCCCCTATCACTACCACTGTCCTCTCTTCCCTCCTCCCCTTCTGTGTCAAAGGTCCAATCTCAGTGCCAGAGACAGGACCACTGCAACTTGTTCCTGGTAGGTCATCCCCACCAACAGTATCCAAAACGGTATACTTATTGTTGATGGGAATGGCCACAGGGGTGCTCTGCACTCTCTGCCTGCTCCCGCCCCATCTCCTGACAGTCACCCAGTTGCCTACCTCCCGTCTTTTCGGTGTGACTACCTCCCGATAACTCTTATCTATCTCTGTCTCTGCCTCCCGAATGATCGGTAGTTCATCCAGCTCCAGATCCAATTCCCTAACTCGCTCTGACAGGAGCTGCAGCTGGATGCACCTTCTGCAGGATCCTAACAATAAATCCCTTTGTCCAGTTTTTGGGTCCTTGTCCTCCTTCCCAGTGGTTGCAGCACGGCTGTAGCAACTTTTGATTCAGATTTGAACAGTATGGCATTCAACTTGTCACGTGCTGGAGATTTGCTGTTCTTGAATGATTTAATTGCAACAACAATTTCTTCTTTCTTGGGTGGATTTGTGTTGACGTCAAGGTCCTCAGGTGCCTATTGTATGACAGGTTCTTAATTTGGTGGAGGCCTATTCAGTAATCCTCTGAAATACTCCTTTCATTGTGCTTCTTGCTCTTTCTCAGTTGTCAAAAGGAGACTGTTCTTATCTATCATGGGACCACAGGATCTGGCCTGGAACTTTCCAGAAACCAATCTTGAAATCTTGTATATATTTCCCTGGTCATCTCAATTAGCTGCT
Source organism: Mobula birostris (assembly GCF_030028105.1). Lineage (NCBI taxonomy): Eukaryota > Metazoa > Chordata > Chondrichthyes > Myliobatiformes > Myliobatidae > Mobula > Mobula birostris. Next base: position 139,705,581 of record NC_092370.1, read on the forward strand.
TCTTCAGCCTTGTCTGCAAGGTTTTCCATGTAGACTCTCTTATCCTTTCTTACGAGTCTCTTCACTTTCTTGTTTGCTTCGGTATGTGCTAGTTGAAGTCTCTTCTTAAATTGTATTGACTTTGCATCTAAAAGTTTCTTCTTAAATTTCCATCTTTTTTCTATGGTTGCCCATGTTTCTTGCTGTATCCATTCTTCTTTCCTGCTCTGTGTCCTAGACAAGCCTTGCTGCTCGCTTTGAGACAGAGATAATCTTTTTCCACATTGTGTCAATCCTGTCTACTAACACATCCTTGTCAAGGTCTTGTAAAGCCTGGAATCTGTTCTTAAGCTGAATGGTGAAGGCAAAATCTCACACTGCTGTCCTTGAGCTTTTCAACACCAAAACTTCTTTGTATGTGTTCTTGTCCCAGTGCTTCTCAACTGGAGTTTCATCACTTGTGATGAAAACAAGCTGGTGATCATGTCCTGTATCTGCTCCTCTCTTCACCTTTACATCTTGTAAGGATCATCTCTGCGTACCATTCATCATTAAGTGAACCAGGTGTTAGACAATAGCAGTCAAGCTGATTCAAAGTCCACGGAAAGATTTTTTCATGGAGAAGGCTGGTGGCGTAGTGGCATCAGTGCTGGACTTCGGAGCGAAGGCTCCTGAGTTCAAATCCAAGTCAGGCCACCCTCCAGGCACGCTCTCCATCCGTGCCGGGTTGAGCGGTGAGCTAGCCACTCGGCCTCATAAAATAAAAAACAAGGGTCGAGTCAGGAACGTTCATATCGTGACTCAGTTAATCCAAAAGGAGACTAATCCTGGCACCATGCGCCAGACAAGAATGGCTGACTGTCTGGTGCAACACACTGGGAAGGATGGAGAAGGTGTGTGGCAGAACGTGTCAGCAATGGCAGACACTACAATAACAATGGACCTCTCCCGTGGCACGATAGACCATAGTGCTCCGATCTGTCACAATCCTGAATATGCTATCATTATAATCACAGGCTCCTGAGATTCATCTGAAATCAGTTCCTAATGAAGACATCTGAATCTGGGCTACAAACACTAAATGCTGAAGGATCTCAGCAAATCAGGCAGCATCTATGGAGAGGATTAAGCAGTCAGTGTTTCAGGCCGAGACCCTTCATCAGGACTTGAAAGGAAAGGGGAGAAGCCAGTCTAAGAAGATAGGGATAGGGGGAAGGAGTACAAGCTGGCAGGTGATAGGTGAAACCAGACGGGGTGTATGAGGGCCAGGTGAAGTATCAGAAGCTAGGAGGTGATAAGTGGAAGAGGTAAAGTACAGAAGAAGGAATCCAGTAGAGGAGAGTGTACCGTGGAAGAAAGGGAAGGAGCTGGGGCACCAAATGGAGGAGAAGGAAAAGTGTAAAGGGGAGCCATACAACATACAGCATGCTGCACCTGAAGTGGATGGGCTACAGCAGCAGAAGACCATGAACGTACACTCAGTGGACACTGTATTAGACAGAGGAGATACTTAATAAAGTGGCGACTGAGTGTATATAAATAACAAATAACAAGGTTCCAAACACCAACCCCTGTGGCAACTACTAGTCACCAGCATCCATTCAAGAAACAATTTACATCCAGCAGCCTCTTTTTCCCTACCTCTTCATATGGCAATCAAACAGGACCAATCATCCATCTTTTAGTTTAACGGCAGTTGAATTCAGAATCAGAATCGGGTGTCCTGTTACTATTTCATATCACACGAACTGTTGCTTTAATATAACAAATTTATCAGCATCAGTTAGACAGCTTCATTCTCTCCCTGCAATGTTGGTTACTGATGGTTTGAATTTGCTAAACCTATGTAGGTAAAGAGACTATTAAGTAAATAATGAAGAGGGTCGCAGAATGCATGCTGCTTCAAAAATGGCACTGTTAGAGCACAGAGCATGATCAGTCTTCTGAATGACTCATCAAAATCTAATAAATGTACAATTTAATTTTCTGAGGATTTTTTCAAAGATACAGCTCAAAACAGACCTTTCCAGCTAATGGATCACACTGCCCAGCAACCCATCTATTTAACCCTAGCCTAATCACAGGACAATCTGCAATGACTAATTAGCCTGCTAACATCTTTGGACTGTGGGAGGAAACCAGAGCACCCGGAGGAAACCCAGACAGTCACGGAGAGAATATACAAACTCCTTACTGACTGCACCGGAAATGAACTCTGAACTTTGATGTCCTGAACTGTAAACGTGTCACACTAACCACATATATGTACGTCTGTTATATGTGTATAGTGAAACACATAGATATTAACATCTAAGTTGTAACTTAAGGATTTTTTTAAAATCTAAAAGTAATTGTATCTTCAGTAGATAAAAATGATGTGGCAAATATTGACACGGTGACACTACAAAGAAAAATGTTGTTTAAATCATAAACACAAGAAGTATCTCAGATTCTGGAGATACAGAGTAACACGCACAAATTGCTAGAGGAACTCAGCAGTTCAGGCAGCATTTATGGAAGAGAAATAAGTGGTTAACGTTTCATACTGAGACTATTTGTCAGGAGTCATCCTGATGGCAGCCCTCAGCCCAAAACATTGACTCTTTACTCCCCTCCATGCATGCTGCCTGACCAGCTGATTTCCTCCAGTATTTTGTGTGTGTTATTTAAATCATATTTGAATGGCTAAACAATTCAGTACATTTAATAGAATCTACTCAAAAATCTTTAAGATATTTCATTCAGTGTGATATGCATTTATTGCTTAAACAATCCTAAATTGAAAGCAAAGTTTTCATTGTTTGCAGTTCAATAACACAGACCGATTGCACAAAGCAGCTCAATATAATTAATTAGAAGAACTTAATGACTGCACAAATTGTCACCTTTCAACTAATATCTATAAGAATAAATCTGGTTTTGCAATGTCTCTTTCAAAAATTGACAAACCCATCTTCACTAGATTCAGTCTCCTTGGTGATGCCCTTGCCACTGTTCAAACAATTCATCTTCTTGGTAATAAATGCCTGGTCCACCATGCAGCAAGCAATGGGAACTCTGCCAAATAATAACCTTTTATGTTTTGGAAAGAGTGTGCTCAAAGCATCTGTCATGAATGTCTGTTTAATTATCTGAAAAACATTCTAAGCTGCTTGGGTTTAGCATTCCCAGCTAAGCAAAAGGTTATCCGAAGTAAAGAATATTTTATTCTATTTATTTTCTTTTTGTTTTGTTTTCGCTGAAGCTGAAAAGGGCGCAATGCCCTTGTTTGGCCACTTGTCTGCCCTGGTGTCTGCCTTACATTGCCCCGATTCCTGGAGAAACAAATTAACACTGCAGATGGTGGACAAGTAGAATAAAAACTATGAATTCCTTTTAACAGAGCGGATCCAGAAGGATATTTGTGTGTGTTCCTTAGGTAATGAAAAGTGGCATTGTAAATACTAACTTGCCATTATCCTTCTCAGATATCTGTCAAACTGAATTTTCGAACTGTGAATTCTAAACCTGATTTCTCCCCCTTTGCAATTATTTATGTCACTGGCTGCAGAAAATATGCGCAACCTGCCTGATGAAATTTCCTGACTGCAATATTACTGTAAGTATCAATAATATAATTTTTTTTTGCTAAAATAACAAACAGAATGTAAATACTTACCACGGTAATTTTTAACTACTGTCCCATGGACTAACTGTAGAAGATTCCACTCACTATGAAACTGATTTAGATATTTTCAGGCTTCACTTCAGAATACGAGAAACTGGATATCTAATGAAGTTGAATAGGCCCTCAACTGGCCTCTTTAAGAAAAAACCCAGAAAAATGGTAGCTCATATTCTGAGATTCAGACCGTAAGATATAAGAGCAAAATTAGACCGGTTGGGCCTTTGAGTCTGCTCTGCCATTTCATCATGGCTCATCCAATTTTCCACTCAGCTCTAATATCCTGCCTTCTTCCCCTATCCCTTCATGCCCTGACCAATCAAGAATCTTTTCTTTCTTTTTAAATCTTTTTATTAATTTTTCCAAAGTTATAAACAAAATAACAATGTTGATACAAAGAGATTGGAATAATCTTATTGTTAATAATGTGACGAGAATACACATAAATTAGGATGTTTGCTGGCCTGGGATAACACCAGTGGCATCAGCAGTTGGTCTGCCACCTGTCCTCAGGGGAAGGAGAGATAAGGAACAATGAAGCAGCATGTGGAGATGTTAATGAAGGAGCCATCAGTCTGGGTATTGTCTAGAGCGGCTCCCCCTTTGAACCCTGAATTGTTTGAAGTGATGGACAGGCGATCTGGAGATGTGTAATGAAGGGACGGGAGAGAGAGCTGTCTAGAGCGGCTCCCCCTTTGAACCCTGAACTGTTTGAAGTGATGGACAGGCGATACCCCAGCAGGGGGATAAAAAGGGACCGGTTCGCTAAGGCAGGACACACATGACACCCGAGGTAACGAGACCCTGGAATCGGTGCGCCTCTCACGAGTCGGTGGGAAGTACCGGACTTTAAACACACAAGGTGGAAAGGTACAATCAGCGGGAACCCGGTGTGTGTCCACCCTCGTTTGGGTGCCGGGTTCACTGCAGAGGATCAACCACATCTGGAGGAGGGGTCACAGTCGGTGACCTCAGGTGACATCACAAAGGACCCGTCCAAAAGCTGCTTGTGAGCAATATCGCCGGTCTGTGAGTGGAAGCCGTTCTGAATGATCAGTCGTTCCCGTTCTCTCTCTCTCTCCCCCCACGTTGTCCATCGCCATGGCAACGATTACTGCGAACTGAACTAAATTGGACTGAACTTTGTGTCACTTTGAAATTGGTCATTTACCCCTAGACAACGATAGAGCTTTATTGATGCTGTTATCTTAATTCTGTGCACGTGTGTTTATCATTGCTCAACTGTTGCATTTATTATCCTTTCGATTACTGTGTTGCTTGTTTCTTTAATAAAACTTCCTTAGTTCTAGTAATCCAGACTCCAACTGAGTGATCCACTTCTGCTGGTTTGGCACCCAGTTACGGGGTACGTAACATAAGTGGGGTTCTCGTCCGCGATTTTGAACGCTAAATTTGGGACGGAGTAAATTGATTGGGTTAAAATTCCCGAAAGAAAGAAAAGACAAACAGCATAAATGGAGGCTGAGGAATTTATAAGGGCGCCGACCTTGGAGGCATTAGAGGATGCCAGGAAATCGGAATTGGTAGCTGTGGCCAAACGGTTGAATCTTGCTAAGGGGAAGTTGACAATGTGGAGAGAGGAGATACACAGAGCTATCGTAGAGCACTATGTATCAAAAGGTGTGTTTCCCCAAGGCGAGCTGGGGATGGTGTCTATTGAAAAACCTGCTGGAGACGCGGTACAGGTACAGTTTGAAAAACTGAGACTCGAGCACGAGTTCCGGGTACGGCAGTTGGAGCGAGAAGAGAAAGAGAAGGACAGACAGTTACAGCGAGAAGAGCAGGAGAGAGAGAGGCAGTTGCAGCGAGAAGAGAAGGAGAGAGAGTTAGAAAGGAAAGAGAGAGAGAGGCAGTTGGAGAAACAGAGGGAAAGGGAATGCGAGCTGGAGAAGTTAAGGATAAGGGCAGAGCAGGGGCCTGTGCCGAATCAAGGTGGAGGGTTCCAGGCGACCCAGGAGGTTAGGCTGGTTCCCCCATTTGACGATACCGACGTGGATCGGTACTTTCTCCACTTCGAAAAAGTGGCTATAAGTCAGGACTGGCCAAGGGATAAGTGGGCTGTGTTACTTCAGAGTGTACTGAAAGGGAAAGCCCAAGAAGCTTACTCAGCTTTGTCCGCGGAAGATGCCCAGAGGTATGAGGTGGTGAAAGAGGCCATCCTCAGGATTTATGAGTTGGTCCCGGAGGCATACCGGCAGAGGTTCCGGAATGTGACGAAGCAGTGGGACCGCACGTATTTGGAGTTTGCCTGTGAGATGCTGACATATTGTGAGCTTTGGTGCACCTCAAAGGGGGTAGAGGGGGATTATGACAGACTGCTACAGCTAATCCTGATTGAGCAGTTTAAAGGTTGTGTCCCTGAGGGTATGAGACCCTACCTAGATGAGAAAGAGGCAGCCACGTTAGCTGCAACTGCTAAGTTAGCGGATGAGTATGCATTGACGCATAAAATGAAGTTTGCCCCGAGTAAAGGCTACCAGAAGGGTAGTCAGGACGGCGGGGAGAGTCCGCCAGAAAAGTCAGAAAGTAAGCCGGGGACTAGCGAGAAGGATAAGGTAGACCGGGAGCAGTCTGGTAGGAAGTCTCCTGGGGTCGTCTGTTATAATTGCGGGAAAGTCGGACACTTTGCGTCCAGGTGCTTTGCCCCAAAGAAGGAGACGGGAAAAGGGAAGACAGCGATTTTGAATGGCTGTATCGAGCTGTTAGGCGAACCGCTAGGGAAGGACAGGTCTGCCAAAGTTCAGGAAGGGCGCGAGAGGTTTATCTTGGCCAGATTGGTGTCAGTGAAGGAGAGGTTAAAACCAGTTCCAGTGCGGATCTGGAGAGACACGGGAGCGTGTCAGTCACTAATACTGAAGAGTGTATTAGAGTTTAGCTCAGAGACCCAGACTGGGGAGGTAGAGGTCAAAGGTGTTGGGGAAGGGACAGAGTCAGTCCCTTTGCACCAGGTACACTTACAAAGCAACCTGGTCTCTGGACTAGTCACGATCGGGGTGAGGTCCGAATTACCGATGAAAGGCATGGAAGTCTTGCTCGGTAATGACATGCCGGGGGGAATCGTGTTCCCAGTCGTGAGATTGACTGGTCAGCCTGCCAGCAGTGAGGCCCCGCCCATGGACTCCCAGGTTCATCATGGGGCTGCGGTAGTGAATTTAACTGCGGTGGTAAATTTAGCTGAAACGTTTCTGCCAACCTTGTACGAGACAGGGGTAGAAAATGAAAAGAAGGAGTGTAGTTAGACAAGAGGTAGGGAGGGAGCTGGGACAGACGTAGCAGTAGCCAGGAAAGAATTTGTGCAGACGCAGGAGCGAGACGAGGGTCTGATGGTTTCGGCAGAGACAGCTCTCTCTGACACAGGCTTGACAAGGGAACTAGCAGGCTATTGTGCGGAGGAGGAAGTGCTAAGGAAGAAAGGAAGACCAAGTACCGTGCCCGCCGATGAGGAGTGGGGGGTGGTGCAAAAGGGTTATGGGGATGAGGTTTTTAACATGGCCCACGAGGTACCCCCCCCGGTGGACATTTTGCGGTGCTGGAGGAAACAGTTGGTGGAATCATGAAAGAGGTTTACCGGCTACCCAGGGGGAAGGATGTTATTAATCATGACCGACGCAAACTGAGACGGTCACAGGCTTTTGATATGCTAACAAACCTAGTCGGTGTTAGCGTGGAAATCAATGAAGCTAGGGCCCCCCTGATAAGAGAAAAAAACCATTTTGAAAAAATTAGTATGGGATCGATCAGATGGGAGAAGGCTATTGTTTTGGCCAGGTCTACTGATAAGGTCTCTCCCTTAATCCCCAAACAAAACGGCTCTTTAGAAGAAGTAATTGAACGACTCGCACCCGTGTGTTTGATTGTCCCGAGGCGATGCAAAGAACTGGGACGTTGGGGGGTGTCTGTTACAATAGGGCAGCGTAGCAAACAACATCCATATATAATGAGTAATTCAGTGACTAAAGGGCTGATGAACACAGAGGTGTGTATTGGCAATTTAATACGGCTGTCTGAAGCCAGCTTGATAGTGAACCTTGGAAAAAATGAGTTTGGCCACGCGAAGGTCACTTACCTGGGAATTGTGGTGACACAGGGGCAGCTGGCAGCGATGCAAGCTACAGTGCGGGCTATCGCTGACCTCCCAACACCGACAGACGAGAGGGCCCTAAGAAGGCTCTTGGAGAAGGTAGGGTACTGTAGGAAGTTTTGCAATAACTCTGCGGTCACTACCCCTCCCCCTCCTACTAAGCCCTTGCGAGAGAAAACTGAGTCGGAATGGGACGACCCTTGTTATTGTGGTCCGGGACAAAACCAAATGAGAGGTTACATTGATCGCAATTCATCAGTGTCTTTGGCCACTATGAAGTTTGCTGAGTTGGAGCCTGGTCTAAGGGATTATTAATAACACATATAAAAGGGACGGAAAACGTGATTACTGGCTGTCTGTCAAGGTGTTGACAACTTCAAATTCTCTGTATTAGCCAAATAGCTGATAAAGATGTATATCTGTGTGTATCAAATAATGTACTCATGTTTGTAATTTTTACCCCAGTAAAAATCCTTAAAGGGAGGGAAGTGTGACTAGGATACACATAAATTAAGATGTTTGCTGGCCTGGGCTTGCACCAGTGGCATCAGCAGTTGGTCTGCCACCTGTCCTCAGGGGAAAGGAGAGATAAGGAACAATGAAGCAGCATTTTGACATGTTAATGAAAGAGCCATCAGTCTGGGTATTATCTAGAGCGGCTCCCCCTTTGAACCCTGAATTGTTTGAAGTGATGGACAGGCGATCTGGAGATGTGTAATGAAGGGACGGGAGAGAGAGCTGTCTAGAGCGGCTCCCCCTTTGAACCCTGAACTGTTTGAAGTGATGGACAGGCGATACCCCAGCAGGGGGATAAAAAGGGACAGGTTCGCTAAGGCGGGACACACACAACACCCGAGGTAACGAGACCCTGGAATCGATGCGCCTCTCACAAGTCGGTGGGAAGTACCGGACCTTAAACGCACAAGGTGGAAAGGTACGATCAGCGGGAACCCGGTGTCTGTCCACCCTCGCTTGGGTGCCGGGTTCACTACAGAGGACCGACCACATCTGGAGGAGGGGTCACAGTCGGTGACCTCAGGTGACATCACAAAGGACCCGCCCAAAAGCTGCTTGTGAGCAATATCGCCGGTCTGTGAGTGGAAGCCGTTCTGAATGATCAGTCGTTCTTGTTCTCTCTCTCTCTCCCTCCCCCCATGTTGTCCATCGCCATGGCAACGATTACTGAGAACTGAACTAAATTGGACTGAACTTTGTGTCACTTTGAAATTGGTCATTTACCCCTAGACAATGATAGAGCTTTATTGATGCTGTTATCTTAATTCTGTGCACATGTGTGTTTATCATTGCTGAACTGTTGCATTTATTATCCTTTCGATTACTGTGTTGCTTGTTTCTTTAATAAAACTTTCTTAGTTCTAGTAATCCAGACTCCAACTGAGTGATCCATTTCTGCTGGTTTAGCAACCCAGTTACGGGGTACGTAACAATAAACATATACAGAAAAGATTTCAGATAATAGACTTCCAAACTCATGATGTAACTAATCATAGAGAAAAAAGAAATAAAAAGAAAAAAAATGCAAAGAAACCGCACCCCCCCCGAAAAAAACAAAAATAAAGAACTAAATACTGTACTAAACCCTAAAAAGCAAACGGAACAAAACAAGGCTAGACCAATATCTTAAATCAAATACGTTCGGTAATGTCGTCAACTCTGCTCCTCTATTCATATATTTTAAGTTAATAAGAAGGATTCGGAAAGGTCAAGTTACATCATATGAAAATATTGAATAAATGGTTTCCAAGTCTCTTCAAATTTAACCGAAGGATCAAAAATATCACTTCTAATTTTTTTCTAAATTTAAACATAATCTAGTTTGGGAAAGCCATTGGAATGTAGTAGGAGGATTGGTCTCCTTCCAGTTCAAGAATCTATCAACCTCTGCATAAATATACATAAAGATTTGGTCTCCACAGATGCCCACGGCAAGCAATTTCACAGATTCACCACTCTCTGACTGAAAAAATCCTTCCTCATCTCTTTTCCGAAAGGATGCCCCTCTATTCTGAGGCTGTATCCTCTGGTCATAGAGCCTCCCACTATAGGAAACATCCTCTCCACATTTACTCTATCAAGGCATTTCATTAATAGGTTTCAATACGTACATTTAATGTTAGAGAAATATACATATACAATATACATCCTGAAATTCTTTCTCTTCACAAACATCCACAAAAACAGAGGAGTGCCCCAAAGAATGAATGATAGTTAAATGTTAGAACACCAATGCCCCCCAACTCCCCCTCCTATGCATAAGCAGCAGCAAAGCATCAACAAAGCATCATTTGATATGTTTCAATGAGGTCACCCCTCATTCTTCTAAATTCTAGTGAATACTGGCCCAGAATCATCAAACAATCTTCATATGACAAGCCATTCAATCCTGGAATCATTTTCATGAATCTACTTTAAACCCTCTCCTGTTTCAGCACATCCTTTCTAAGATAAGGGACGCAAGACTGCTCACAATGTTGCAAGTGAGGCCTCACCATTGCTTTATAAAATGTCAGCATTACATCCTTGCTTTTATATTCTAGTCCTCTGGAATGAATGCTAACATCACATTTGCCTTCCTTACCACAGAGTCTACCTGAAAATTAAGTTTTAGGAAATCCTGCACAAGGACTTTCAAGTCCCTTTATACCTCAGGTTTTTTGTATTTTCTTTCTATTTAGAAAATTGTCAACCATTTCACGTCTTCTACCAAAGTACATGACCATACACTTCCTGAGACTATATTCCATCTGCCATGTCTTTGCCCATTCTCCTAATCTATCAAAGTCCTTCTGTGGCCTCTCTACTTCCTCAAAACTACCAGCCCCTCCACCTATCTTCATGTCATCTGCAAACTTTGCAACAACACTGTCAATTTCATCATCCAACTCATTGACATGTGATGTAAAAAGAATCGGTCCCAACATAGACCTCTGTGGAACATCACTAGTCACTGGCAGTCAACCAGAAAAGGCCCACTTAATTCCACTTTATTTCTTTAGCTGGAGACTGGTGAATCTGTGGAATTTCTATGGATTTTCCATGGAAAGGTATAGCACTGATTTAATGCATGGAATCAGTGCCAAGAATGAAGCAGTCATTAAAGTGGTAAGTGAAATATTGCAAAAGTGAAATTACTTGCAATGGTGGGTGAATGCTGGGTCAAAGAACATGGTTTCTCACTGCTAGACTACGATTGGGTCAAACTAGAATAGTTTTGATTTTTTAGACCACACCATAGGCTTCACAATTGAGGTTTTTATTGCTTTAACTAAAATTCTACTGATGAATTAATAAACAGTAAGGGACAACTCAATAGGAAGGAAATCAAGTAAGTTGTAGGAATGAGTAAAGGATTTCCAAAAACAGCATGAGTTTCAATATATCTTGGCCTAACTTCTTTATCAGTATGGTATGTGCCCATGCAAGCCTACCAGATCCAATGCAGATGAAAAAATGTTAATTAATTTTAAAGAATGCAGAGCAATGCATACAAATTACTGGAGGAACTCAGCAGGCCAGGCAGCATCTATAGAAAAGAGTAAACAGTCGACGTTTCGGGCCAATACCTTCATCAAGACCCTTCCCCAGTCCTGCCTGAAACATTGACTGTTTACTCTCTTCCATAGATGCTGCCTGGCCTGCTGAGTTCCTCCAGCATTCTGTGTGTGCTGCTTTGGATTTCTAGCATCTGCAGATTTTCTCGTGTTTGTGCTAAATAGTCATAGTCATAGTCATACTTCATTGATCCCGGAGGAAATTGGTTTTCGTTAGATTTGCACCATAAATAATAAATAGTAATAAAACCATAAATAGTTAAATAGTAATGTGTAAATTATGCCAGGAAATAAGTCCAGGACCAGCCTATTGGCTCAGGATGTCTGACCCTCCAAGGGAGGAGTTGTAAAGCTTGATGGCCACAGGCAGGAATGACTTCCTATGACGCTCTGTGTTGCACCTTGGTGGAATGAGTCTCTGGCTGAATGTACTCCTGTGCCCACCCAGTACATTATGTAGTGGATGGGAGACATTGTCCAAGATGACATGCAACTTGGACAGCATCCTCTTTTCAGCCACCATCATCAGAGAGTCCAGTTCCATCCCCACAACATCACTGGCCTTATGAATGAGTTTGTTGATTCTGTTGGTGTCTGCTACCCTCAGCCTGCTGCCTCAGCACACAACAGCAAACATGATAGCACTGGCCACCACAGACTCGTAGAACATCCTCAGCATCGTCCGGCAGATGTTAAAGGACCTCAGTCTCCTCAGGATATAGAAACAGCTCTGACCCTTCTTGTAGACAGCCTCAGTGTTCTTTGACCAGTCCAGTTTATTGTCAATTCGCATCCCCAGGTATTTGTAATCCTCCACCGTGTCCACACTGACCCTCTGGATGGTAAATAGGTGTCACCCTTACCTTAGCTCTCCTCAGGTCTACCACCAGCTCCTTAGTCTTTTTCACATTAAGTTGCAGATAATTCTGCTCACACCATGTGACAAAGTTTCCTACCGTAGCCCTGCACTCAGCCTCGTCTCCCTTGCTGATGCATCCAACTATGGCAGAGTCATCCAAAAGCTTCTGAAGATGACAAGACTCTGTGCAGTAGTTGAAATCCGAGGTGTAAATGGTGAAGAGAAAGGGAGACAAGACAGTCTCCTGTGGAGCCCTAAAGAACACAGATCTGCTTCCCAAAGACCTTCCTTACCAATGTAGGGGGAAATCTCCTCCCTGTAAGCCAAGATGACGTTAGTTAATATCAATCCAATCCTTAGTAACAATGAACTCATGTCAAAAACTTATTCATAATTGGGCACAATTTTGGAATCTCATGTGAATAAATATCTACTATAGCAAGCATTAAGGGTCATCTGTGTTAAGTCTAAATGAGGTTCTGCATTAATGGTATTGTAACCACATCCATAGCTTATAGAGACTAGGGTGATCAAAAGGCACTAGGTTACACTATAATAGAAGAATAGTCACCAAAGAAAAAGATTGCATTATTCATACTTTTAAGGAAACATTTAAATACATTGGTTAGGGAACACAGTGAACAATGCCTACTTTACTGTATAACTATTGATCTGATGGACTAGGTCGCCAAACACCCATCATGGAACCTGCACAGTTTCCCTTAATTCTTTTAGACTGGGTGTTTTCATAAGGCAGCTGCAGCCAAATCACCAGTGATCTTCTTCCAATGTTTTATACAGTGGACAAGAACCACCCAGAACTACAATGGGAATGCTGCAGCCTACATCCAATGTTCAAAACCCCTCCAAACTCAATATTGCAAACACAGGGCCCAACCATATGAGGATGCTTACACTCAAGATGCTGCGTATATTGTATCCTTTTTTGTCAAAAAAGAAATTTCATTAATTCTAGGTCATCAGTTTGACAATTATTTGAAACAAAATAGATGAGACTATAGAAAGTTCTATTTAAAGCCAGAGCAAAACTTCCAGAAAACTATTCAAGTAAACAATTTGTTGACCGCTCCTTGTTTTAGAAAGTTCACTAAACAATCTCCTCACAGTGTGACATGGGAGAAATAGCTTGGGACTCAATTTTGTTGCTTCAATCGCATCCTCACAGGTGTTACATAAAACTTCCTTTTTTCTCTATATGCTTTGGGACATAAATTATGAATTCACCAATCTGAAGCAGTTCACTTAACAGTAATGACCCAGTCCTGATACAGGAGAGTATGTGATTGTTTTTTCTCCTCACAATTCCCATCACAGTGAATCAACATACGGATTTTTTTTCCCATTAGGTTTTGATAGCCAGGTATCATCATTCTCTGCTCTGAACTCCTGTTATCTCTGTTACATTAGCAATGGTCATCTCTGGTGTCTGTGGAGAGGCCATAAGGTATAATTGGAAGTAAGCCCATCATCTCTTCCAGCATGTAACTGCCATTATGAAGGAGACACGGCAGCGCCTCTACTTAGAAGTTTGCACAGATTCAACAAGTCATCTAAAACTCTGACACACTGTGGAGAGTATCCTGACAGGCTGTACCATGGCCTAATATGGGAATACCAATGCCCTTGAATGAAAAAAAACTTTAAGAAGTAGTGGATACAGACTAGTCCATCACAGGTAAAGCCCTCCCCACTATCGAACACATTTATACGGAGCGCTGCTATAGGAAAGCAGCGTCCATCATCAAGGAGCCCCAACACTCAGGCCACGCTCCCCCAACACTCAGGCCATGCTCTCTTCTCACTGCTGCCATCAGGAAGTAGGTACAGGAGTCTCAAGTCACACACCACCAGGTTCAGGAACAGTTATTACCCTTCAACCATCAGGCTCTTGTGCCTGACGGGATTAACTTCACTCACCCCAACGCTAAACTGATTCCTCAACCTTTTAAGGACTCTACAACTGGTGTTCTCAATATTTAATGCTTACATATTTATTACTTTTATTACTTTTTCCTTTTCTTTTTGTATTTGTGCAGTTTGTTGTCTTTTGCATGTTGATTGTTTGCCTATCTCTGGTTTGTGTGATTTTTTCATTAATTCTGTTATTTCTTTCTACTTATGAATGCCCTCTGGAAAATCAGTCTCTGGGTTATATATGGTAACATATATGTACATTAATAATAAATTTACTTTAATCTTCGAACTTTGACATTTCTTAACTTTATCTTCTACGATTTCTTTTGTTTACTTCCGGCTGATGTTGATTGTATCTCCTACCTCCTAGTTTATTGCTGCTGCTGAGGCCTATGGCCTTTATATAGAACCAAGCAGTCAGACATCACAGGTTTTACATTTACTTTTTAATTCTGTAGCTGTCCTGTTGAACCTAGCCTGTATAGCCTTGTCTTACTTCAACTTTAACAAGTAAAAGAACTTGCCATCAGGACCTGCATGAATGCCATGGGTCAATAATTTTCCTTACAAAATGTACCATTACATCACAAATTGGAAAGACTCAATAAATTTCAATCGCCCAGAAATTGCCTTAAGATTTCCATTCTTTCCAAAATTTCAAAATTTTTAAAGGATCCCAATTTATTAAGTCATAATATTCAACAAAGGCAAACACCCTTATGAATATAAACAAAATCTGGTATATTACAAGTGTCAGCAAATTCAACCAGGCCTCCAAATGTGTGTTAACATCACTATATTGAGTTGGCTGTAAAATCATAAGGAGCTTCTTTTTCCCACTGTGCCAGCATTGCACAAGTATGGATTTGGGGCCTTGTCCAATGGTTCAGGAATAGGACTGGTGACTTGAAATCAGTATCTGAGACTGGCGATCAATGCACAATTGGGATGGTAGACTTACACTGGGGGAAGCTCAGATGACTGACAGGAAGGAACTTAGGTCATCATTTGGGGAGGACCCGTGATCTATAGACTGTGTTTATGTCAGGTGATCAATAGTTAGGAGATCAGGTGATTGATAAATGAGATTTGGGTCATTGATAGATAGGACTGTTGAGTGATTGATAGGTTGTCAGACTTCAGAGGAGGCTTGTGAACTTGGAGTAAGTGAAACTTTCCAATGTGGAATATGGAAGTGGTGAGTTCCGAAGAAAAAAAATCAAAAGGAAGTACTTGACTGAGAGTGCTGCGAGATCCTGTTTAGATTGTGGGTATTCATCGATAGAAGTGATTTGGATTAATGTGGCCCAATTTCTCACATGCAGTGATGGTAATTGAACCTGGTCACTGGTACTGTAAAGCATTGTGCTAACCACTACGCTACCGTGCCACCCTCATCGGTACAGAAATGATTGTTTCTGTACCAACCGTATCCACTGCTTCAAGTTACAAAACACACAGGTCAGAGCAGAAATTATTGATTTCCAAGGAGAACAAAAGCCAGTTCGCAAACCTGAGATCCTCTGTGCTCATGAAACCTCTCAGATTTTGGCAGTGTTATCTCAACAATAGACACTGTGAGGCTCCTGTGAAGAACACCATGCATCACACAGTTGGATGCAGCACGCATTTCTCTTTGACATTTTACTGTTGGATGCGTACACTGTTTCCTTGGGTAAAATGTCAATGTGCTTCCCTTTCAAACCACACGGTGCTGTGTGATGAATTATTTATATGGTGATTATAATTGTGTTAAAGGCAACCTCAGCTAGTGTTCTATCCAGAGTTTAGTGGCTCAATCGTGTGAGAGTGAAAATAAAGTTTTAGGTCATGAGAGTAGTATCTAAAAATATTGCCATGGGCATTTTACATATTTTCCTCAGGTCTAAACTCAGGCATTGATAATATCAGCATTTGTCAATAAAAATGCATTTATTATTTCAGAAATAATTGCTTTTGTGGCACCTAACACTTTTACAACATCCTAAAATTGTGAAAAAACAGCATGTATATCTCTTTATTAAGCAGCAATCTATTAAAGACTTTAAGCACATAGGTTGTGAAGGCTGGTTGAATCGATTGAACAGGATCTTTTCTCTGGATCAAATGTAGGACGATTCTGTGAGGTCTTCAAATGCAGTCATGCAGTTTATATTTTGAAATCTGATGGTGATATTTCATTTAACGGTACTGATAACTGACAGACAATCACAATTGGACCTGTTATTCTAAGGACTTTGGGAGATAAAATGGCAATTAGTTGCAGTCATAGAGTCATAGAAAAGGACAGCACAGAAACAGATCATCTTGTCCATGCTGAATTATTTAAACTGCTTACTCCCATTGACCTGCACCGAGACCATAGCCCTCCATACCCCTCCATACCCCTCCCATCCACGTGCCTATTCAAACTTCTTTTGAACTTTGAAATCGAGCTTATATGCACCACTTGTGCTGGCAGCTCGTTCCACACTCTCACCACTCTCTCAGTGAAGAAGTTTCCCCTCATGTTCCCCTTGAACTTTTCACTTTTCACCTTTCACCCTTAACCCATGACCTCTGGTTGTAGTTCCACCCAACCTCAGCAGAAAAAGCCTGGTTGCATTTATCCTTTCTATACCCTTCATAATTATGTATACTTCCATCAAATCTCTTCTCAATCTTCTACATCCCAAGGAATAAAGTCCTAACCTATTCAGTCTTTTCTTATAACTCAGGTCCTTCAGACCCGCCAACATCCTTACAAATTTCCTCTCTACTCTTTCAACCTTATTTATACTTTCCTGCATGTAGGTGACCAAAATGCACACAATACTCCAAATTAGGCCTCAGCAATTTTTATACAACTTCAACATAACATCCCAACTTAAGTACTCAATATTTTGATTTATGAAGCCAGTGTGCCAAAAGCATTCTTTATGATCCTATCTACCTGTGATGCCACTTTTAACAAATTATAGACCTGTATTCCCAGATCTCTTTATTCTACCACACTCCTGAGTGTCCTACCATTCACTGTGCGAGACTTACCCTGGTTGGTCCTACCAAATTGCAACCCCTTGCATTTGTCTGCGTTAAGTTCCATCTGCCATATTTTCAGCTCATTTTACAGCTGGTCTAGAATTTACTGCAAGCCATAATAACCTTCCTCGTTGTCCACTGTACCCCCAATCTTGGTGTCATCCACAAATTTGCTGACCCAGTTAACCACATTATCATCAAGATCATTGATATAGATAACAAACTACAATGGACCCACCACTGATCCCTGCGTCACTCCACTGGTCACAGGTCTCCAGACAGTGAGGCAACCATCTACCACCATAATCTGTTTTCTCCCACAAAGCCAATGTCTAATTTAATTTACTGCCTCACTTGAATGCAGAGTGATTGAACCTTCTTGACCAACCTCCCATGTAGGACCTTGTCCAAAATCCATGTAGACAACATCTCCTGCCTTGCCTTCATACACTTTCTTGGTAACATCCTCAAAACACTCTACAAGATTTGTTGGACATGACCTAACACACATGAAATCATGCTGACTATTCTTAATCAGTCTATCCAGCTACTTTTATTCCCTTCCAGTAAGTTCCCCACTGCTCATATCAGGCTCACCGGCCTATAATTTCCTGGTTTATTTTTCGAGCCTTTCTTTAACAGTGGAACAGCAATGGCTATCCCCCAATCCTCTTTTGCCTCCTGTCACAAAAGATGATTTAAATATCTCTGCCAGGGCCTGGACATTATCTGCACCTGCCCTCCCCTCAGGGTCTGAGGGAACACATTGTCGGGCCTTGGGGATTTATCCACCCTAATTTGCCTCAGGACAGCAAACATCTCCTCCTCTATAATCTGTACAGGGTCCATAAAGTTGATGCCGCTTTGCCTCACTTTTATAAACTCTGAGTCCATCTTCTGAGTAAATATAGATGCAAAATATTCACTTAAGATTTCCCCATTTCCTTTGCTCCACACATTGATTACCATTCTGATCTTCCAGAGGACCAATTTTACCTTCTACAATCGTTTTTCTCTTAACAAGAGAATCCTTTAGGACTCCCCTTCTCCTTGTCTGCTAGGGTTAAACTAAGCCTTCTTTTAGCCCTCCTGATTTCCTCTGTAATCATTCTCTTGCATTTATTATACTCAATAAGCACCTCATTTGTTCCTACCTGCCTATACAGCTATGGACCGCCTTATTATTTTTAACTAGTGCCTCAATATCTCTGGAAAGCCAAGGTTCCCTATTCTTGTTATCCTTAACTTTTATTCTGACAGGCACATACAAGCTTTGTACTCTCAAAATTTCACATTTGAAGGCCTCCCACTTACCAAGTACACCTTTGACAAAGAACAGCCTGTCCCAATCCACACTTGTCAGATCTTTCCTGGTGCCATCAAAAATAGGACTTTAGAATCTCAACCTGTGGAACTTTTTGCATATTTACTTTGAATCTAATTGCATTGTGATCACCGGATGCAAAGTGTTCTGCTACACAAACTTCAGTCACTTGCCCGGTCTCTTTCCCTAATAACAGATCAAGTATTGTTGAAACTTTAAGGAAACTTTCCTGAACACATTTGTCAAACTCTATCCCATCTAGTCCTGTGAATTTATCACTTGACAACCATGAACTGCATTGGAGAGGATCTGCAGGAAGTTCACAAGAATGATCCCGGGACTGAAAGGGTTAACATTTGAGGACCATTTGATGGTTCTGGGTCTGTACTCTCTGGAGTTTAGAATAATAAGTGGGTATGCCATTGAAACTTATTGAATATTGAATGGACTATGTAGAGTGGATGTTGAGAGTATGTTTCATATAGTGGGGGAGTCTAGGACCAGAGGTCACAGCCTCAGAATACAAGCACATCTATTTAGAACAGAGATAGTGGAATTTCTTTATCCAGACGGTGGAGAATCTCTGGAATTCACTGCCAAGGATGCCCCTGGAGGCAAGGTCATTGGGCATATTTAAAGAGGAGGTTGTTTGGTTCTTGATTGGTAACAGTGTTAAAGGCTATGGAGAGAAGGAAGGAGAAGGAGGAATAATCAATCAGCCATGATAGAATGGCAAATCTGTCCCAAAAGGCCAAGTGGTGTAATTTTGTTCCTATGTCATATAGTCTAATGGTACAGAATATATTCTACTAACTGGAAAACTAATTTAGATTTTGTTTGTACTTTTGCAACTGTAAGTCAGGCGAGTTGTAGGGGTCACAGTTAGCTGGAGGGAGTCGGTAATCGCAGCGCTCTTTTTCTAAACCACAGCTGATAGTGATGATTCAGCTGCTATTATTCACCTGTCAAATTCTTTTCGTAAAACAAACTGCTGAAGGAACGTAGCTTCTCAAACAGCAAATGGCCAGTAAGTCAAATCAAGTCTAGTCAACTCACTTTTTATTGTCATTTCAACCATAACTGCTGGTACAGTACACAGTAAAAATGAGATGACGTTTTTCAGGACCATGGTGCTACATGAACAACACAAAAACTACACTAGACTACAGACCTACCCAGGACTGCATAAAGTGCACAAAACAGTGCAGGCATTACAATAAATAATAAACAAGACAATAGGCACAGTAGAGGGCAGTAGGTTGGTGTCAGTCCAGGCTCTGGGTATTGAGGAGTCTGATGGTTTGGGGGAAGAAACTGTTACATAGTCTGGTCGTGAGAGCCCAAATGCCTTCAGGCAGGTCATCACCCTGCCTCAGATGTATTTGTCTGCACACATACTGCCTGACACATCTTCTCGAGCAGATTGTTTCTGGCTCCAGATTCTTGCGCCTGCAGTCTCTCAATCGCATGTGTTTCAAAAACAATTTTTCCTGGCATCCTCGCTCACATGGAACTTCACATTTTATCCCTCTTCTACAACTTGATCTCCCTGCATGGGCACCTTCTGAAAATCTGCGCTTTTTTCTCATTTTTACTCTGTCAAGTGAAAGCTCATCAATTTGAAATGTTTATTTCCCTGCAGATGCTGGCAGACCTGCTGAATATTTCCAATCTTTCATCTGCAGGTGAATCCCTGAGTTGAATTAAGCAGGTTTATGCAGTTCTTCTGAAGCACATTTACCAAAGAGATCTCTGCAAGCTTTGGACACAACGTTTAATAAAAGTTGGGGTACAACTAGTGCGCTCCCATGACCCTGGTTCAATCCTAACCTCAGATACTGACAGGGCAGAAATTGCATATTCTCCCTGCAACCCTATGGGTCCCCTTCGGGTGTACTAGTTTCCTCCCCAAACCCCTAGACACATAGTTTACTATGTTAATTGTCCACAGTAAATTGTTCCTAGTGAGTAGATGAAAGACGGAATCTTTAGAAATTGATGATAATGTACAGAAAGTTCAAAGTTCAATGTTCAAAGTAAATTTATCATCAAAGTACATATATGTCACTATATACTGCCGTGACATTCATTTTCTAACAGACATTCACAGTAGAAAAAAAGAGCTAAACACAAAAAAAGACTGACAAGCAGCCAATGTGCAAAAGAACACAAACTGTGCATATACAGGAATAATAATAATAATAAATGAATACATCATACTGAGTACATGAGTTATTACCCCTCAACCTTCACAGTCTTGAACCAAAGGGGATAACTTCACTCAACTTCACTCACCCCATCATTGAAATGTTCCCACAACCTATGGACTCACTTTCAAGTACTCTTTATCTCATGTTTTTTTCCAATATTTATTGATTATTTATTTCTTCTTATTATTTATTTATTTTTGTATTTGCACAATTTGGTATCTTTTGCACTTCAGTTCAACACCCAAGTTGGCGTGCTCTTTCATTGATTCTATTATGGCCATTATTCTTTGGATTTATTGAGTATGAATATGAACAAGAAAATGAATCTCAGGGTTGTATATTGTGATATATGTGTACTTTGATAAGTTTACTTTGAATTTTTTGAACTTCAAGTTGCAGAGTCCTTGAAAGTGAGTCCATAAGTTGTGGATTCAGTTCAGTGTTGAGATGTGTGAAATTATCCATGGCGGTTCAGGAGCCTGATGCTTGAAGGGTAATAACTATTCCTGAACCTGATGGTGTAGGACCTGAGCTCCTGTACCTGCTTCCCGATGGCAACAGTGAAAAGAGACCATAACCTGGATGGTGGGGGTCTTTGATGATGGGTGCTGCTTTCCTGAGGCATCGCCCCTTATAGATATGCTCAATTTTGTAGTATGGCTCAAAGGTGGAGAGTAGTTTAGAGGGAAAGATGATTGAAAAGGGATTGATGAGATTACTCTGTGTGGTGACATAGACTCACTGAACCAAAATGCCTCCTTATGTGTCAGAATCAATCAAGTAATTATAGAAAGCTTCCTAATGTGTCAAAACAAATTTATTCAGTGTTGAAGTCAATATACAAGGATAAAGTGATAGTAAGTAAATAAAACTTAATAAGTAAGCTATTTATAACTATTAATAAATAATTAAACAATTAATTTGATAACTGCTACTTACTGCTTACTGCACATTACACTGCTGGTGTTTGGGGCAGCAATGAAGATCCCCCATCTCTATCTGTATAGAAGGATTCCTCATTGCTGTTTCTGTAACAACTTTTTTTTACCAGTCTGGGTAGTTATTCCTGAGCTGAACCCCCAAACCTAGAGAACTAGTGGGCCACTCTTGGAGAACCAGTGGGCCACTCTTAGTATGGCCTCTGCCCTTTGACCTGTTTGGCATGGGTGACCCTACCAAAAGCCAAAACGCAAGGCCCTGACTCCAGCCAACATAGCTCTCCAGGTCATTGAAGCACACAAGCCTCTAAACCTTATGACTAGGTGTGGTCCTCTTGGAGGTAATTAGATAAAATGAAATTAAATTCCTGATATGGAAGATATCAGCATTCAAGATCTGAATTACATTGAAGTCTGATACATCGAATATTGAAAGGCTTACAGTTGAGTGAACATTGAGAGGATGTTTCCTATAGTGGGAGGGTCTAGGACTAGACGGTACATCCTTAGAATAGAAGGACAACTCTTTAGAACAGAGATGACGAGGAATTTCTTAAGACAGAGCATGGTGATTCTGCAGAATTCATTGCCACTGATGACTGTGGGAGTCAAGTTATTGAGTATACCGAAAATGAAGATTGATAGCAAAGGAGTCGTCGTTAGGCGCCATCATCCTCCTAAACTCCACCCACAATCACTCTCAACCTTTCCCCTTCAACCATGTTGCCTGGCCTGCTGAGATACTCCAGCATTTTCTGCATGTTGCTCTAGATTTCCAGCATCTGAGGAATCCCTTGTATTTATAATACAGCATTCTGATAAGTATTTTCTGCACTCCTTCTTATTTGTTAATTTCTTTCCTACAACACAGCAACCAGAACTGTAAAAAATATTCCACATGTGGCCTCACCAATGTCTAAGTTAACTGTAACATATCTTTCCAATTCCTACACTCGGTACAATGACTGATAAAGGACAGAGTGCCAAATACCCTCTTCACCACCCTGTCTCCCTGCGCCGCTGCTTTCAGCAGATGGACAAGTCTGGGTCAGAGACTGGAGAATGGAGATCCAATGTCTGGAGTTTGTGACATTTTGGACCATGGTCTCCTCTGCTGCCTCAATGGGACCACTCTTGTGATAGATATTCACTCTTGGTCTTTTGTTAATCTCTGCTTTCTAAACACAGCAGTTGCCATGTGTAAGATCAAAACAATCATAAATATACTCCTAACCATGCTTTGTTTAACTTCCGGTCATAAATGGAAATTAACTTTACAACATTAATAGTGGAACTATGTCTGCAAGATGGTTTTAGTCCAATTGTGTGAAAAGGGTCCTGAGGAAATGTTCATAAGACCATAAGACCATAAGATATAGGAGCAAGAGTAGGCCATTCGGCCTTTGAAGGCTGCTCCGCCACTCAATCATGGGCTGATCCAATTCTTCCAGTCATCCCCAACTCCCCTGCCTTCACCCCATACCCTTTGATGCCTTGGCTAATCAAGAACCTATCTACCTCTGCCTTAAATACACCTAGTTACTTGCCGCCTGTGGCAACAAATTCCACAGGTTCACCAGCCTCTGACTAAAGTAATTTCTCCGCATCTCAGTTCTAAGTGAACGTTCTTCAATCCTGAAGTTGTGCTCTCTTGTCCTAGAATCCCCTACCATGTGAAATAACTTTGCCATATCTAATCTGTTCAGGCCTTTTAATACTTGGAATGTTTCTATGAGATCCCCCCTCATTCTCCTGAACTCCAGGGAATACAACCCAAGAGCTGCCAGATGTTCCTCATATGGTAACCCTTTCATTCCTGGAATCATTCTTGTGAATCTTCTCTGAACCCTCTCACACTGTCAGTTAATCCTTTCTAAAATAAGGAGCCAAAACTGCACCCAATATTCCAAGGGTGGTCTCACAAGTGCCTTATAGAGCCTCAACATCACATCCCTGCTCTTATACTCTATCCCCCCAGAAATGAATGCCAACATTTTATTCGCCTTCTTCACAAACGACTCAACCTGCAGGTTAACCCTTAGGGTATCTTGCGCAAGGAATCCCAAGTCCCTTTGCATCTCTGCATTTTGAATTCTCTCCTCATCTCCTGCCTGTCCTTTCTATCATCTCTGTTGCATGCTACCTTTGACTTATTTCCGTTTTCCCCTTCCTCAGCCCTATCACTCCGGTTCCCATCCCCCTGCCAAATTAGTTTAAACCCTTCTTAACAGCTCTAGTAAATGTGCCCGCTAGGATATTGGACCCCTTTGGGTTCAGGTGTAACCTGTCCTTTTTGTACAGGTTGTACCTCCCCCAGAAGAAGCCCCAGTGATCCAGGAATCTGAAGCCCTGCTCCCTACACCAGGTTCTCAGCCACACATTAATACACCTGATCATTCTATTCTTGCACTCGCTAGCACGTGGCACAGGCAGCAATCTTGAGATTACTACCCTAGAGGTCCTGCTTTTCAGCTTCCTACCTAACTCCCTGAATTCTCTCTTCAGGACCTCCTCCCTTTTTCTACCTATGTTATTGGTACCAACGTGTACCAAGACTTCTGGCTGTTCACCCTCTCCCTTCAGAATACTTTGCACCCGATCCGAGACATCCCGTGCCCTGGCACCTGGGAGGCAACACACCATGCGGGTATCTCTATCAGGGTGACAGAACCTCCTGTCTGTACCCCTCACTATGGAATCCCCTATGACTATCCTTTCTCTTCTCCACCAGGAAACCAGGCTCATTGCCAGAGACCCGATCACCATGGTCATCCTTTGTCAGGTCGTCCCCCCCAACCGCATCCAAAACGAGGTAACAATTACTGAGGGGGATGGCCACAGGGGTGCTCTCTACTGTCTGAGCTCTTTTCTTGGCTTCCCTGATCATCACCCACTTATCTAACTCCTGCAGCCTTGGAGTGACTAACTCCCTGTAGCTCCTCTCGATCTCCTGTTCACTCTCCCTAATAACCTGTAGGTCACCACGCCGTAGCTCCAGATCCCTAACATGGTCTCTCAGGAGCTGCATCTCGGTGTACCTGGTGCAGATGTGGCCATCTGGGAGACGGGAAGATTCCCAGGATTCCCACATCCGACACCCAGAGCAAAATACTAGCCCTACCGACATGCCCTCTATGCCTCAAAAAAAATGCAAAGTAAAACCAAAGACGAAGTCCACCTACCCACTTACCCGAAGCTCATTTTCACCAAAGCCTATCGCTTCTACTCTCACCACTGGCCTACCCCCAACAATGGCCGCTCCACTTATCCCTTCTGTACTTTTATTTAGTTCGTCAAGCTCAGTGGCAACCACTGATCGGCCCTGCATGATGGACTAATGCCCACAAAGCTCTTGTTTTAAATAACCGCCTCTGACCTGCAAGAAGCACTCCTTCATCGAAGTCAGTTGCTGCCACTGATAGGTCCGACACAAATGTCATATGTGTGTGAAGTCACCCAAGTGGAAAAAAGGATATAAGTGTGGAGAGCAGTTCAGGCGTATTACTAATCAGATACAGAACATCAAAAAACGTGGAAGAAACACGGGGTGAAAAAGAATCCATTCCCCTAGCTTCAGATAGGTGATGGATAATTTGTGTCTGAGAAACTTATTTTTAAACTTATATGTCTTTTTAATTTATAGGAGTTATACTTGTGTTTTTAAAATCCTTAATGCTTTGTGTTTGAGAGATGTTTTGTGTTTTAGAAATGATTTGTAATTTGGAATTGTTTAAGATAGAAATCCTCTGTGAGTTTTGTTTTAAGAGTGTGTCTGGATTTAAATGTGTATTACTGAAAATAAATGAACTGTGCTTTAAACTACTTTGTTAATTATAACTATCTTCTTGCTTGGTAGGGAGCTCTCAAATACAAAGGGTGATTGACAAGTTCGTGGCCTAAGGTAGAAGGGGTCAATTTTAGAAAACCTAGCACATTTATCTTTCAACGTAGTCCCCTCCTACATTTACACACTTAGTCCAGCGGTCGTGGAGCATACGGATCCCTTCTTTGTAGAAGTCGGTGTCTTGGACCTCCAGAAAGTGGTCCACAGCAGGGTGATTGATAAATTTGTGGCCTGGGGTAGAAGGAGATGAGTTATTAACTTCAAACTTTCTGCATAATCACTCAAAGAGTTGAACTGCACATGCATGTAATGAGAGCTGTATAACTCATCCCCTTCTACCTTAGGCCACAAACTTATCAATCGCCCCTGCTGTGGACCACCTTCTGGAGGTCCAAGATGCCGCCTTCGACAAAGAAGGGATTCATATGCTCCACAACCACTGGACTAAGTGTGTAAATGCAGGAGGGGACTATGTTGAAAAATAAATATGCTAAGTTTTCTAAAATTGACTCTTTCTACCTGGGCCACAAACTTATCAATCACCCCTTGTAGCTAAACTTGCTGTGGAGAATAAGCAGGGAACTAGTCTTTGAAGACAGGGTAGTTACAGTATAATATCCCTTTAGTGAGAGTAGTTGTGGCTATTTATATCCAATAGGGCTTAAAGTATTCGTTTGAGTGTAGAACTTTATGGTCAGCAAACCCAATACTATAATAGTTGGTGCCTGATGTTGTCGTTATACTAAATATAGGAAGAATTATTATTTAGAGTAATCCAACTCAGAGAGCTCTCGACAAGTGCTACTGCACCACACCTAGTGCTATAAAAGGTCAACATCCAGATTTCCAGCAGTTCCACAGGCAAATGCTGGTCAATATTATAAATATGTTAATAATATATCAGAAAAATGGGTTAGTATCTCGACTGCTCCTCAAGTTGAACCTGATGAGTATTTTATTCTTCAAGTCAGAGGCCGGAATGATGAAGGGATTGAACATAAGGTTGGATACAGATTAGACAGATCAAACCCCGCTGTATGACCTGCTAGACTCAGGCCATCACAACTTGCAACAGATCCCAACAATAGAGCAATAATTCATACATGGGGACAACAAATTGGCCATTTCTTAAATAGAAACCAAGCACTCGGGTAGGGATTGCATGCTTATTTGATAAATCCTGGTGACCCGTCTCTTCATCCCAATACAGGGGGGTGTTGTGTATTTCTTCCAGACACACATGAGATGGTGCCCACATCAGTAAACACTAGAAGTACTAATGAAGCCTAGAGAACAGATGCTTGGAGATGTGCACCTGCATGACTGAAAAACGTTGACTATGGCCAATAAAAGAATAATACAGGGACGTGTTCCTGTATAGGAAGCCACTACAGCTTCCCCAGTACATATGGCCTATTATGTTGTTGGACCTTTGACTACTCAGAGTTTGCAGGCAGTATGCACCACATCTCCAGCTGATGCTGAAGGAATTCTGAAGTGGTTAGTTCAGAATGCCAGCAGTTACAGACCTTCTGTGCCAGTCATACTCCCCAACATATTCAGCAATCTTATTAATGTTATTTCTCATAGCCTTGAGACCACCTCCATCTCTGAATGTGGAAATTCATATCAGATATACGCATAAATCTATAAACAAGTAAATGGGGGAAATGTACTTGGAAGACTCTGTACTGTATTAAAATAGTGGAAAGCCAGGGCTTACTAACAGCTTATAAGATCAGAGAACAAATGGTGAGGGCTGAGTGAGACCTAGTCCATTCTATAATGTTCCCCCTTTATCCCAGTGAAAACTTCTGCACCATGTGTAGAATTCCCCTTCATCAACACCCAATGCATGAGCAATTTCAGGTTGATGGAGAGATCTTTTGCACCCACTTGGTGGTAGCAGGATTTCCACTCATTCCCACACAAGAGTAACGAGGCGCCGGCACGGGGCCATCCATTTTCCCATCCAGGGCCATCCATGTAGTACCAGTACAAAGTCAACAACAATTAAATCTGGGCCCAGAGCAAGTCGCAGCAGCAATGCATAGATCCTAACGTGGGGTACAATGTGTTGTTTAGACAATTTAATCGCCAGCCCAGATCAGGGGCCAGAGACGACTTTGCACAATGTTCACTGCTTTCTCCAGGGTGCTGGAGCCTTTCGCTGTTCTGTTGTAGGTTCAATTTAAACGCTGGCTGAGATGGACTGAAAAGACAGGGTGTCAGTTGGGACAAGAACCAATTTCACTTGTTCTCTGCGATGGACATCTCCATGGCACTCAGATTATGAAGACTGCCCCGGCTGCTGTGCTCCATGCCCGCTAATATGATGAACTGATGAGCAAAGCTTTGGGCCTATTCCAAACTGTTCCAGGAATCAGATCTGAGGACTCACTTTTGGTTCAGAGTGCTGTTGTTCACTTCAAGTGTTTACATGATATGTGTTTTTTTTTCTTTCTGTTGTACATTGAGCTTTTATTTTTCAGTTGTATTCTTTTTTTCTTTAAATTGGGTTCTTACAGGTTTCTTGCTTTGTGACTACCTTTGAGCAAGCAAATCTTAAAGTTGTATGATTGATACATTCTTTCATAATAAATGTACTTGAATCTTGAATCTTAATAGGTCTGCACTACCTCCCCCGGCTATGAAAACCAGCTCCATTACAGGCATAATTCTCCCCACCATTGAGGGCTACAGGGCTGCACAGATATAGGGCCTCTTGAGGTTATTTCATATAATAAATAATTAACTGGCTTTGGAATAAAAGGTATGTAAATTCGTTTGCAGTCAATTTATCTGCACTGATTGACGAATTAAATTGCTAAATGTAGTTTGTTCATCCATCTACATCCAAGTATTCCATTGAAATAGATAAATAAACAACAAAACCAGTGTAATGGAGACTCATAAATAGGAATAAAGAAGTACAAAGATATAAATGCCACCTTATCTGTGGAGAACTCAAATCTAAAAGAACTTTTTAGTTATGTTGATAATCTAAATAATTTAAAGCTCCATTTAAACAGAAAAGTTGCCCAAAATATTAGTAGGGACATGTAATGGGCTGGGTTGATCAGACCTAAGCAATTCAAGTATCCAGGAGATCCGGTAATATTAAAATAACCTACTAAGTGCATTACACCCATTTTCTTACTCAGTTCTAAGTATAAAAAGATAACCCAAAATAGTTAGTGAAATTACAAGATCCTTGTAAATTTTAATGCAACCATATGAAGTTGTTAGGCTGCTTGCAAGCTAATTGGCCAATTCTTATTTTGAGATATCTTTAAGATGAACAGAAATCATTCCTGAAGATAATCAGAAGTAAAGTTTTGACCATATGGACTGGAATTATTTATGACTTACAAAATTGGCCTCATTCCCTTGTTATTAGTCTAGTGAGATTTCTTTTCACAACCAACTGTTTCAGTCCAGTACTTTAGTTTTCAACTTTAGTACGAGTTGATATTTACATCTGTTGCAGTATTTTACAGCTGATTATGTACACTAAGTTAACAAAGGACACCTAAAGTGACATTAACTGATATTGCATTTTCTAATTGATCAGTCCTTGATTGTTTTTCAATGACCTTTTTTGTCAAACTGCTAAAAGGTCTTTGGCAAAAATTAATTTGGCAGATTGAGCTGAATGTGGATTGAGAAATGATATATCCCAGATCCTTGGGAATTGTCTGATTATTTGCTGAAGGGAAAACTAAATCTGTGACTCACTGACCCTGAGGCACTGTCAGGCACCTAGTTGTTTCATGCAGACCATTACAGGAGCTTGAGCTGTGTACATACATCTATTGATGCTTCTGGACACATCTTCAGTGATGTTCCTGGAATCATCGGGTGTTTTGGGTCTTTCAACATCATATACCCTCCTCCAGGTGACCCAGCCGGGGCTGATCAGACCCCAGCTTGTTTCCAGATGGCTAGCTACTTATGACTCCATGGCTCCCCTCTTTTGAGCCACAGCCATCTTGAGGCCCTCTCTGCCGCATTGGTGGTACTGTGGATGGCTCTCCTCTTCCTCTCTCCCTCGATGCCCAAAATGCTGAAGGCTCTAACTAAAGAACGGGCTATGAATCCCCTACAACCAACCTCCACTGGGAGACACCTCGCTAATTGTTGTCATGGTTTGCAGCTTCCTGAAAACCCCTCCCTTTGCCGTTGCCTCCAGAATTTGGTTAACATTGTCATCAAACTGCTTCCACAGTGAAGTCATGTTAGCTGCAGGCCATTTGATCCACCTCCTGTTAGACTTCATGTTCGAGGGATTAGTTTGCAACACTTGGAGGTTCCTAGCACTATGGGGTGACTCCGGGCCTGGCCCCTCCTTCGTCTCACCAGGTTGGATACCTGCGCGTTGTGGTGTTTTCCTTAATATTTTGACTAGGAAATTGAAAATAGTGTACAAAATTTATGAAAAGTAAATTATATACCTCTGTCAAATAACAGTTAAAAGATAAATACAATAAAACTCTATCCATTTTTAAACTTCATCCATTTCTTTTGCTATATAATTATTAATAACACTTTTTCTGAGTGAAACTGTGGTAAACTGACAGTGCAAACAAAGAAGAGGCGAGCCAAGGTGAAGCTGTCTCAGGTATGAGCCATGCGAAGTTGGAGCAGTTCAAGATGGTGTCAGAGTTGGAGATGGTGTTGGAGTTGGGGTAGAGTTGGAGCAATGTTTCGGAGAGGAGTCAAGGTGGAGGAGTTTTGCTGCCCACCCACCTTTACTGGGAGCAGGGTTGGATTGATCAAAGTGCCAAGATCAAGATCAGTTTCAGGCTGGGCAGCGAGATCTAGGCCTAGAGCGTATGGCTACAGCAGGCCCCGAGTCCTAGTGCATGGCATGATCTGCTGCTTGGATGATTTAAACGCCAGCCCGGATAGACTGGAAAGACGGGCTGTCAGGACCAGCGGCGAGAGTCTGGCAAGTTCCACTCGCTTTCCCCCGACGTTCACTCCTCTCTCCACAAGGCCGAGCCTGTGAGACCACTCTGGCTGCTACGCGCTTCGTGTCTGCGAGTTTCGCAGTGATTTACTCCACTATGTGATGAACTGAGACTGAGGCTGTGGGCCTACTCTGGCTGGTCTGGGATTTGGGTGCATGGACTCGATTTGGTTTGGAATGCTGGTGCTTACTTCTGTTGTTTGCATGATCTGTGTTTTTTACCCTCTGTCGCCGTGCATTGAGTATTGGTCTTTTTTTTAAGTGGGTTCTTTTGGGTTTCTTACTTTGTGGCTGCCTGCAAGCAGACAAATCTCAAGGCTGTCAAATTTATACGTACATATTTTGGTAATAAATGTACTTTTGAATAATTTCACTCACCACTACACTGAACTGATTTCACAGTCTTTGGACTCATTTTCAACGACAATTCATGTGCTCAGGATTTTCTATGCACAGTAGTTTTATTTTTTAATTTTCTGTTTGTCACCTTTTGCACATTGGTAGCTTGTTAGTCTTTGTGTGCAGTTTCTCATTGATTATATTGTATTTCTCTATTCTGCTATAAATACCAATAAGAAAATGAATCTCAAGGTAGTAATCTATACATGCAGTATTTTGATAATAAATCTACTTTGAACCTTGTGGCCTAAGTAAGGCATTTTTAACCTGTAAAGTCTTTGCAACAAAAGGGAATATTTTGAATGTTGTCCTTGCCCCCTTCTGCATTGGCACCGGTAAGTAGATATCGCTATGTTTTTTTTCTGCTCTTGAGCTCCTTCATTATTGCATTCCTAAATTTCACTCCTGGAGGCAGTTTCCCCGTTCTTAGAGGAAATTCTAAGAATGCTATTCTTAGAGTTTAGCCTGTCAAGGCTCCCAGAGAAGCATACTCTAGAACTCTTTTCAAAAATTGAGCATGAATCTCGAAAATATAAATGCCAAAACTACGAAAAAAAAGGAAAGATTAGCTTTATTTGCCAGATTTTGTCAAAACACTCAGCATTTTTTGTGTCAAATCAAATCAGCAAGGCCTGTGCTGGGCTTGCAAGTGTGACCACACTTCGGACGCAAACATGGCGTGCCTAGAACTCACTAATCCTAACCATTTTTGGAACTTAGCAGGAAATTGGAGCACTCAGAGGACACCCACTTGGTCACAGGAAGAACGTACAAACTCTTTACGGACAGTGGTGGAAATCGAAACCTGATCTTACAGCTGATGTTATAAACAAATTGCTATCTGCTACGCTACCGTGCTGCCCCAGAAATGTGAAATACTTGCATGGATGATGTAAAATGCTACACACTACTGTACTCCAATACAATTGGTATATTCTATGCTATACACAGCTTTATCCCTTAGCTTTAGCTATTCCAAACATACAAATACATGCTGATCTTTCCCTCTACATCAGGGGTTCCCAACCTAGGGGCCACGGACCCCTTGCTTGATGGCATAAAAATGTTGGGAACCTCTGCTCTACATCAACTCCTTTCCCCATTCCTTTGTAAAAGATACTCTTTCCCAGAGTCAGGATTAGTGGGGATAATTGAGGTGTTAATGATAGTGACTAGCTGCAGGTTCTGATCAAAATCTGAAGAGAATGGGTGGAGAAGGGCTGAGGGCTGATCAGAGGGTTGGGGAGTCTGGACCTCTAACTTGAATACACAACAGAGCGGGTTTCAATATCCTTATTGAGTAGAGTGTGATAGGTTTCCACCACTCCTCAGGTGAAGTAATTTCTCCTGAGTAGTAGCCTCCGTAGTATCAAGGACATTTTCAAGGAGTAATGGAGAGATGCCTCAAAAAGGCTGTGTCCATCATTAAGGTCCCCCATCACCCAGGTCTTGCCTTGTTCTCATGGCTGTCATCAGGACAGAGGTGCATGAAGTCTGAAGGCACACTCTCAACAATTCAGGAAGAGCTTCTTCCCCTCTGCCATCTAATTTCTGAATGGACATTGGACCCATAAGTGCAACCTTGCTACTTATATTTTTAACTTCTACTTTTCAGTACTTATTTAATTTAACTACTAATATACAAATCACTTATCGCTCTGTTATTATGTATTGCATTGTACTGTTGAAGAGACAGTTATGGTATTTGCTGATTATGTTGTCAAGTAAAGGTGATATCACAATGTTGTTTAAAGTCTCCTTCAGTGCTGGTATTAGCAATGTTTCTTGAAGACATTGTTCATTTACAACATGGCCTAATTTTGCATTCTAATGAATAATTTTAAATTTAAGAAATTACTGACTGTTAATAAATGCTAACCAATGTGGCATTCAATAAAATTTGCAGTTGTATGTTTTTTATAATGGTAAAGAGTGACACAGCAGCAGTAAACACAAAATATTCCACTAGTACATTGTTGTGTATTTAATATTTTAGTAATCTTGTAGGTGTATGTTGCTTGATTAAGCATTCTTGTTTGTTTAATTAATTCATTACGGGTTATATGTACAAATACATGATTTATACATCATCACGCTGCCCCGTGGTATGTGTGCGTCTCGCTTAAAGTAAACTGGGACTTCAACCAGCATATTTGGACTCTTGTGTCTTTGTTTGAATTAGTTTAAGGTTTGGAAATTACAAAACATAACATTCACCTAAATCTATTGTCAGGACTTTCAGATATGGCCCAAGAGCGGAGCAAGACACTGAAGTGAGTCGACAGTTTACAGACTTTAATGCGAACTTGGCAGGGTTTTAAGGGAAAGGAAAACAATGAAAGCTAAGCCAACAGAGCCATTAACTAAAACACTCAAACTGAAAGTTAAGTGCCAACACCGCTGTTGAAAGTAATAACTAAGTACTAAACGAATACCATTTGTTTCCAGCGTCAGTCAAGACAATAGTCCTCTTTCTCAGACAAGGACAACCGTAAGAAGCTTGAGAGGCATTGTTCGTGTGGACAGTCAGAGGCTTTTTCCCAGGGCTGAAATGGCTATCACAAGAGGGTACAGTTTTAAGGTGCTTGGAAGTAGGTACAGAGGAGATGCCAGGGGTAAGGTTTTTACTCAGAGAGTGGTGAGTGTGTGGAATGGGCTGCTGGCGATGGTGGTGGAGGTGAGTACCATAGGGTCTTTTAAGAGACTCTTGGATAGGTACATGGAGCTTATAAAAATAGAGGGCTATGGGTAACCCGAGGTAATTTCTAAAGTAAGTACATGTTCGGCACAGCATTGCGGGCAAAAGGGCCTGTATTGTGCTGTAGGTTTTCTGTGTTTCTATGTAAGCAAGAAGTATAGCTTTGCTCAAGTCTCGACAAGACTAGAATCAAAAGAAGGAGTTAAATCCCACCATAATGAAACATGAATTAGTTGGGACGTATTCATGAGCACGATTGCTGAACCTGTTGCGCAGATGGGCATCTGCAGGGGATGTGGAGCCTGCAACAGAGTCCATGTTTACGACATCTATACCAAAAAAAAAACAAACTGCTCGAGGGACTCACCAGGTCAGGCAACACCTGCATAGGATGATGGTTGTTCGATGTTTCAGGGCGAGAACAATCAGGATCAGAATCTCAACCCAGAACATCGACCATTCCTCTGTATTCACAGAAGTTGCCTGACACACTGAGATCTCCCAACAGATTGTTGCTTCAGACTTCAGCATCTGCAGTCTCTTGTGCCTCAATGCTGTGTCAACAGATTGGGTCCAGTCATTTGATAAGATTACCAATGGCTCTCCTTCTCTCCCCACCTTCTTATTCTGACTTCTTCCCATTTCCTTAAGGTCTCGGCACAAAATGTCAACTTTTTATTCTGCTCCATAGATGCTGCCTAACCTATTGAGTTTCTCCAGCATTTTGTGAGTGCTACCATATCTCCAGTTCTGACCAAATATTACATTTCATTGAAGTATTTTTGTCTCTCTCCGTGAGTGCTGCCTGACTTGTTGAAGATTTTCCTACACTGACTAATAATTATTGTTTTCAATGAAATATTTTCTCAAATCACTGAAGTGTCTTTTTAATCAGAATACCATTTCATTGCCGGAGAAATCTTAAATATGCTTCACTCAATCTTAGCCCTATTGACGAAACAAATTGCAGTGATTATTTGCTCACACAAAGAATTTTCTAGTATTGATTGTTACTAATTAAGCCTAATCTAAACATCTATCAGATTTACAGCAGCCTCTTGCCATGTTTCTTTGTATTTTGCATTTCTGTCGTCACACTCGTGTATGAAAATGATCAAGTATATACCAATTTCATGCTGAATCCATGAATTGTAATAAGTCCAAGCAGATAACATTATAATTTAATACACATGAATCCCTAAATCTCTGGACTTCCACTATTTGTTTTCTGCTATTTAATTAATATCTATATTTATTTTTTATTCAAGTATCCTAGTCCTACTTATAAGTGTCGGAATGCATCTGGTACAGTTTAACACACCCACAATTGATTCCTATTTCTTTGCAATTTATCCTTCTGCCCATAGTTTATGTAACTGGCAAACTTAGACTCAGGATAACACGATCCAAGCCATTAATCAAAAGATGTAAAAGATGATGAGAGGCATTGATCGTGTGAACAGCCAGAGGTATTTCCTGCCCAGGGCTGAAATGGCTAACATAAAGGGGCATAACTTTAAGGTGCTAGGAAGTAGATACAGAGGGGATGTTAGGAGTAAGTTTTTCATACCATCGATGGTGGTGGAGGTGAGGGGGAAACAACAACAGGGTCTTTTAAGCAACTCTTAGGTAGATACATGGAGCTTAGCAAAATAGAGAGCTATGCAGTAGGGAAATTCTAGGTAGTTTCTAAAGTTGGTTACATGGTTGGCTCAACATTGTGGGCCGAAGGGCCTTTAATGCGTTGTAGATGTCTATGCTCTAATCAGATAGTGAATGGTTGAATCCCCAGTCCAAATGCACCGTTAGTCACCCCTCCTTCAAACACATGCCAGTTTTCACTCCTCTGCCTTACTAGATCCCTAACTAAGTTTACAATTTAGATTCATTTCCATGAACAATAATATCTTGTTTCTTGACTATTTGAAGTTAATTACTTTTCCAACTTTCACTAGATATGAAACTACTAAAATATTTTGGAGGCTAGAAAATGGTCACATCCTGTTCAACTGACTGAACTTCTGACTAAGTCCAAGGAGTCACGACCAATCTTAATCTGGAGATGACTAATGTCTATTACAAAAGTCCAGCCTGAAGCATTAACTCGCTTTTTCCATGGACAATGCCTGACCTGCTGAGAATTTCTGTCATTTTCTGTTTTTATTGGAGATTTTCAGCAATAGCAGTTATTGTGCTTATTCCTAAATCCCAACATGGCAACTGGGGAATTTAAATTCGATTAGTTAAATAATCTCAGATAAAATGTTAAAATCAATAGTGATAGCAGTGAACCACTAGTTTATTTTAAAAGCCCATTGACATTAAGGCAGAAAATTCCTCACCTTATTTGATTTGCCATCTTTGTTCACGTGAGTCCAACCCTTATCAACGTGCTTGCTCTTCAAATACCATTTGCTGTGGTGATCAGATTCCTCAGCTGTATCAAGCTATTGTGTCAAGATATAACTGTAGAGAAAACACATAATCATTCAGGGAAATAAGAAGACAAATCTGACAAGGTTGTCCTTGCTTTGCCCTCATGAACACCCGGTGACTAGTTAAATAACCTTTTGAACTTCCGCTAAAAATATGATTCTTTGATCATAGTCTAAAACTAAAAATCATATTATTTGCTGATGTTCCAAATTGTTCCCTGTCTCCTGCATCATGGTCCCTTGTCTGTTCTATCTTGCTGGGATCAGAAGTGGTGGCATAGTGACGTACAGTCAGGGGGCGTCTAGCAATCCATTTTGACATGAGACTCATGGACTGTTTCAGAAACGACATGGAAATTCTCCTTGCTGAATACTACCTTTTGCTTTCGCTCAGCCATGAAGCAATACTCCATCTGACTTCCACTTGCAAGAATCACTCTTCATGTGAAGAGTCAGAATGTCTTCTCCATCCTCAGGAGATCCTCAGTTGTACTACTACTGGTCATGTTGGCCAATGGCTGTTGAATTGAACTGCTTGACTAGATAAAGTTAATCAATCAACAAAGAGATCAGATGAGATCAAATCCTGCTGAGATTAGATACAGATTCATTTATTATATGTTCAGCGAAACATGTAGTGGAAGGCATCATTTGCGTTAACGACCGGTACCTAAGAATGTGGTGGAGACAGCCCACAATTCTTGCCACATATTCCAGTGAGAAAATAGCATGCCCACAACATTCAGCAGAACAACACAGAACGCAATAAGCAACAAGACAGCAACAGTACATTAACTGATCTACTCAAATATATGCCCACCTATTAATAGCAACATTGACACAGTCCAATCTTCATATCAAGTACAAGCTTCATCAATTTGTGTAGCATTGCATTATACTACAAAAGGGAATCGATTCAGGCACATCTAACGGTTCAAAAATGTGGATTAGTGAAATGTTGTGAACTACACTCAGCTTTCTCTGGACTAATCTATCATTGTCATCAAGGCAGGGGATCAAATCTGGTTCATTAAGAACTATCTGAGGTAATGATGTACTTCAGACAGGAGGTGACAAACTAACAGAGGTATACTTGCATTACAAAGTGGCAGGATACACTCTACCTTGCTAAGGCCAGGCGGCAACTTTCAGACACCTCCTCAAAACTAAACCTTGAAGAGCAGCTCACACCAAGATGAGGCCACTCTCAAGGTGGGGGAGCAACACAGTATATTCCATCTTGGTAGCCTCCAACATGATAGCACAAATATCAATTTCTCCTTCTGGAGAGAATTTTATTTTCTTTCTTCATCTATTTCCCACTCTGGCCTTTGACCTCTTCCCAGCTGCCTATCATGCCCCTCTGTGTCCCTTCCTCCTTCCCTTTCTCCTATAGTTCACTCTGTTCTCCTGTCAGATTCCTTCTTCTCCAACCTTTACCTTTCCCACCCACTTGGCTTCACCTATCACCTTCTAGCTAGCCTCCTTCCCCTCCACCCACCTTTTTATTCGGCGTCTTCCCACTTCCATTTCAATGCTGAGGAAGGGTCTCAGCCCGAAATGTTGACTGTTTATTCATTTCCATAAGTTTTGCCTGACCTGCTGAGTCCCTCCAGAATTGTGTGTAGGTTGCTTTCGATTTCCAGCATCTGCAGATGTTCTCATGTTTATAAGATATACTCTGTGGCTATTTTACTAGATACGTCCTGTACCTGATAAAGAGGCCACTGAGTATATGTTCATGGTCTTCCAATGCTGCAGCCCATCTGCTTCAGATTTCGACGTGTTATGATTTTAGAGGTGCTCTTCAACATGCCACTGATGTAACACATGGTTATTTGAGGTACTGTTGCCTTCCTGTCAACTTGAACCAGTCTGGCTATTCTCCTCTGAACTCCCTCATCAACACTGCATTTTCACCAACAGAACCACTACTCACTGGCTGTTTCTTTTTGTTTCTCACAACATTTTTAGTAAACTTTACATACTGCTGTGTGCGAAAATCACAGGAAATCAGTTTTTGAGATACTCCATCCACCCCGTCTGTCACCAACAGTCATTCCGTGGTCAAAGTCATTTAGATCACATTTGTTCCCCATTCTGAAATTTGGTCTGAACAGCAATGAAACTTTTGACCATGTCTGCATGCTTTTATGAAATGAAATGAAATATCTTTATTGTCATTGCATAGTAAAATTTGTCATGCACCAATACAGCGAAAATGAGTTTGCAACTCCCATACTCAATGCTATAAAACAACAAATAAAATAAATAAACAATGAATAAAATCAAGTAACCAGTCAGTATAACCAGAAACCATAAAACCAGTATTAAAGTAGCATATAACAAATTTACGGATGATGCTTGATCGATTGGTTCAGAGCAGTTATAGCTCTGGGGATAAAGCTATTTTTCAGTCTGGAAGAGCGGGCATAGAAAATCTTATAACATCTGCCAGATGGAAGAAGTTCAAATAGATGATAACATGGGTGTGTATTGTCCTTACAGATGCTTGTAGCTTTGCTTAGGTAGCGAGAGCTGTAGGTGTCCTCCAGGGCTGGAAGCTGTATCCCGATGATCTTCTGTACGCTAGAGACGACCCGCTGAAGTGCTTTCCCATCAGCTGCTGTACAACTGAGATACCACACAGAGATGCAGCATGTTAAGATGCTCTCTATGGTGCAGCAGTGAAAGGTCACCAGCATCTGTCCAGGTAGACCAGCTTTCTTCAGCGTCCTGAGGGAAAACAAGCTTTGCTGTGCTTTCTTAACTATTGTAGTGGTGTTAGTGGACCATGTAAGGTCTTCTGAGATATGTATTCCCAGAAACCTGAAACTGGACACTCTCTCCACTATGTCTCCGTTAATGTAGACTGGGGCGTACTCGTCATCCTGTGACTTTCCAAAATTGATAATTAGCTCCTTCGTCTTTGCTGTATTAAGAGACAGGTTGTTCTCTGAGCACCAGCTCACTAAGTTCTGTACCTCCGATCTGTACGCTGATTCGTCTCTGTTGGAGATCAACCCGATCACTGTTGTGTCGTCTGCAAATTTGATGATGGTATTGGTGTTAAATGCAGGTACGCATTTATGCATTGAGTTCCTGCCACATTCAGCACTGCAAGGAGGTTTCTCACAGATCGGCGACGCTTGTTTTAAAAGAAAGCTTTGCGGGCGTTTGGCCATTGCAGAAGACCTATCGGCAGCGGGTACAGAGCAATGCAAACTAAATAAAAGTACAAGACGGACAAGTGGAATGGCCATTGTCGGGAGTAGGCCAGTGGCGGGAGTAGAAGCGTCAGGCTTTGGCTCGAAGGAGGCTTCAGCTCAGAGGAGGCGTTGGCTCTGGGTAAGCTTCTGTTAAGGATTTCTTTTTGTTTTTCTCTTATTATACCTGGTGCAGTAAATGGTGGTTTTATGTTCTTCATGTGGATGCTGGAGTCCTGGGAAACCCAGAGTTTACCAGGGAGCTACATCTGTGTGAAATGCATCCAGCTGCAGCTCCTTGAAGACCGTGTTAGAAATCTGGAGCAGCAGCTGGATGACCTTCGGCTTGTACGGGAGAGTGAGGAGATAATCAATCAGAGTTTCAGGGAAGTAGTCACCCCGAAGTTGCAGGAGATGAGTAGCTGGGTGACTGTCAGGAGGAATGGAAATGTGAATAGGCAGTTAGAGCAGAGCACACCTGAGGCCATTCCCCTCAAAAATAAGTATTCCACTTTGGATACTTTTGTGGGGGATGACCTCCTGGGAGAATGCCACAGTGACCAGGTTACAAGCACTGAGCATGGGTCCGTGGTGCAGAAAGGAAAGAGAGAGAAGAAGGGAGTGCTAGTGATAGGGGACTCAATAGTGAGGGGACATGAGATTCTGTGGACGTGAACAGGACACACAGATGGTAGGGTTAGGGACATTTCAGATCGTGTCCACAACACTTTAGAAACATAGAAAATCTACAGCACAATACAGGCCCTTTGGCCCACAATGCTGTGCCAAACATATACTAACTTAGAAACTACCTCAGGTTATCCATCATCATCATCATCAAGTGCCATGCCCAGTTTGAGCTTTGACTGTCATGGCCCACACACTCCTGTTTCAGGTCAAGTGGATCAATTCATTGGTATTCATTTCCAATTCTCTGGCTGCTGTCTCCATCATCATTTGTCTTTGTCTTCCTCTTGCTTTCTTCCCTTCAATCTTTCCCGTAATTACCGTGCATTCTAACACCTCTTTCCTAATCACATGTCCAATGAAGTGACATTGCCTTTTCATGATCTCATACATTATTTCTCTTTTTGTATTTGCTCTGTTCATGACATCCTCATTAGATATTTGTTTTGTCCATGATATTCTTTGCATCCTTCTCAAAAACTACATTTCTGCTGCTACAATTCATTTCCTCATGTTACTAGATATTGTCCAATATTCTGAGCTATATAACATAACTAGATAAATATAACATTTCAGTAGTCTGAGGTGGGTTGCCATGCCTAGTTTAGTATTGGTTAGTATACTCTTCATTCTCGTAAAGGTGTCTTTTGCCATCCCTATTCTTTTGATGTCCAAGTCGCACCTGCCATCTGATGTCACCCAGCTTCCGAAGTAGCAAAAGTTCTTTACTTGTTTTATGTCTTCTCCGTTTATTCTAAGCCTGCAGATAGGATTCTCCTTCTTTTTGGATATCACCATACATTCTGTCTTTTTGCAATTGATAGATAGACCCATTTTTGCACTTTCTTCAACAATTAAGTTTTGTAGTTCTTCCTCCATAATTGCAATTAGCACAGTGTCATCTGCATATCTGAAATTATTGATGTTTTCACCGCCAACTTTGATTCCCAAGATGTCTCTTATTTTTTGTAATGTTGTTTCACTGTACATATTAAATAAATCAGGGGAGAAAACATACCCTTGTCTAACGCCTCTCTTGGTTTTTATAAACTGACTCACTTCTCCATCTAT
Organism: Mobula birostris; assembly: GCF_030028105.1. NCBI lineage: Eukaryota > Metazoa > Chordata > Chondrichthyes > Myliobatiformes > Myliobatidae > Mobula > Mobula birostris. The sequence goes on from NC_092370.1 coordinate 139,746,497, forward strand.
TCTTACAGTGGCAGTTCGTTCCCAGTACAGATTTCTGATTAGGCGGAGATCTTTAGAATTTAGATCTAGAGTATTCTGTAATATTTCAAATAACTTATTGTTCTTCACTTTATCAAATGCTTTTGTGTAGTCGATAAAACAAACAAACAAATCTTTTTGCACTTGAATAGCTCGTTCTGATAGTATCCTTAAAATCAATATTGCGTTTCTTGTACCTTCATCTTTCACAAAACCACATTGTTCTTCACCTACTTCAGCTTGTATCTTACTTTTACCTCTTGTCATCAAAATTCTTAGAAGTATCTTAGTGATATGACTCATTAAACTTATGGTCCTATGTAATTCACTTTCTATTGCTCCAGCTTTCTTAGGAAGAGTGATAAATACTGATTTTTTCATCTCTTCTGGTATTATTCCAGTCTCATAAATGTCATTGATTAAATCAGTAAGTTTCTCAATTCCATAATCTTCAAGGGCAATAATTTGTTCTATTACTAATTCATCAGGACCTGCTGCCTTTCCTTTCTTCTTCTTATTTACTGCATTATGAACTTCAGATTTTAAAATACTTGGATCTTCAATGTTTTTCTTAATTTCTGGTTTTTCACCTGGATCATCTTCAACAATTCCTGAATATACTCAGTCCATCTGTTCATATCCCATTTTTTTTCATGATAATGGTACCGTCCTTTGCTTTCAAACATCCACCTGAGGCACAGAGGAGCTTTTTACCAGTGATATTCTTGATTTGTTGATGCACCCTTTTTGGATCAGTAATAGGGATTCTTTCTGTTTGCTCACATTCCTGGTTTAACCATTCTCCTTTGGTTTTTTGACATAAGCTTTTAACTTTTTGATCTAAGGATTTATATTCTATAGTATTTGCTTTCTTCTATTAGATTTTTGATTTCATCTGTCATCCATTTATTCTTTGTGTTTTTTTCTTTCTTAGGAATCACTGACTTTGCTGATTCTACCAAGGCATCTTTTAGAGAGCTAAATTTCATTTCTACATGATTGCTATCACCTTCAACAGATTCTATTTCTAGACTTTGAAATCTATTCCTTACTTCAATTGTAAATTTGTGTCTTAAGTTATCTTCTTTAATTAATTACAAGTAGTCAAGGGATTGTTCAGGTATTTGCTTCTTTAGTTTTTTAAGGTTTACTTTTACATGACATACTACTGGGTTATAGTCACTATTACAGTCTGCACCTGGATATAAGGTTACCCATAGCCCTCTATTTTTCTAAGCTCCATGTACCTATCCAAGAGTGTCTTAAAAGACCCGATCGTATCTGCTGCCACCACCATTGCTGGCAGCCCATTTCATGCACTTACCACTCTCTGCGTAAAGCAAGTTACCCCTGACATCTTCTCTGTGCCTAATTCCAAGCACCTTAAAACGGTGCCCTCTCATGATACCCATTTCAGCCCTGGGAAAAAGCCTCTGACTATCCACACGATCAATGCCTCTCATCATCTTATACACCTCTATCAGGTCACCTCTCATCCTCCATCATTCCAAGGAGAAAAGGCCGAGTTCATTCAACCTATTCTCATAACGCATGGCCCCCCAATCCAGGCAACATCCTTGTAAATCTCCTCTGCACCCCTTCTATAGTTTTCACATCCTTCCTGTAGTGAAATAACCAGAACTGAACACAGTACTCTAAGTGGGACCTGACCAGGGTCCTATATAGCTGCAACATTACCTTTCGGCTCTTAAACTCAATCCCACGATTGATGAAGGCCAATGCACTGTATGCCTTCTTAACCACAGAGTCAACTTGCGTAGCAGCTTTGAGTGTCCTATGGACTCGGACCCCAAGATCCCTCTGATCCTCCACACTGCCAAGAGACTTAATATTAATACTATATTCCGCCATCATATTTGACCTACCAAAATGAACTACCTCACACTTATCTGGGTTAAATTCCATCTGCCACTTCTCAGACCAGTTTTGCACCCTATCGATGTCGTGCTGTGATCTCTGACAGCCCTCCACACTATCCACAACACCCCCAACCTTTGTGTCATCAGCAAATTTACTAACTCATCCCTCCACTTCCTCATCCAGGTCATTTATAGAAATCACGAAGAGTAGGGGTCCCAGACCAGGTCCCTGAGGCACACCACTGGTCACCAACCTCCATGCAGAATGTGACTATCTACAACCACTCTTTGATTTTGTGAGCAAGCCAGCTCTGGATCCACAAAGCGATTGGATCCAAATCCAATATTCTCGTGGGCAGGTTTGTTAGAGCTGTTGGGGAAGGTTTAAACTAATTTGGTGGGGGGGGGGGCGGGGAAACCGGAATGATGGGACTCAGGATAGGACAGATGGTAACAAAGTTAAGATAGCATACAGACAGACTGTCAGGAAGGGCAGGCATATGATGGGACATAGTTGCAGTCAACAGGGTGAGTATCATTACATTAGGGACACAATATCAAAAAGGGTAGCAAAAATGGTACTCCAAGGTGTTGTATCTCAATGTGTGGAGTATAAGAAAAAAAGTGAATGATCTTGTTGCACTGTTACAGATAGTCAGGTATGACATTGTGCCCGTGATTGAATCGTGGCTGTAGGATGGTTATAGTTGGGAACTGAATGTCCAAGGTTACACGTTGTATCAGAGGGATAGGAATGAAGGCAGAAGGGGTGGCGTGGCCCTGCTGGTAAAGAATGGCATCAAATCAGTAGAAAGGTGTGACATAGGATCAGAAGATGTTGAATCCTTGTGGGTTGAGTTAAGAAACTGCAAGGATAAAAGGACCCTGATGGCAGTTATATACAGGCCTCCCAACAGTGGCTGGGAGGTGGACCATAGATTACAACAGGAAATAGAAAAGGTGTGTCAAAAGGGCAATGTTATGATCATCATGGAAGATTATAACATGCAGGTCAATTGTGAAAATCAAGTTGGTAATGGATCTCAAGAGAGTGAGATTGTTGAATGCCTAAGAGATGACTTTTTAGAGCAGTTTGTCGTTGAGCCTCCTAGGGGATCAGCTATACTGGATTGGGTGTTATGTAAGGAACCGTAGGCGATTAGGTAGCTTAAGGTAAAAGAACCCTTTGGAACCAGTGATCACAATATGATTGAGTTCAACTCGAAATTTGATAGGGAGAAAGTAAAGTTTGATGTATCAGTATTCAGTTGAGTAAGGAAATCAGAGTAGTATGAGAGAGGAGTTAGCCAAAGTAAATTGGAAGGAGCTGTTGGCAGGGATGTTACTACTACTACTACTACTACGTCAACTCAGGCCTAGGGGGCCAGCGTTGGGCACGATGAAACACTCTCCACTTCTCCTTCTCCCTCATCAGTGTGTTCAGTTCATCTATATTAGCCGCGCCGCTGTCTTCTACGAGCGTGCTGACCATAGTCTTGGGAGGGTGCCCAGGGTTCACCCTCCAATGCTTGGGCTCCCATATGATGACTAGGCTGGCAGGTAGCTCGGGGTGGCGTAGACGGTGCCCCGTTAGTTGCAGTCTTCTCACCTCCATTTTAGTGGTAGCATCAGTAGGGATGTTAGCAGAGCAGAAATTGCATGCGTTTCTGGGAAAAATGAGGAAGGTGCAGGACATGTGTATTCCAAAAGTGAAGAAATACTCAAAAGACAAAATGGTACAACCGTGGACGACAAGGGAAGTCAAAGCTAATGCAAAAACAAAAGAGAGGACATACAATGAAACAAAAAATAGTGGGAAGGAAGAGGATCGGGAAGTTTTTAAAAACCTACAGAGAGCAACTAAAAGAAATATTAGAAGGGAAAGGATGAAATATGAAAGCAAGTGAGCAAATAATATCAAAGTGGTTAGTAGAAGCTTTTTCAAGTATGTAAAAAATGAAAGAGAAATGAGAGTGGATATAGGATTGCTAGCAAATGAGGCGGGAGAAATAATAACAGGGGTCAAGGAGATGGCAGATGAACTAAATGAGTATTTTGCATCAGTCTTCACCATGGAAGAAACCAGCAGTATGACTGATGTTGTAGTGTGTGAAGGAAGAGAAGTGGGTGCAGTTACTGTTACAAGAGAGAAGGTGCTCAAAAAGCTGAAGGACCTAAAAGTACGTAAGTCACCCAGACCAGATGAACTGCACCCTAGGGTTCTGAAAGAGGTAGCGTTAGAGATTGTAGTGGCATTAGAAATGATCTTTTAAAAATCATTGGACTCTGGCATGGTGTCAGAGGATTGGAATATTGCAAATGTCACTCCACTCTTTGAGAAAGGAGGAAGGCAGCAGAAAGGAAATTATAGACCAGTTAGCCTGACCTCAGTGGTTGGAAAGATGTTAGAGTCAATTGTTAAGGACGAGGTGATGGAGTACTTGGTCACACAGGACAAGATGAGACAAAGTCAGCATGGTTTCCTTCAGGGAAAATCCTGCCTATCAAACCTGTTGGGATTCTTTGAGGAGGGTAAAAGTCAGATAGATAAAGGGGATGCAGTGGATGTTGTATATTTGGACTTTCAGAAGGCCTTTGACAAGGTGCCATGCATGAGGATGCTTATCAAGGTAACAGCCCATGGTATTACAGGAAAGTTACTAAGATGGTTAGAGCATTGGATGATTGGAAGAAGGCAGCAAGTGAGAATAAAAGGATTTTTGTCTGGTTAGCTGTCCGCAGGAGTCAGTTTTAGGACTGCTTCCTTTTATGCTGTATATAAATGATTTAGATGATGAAATAGATGGCCTCATTGCCAAGTTTGCAGATGACATGAAGGTTGGTGGAGGTGCAGGTAGTGTTCAGGAAACAGGTAGGATACAGAAGGAGTTTGACAGATTTGGAGAATGGGAATAAAGTGGCAAATGAAATAAAATGTTGGAAAATGCATGGTTATGCACTGTGGTGGTAGAAATAAATGTGCAGACTATTTTCTAAACAGTGAGAAAATCCAAAAATCTGAGATGTAAAGAGACTTGGGAGTCCTTGTACAGAACACCCTAAGTTAACTTGCAGTTGAGTTGGTGGTGAGGAAGGCAAATGCAATGTTAGCATTCATTTCAAGAGGTCTAGAATACAAGAGCAGAGACGTGATGCTGAGGCTTTATAAGGCACTGGTGAGGCTTCACCTTGAGTATTGTGAACAGTTTTGGGCTCCTCATCTTACAAGAGATGTGCTGGCATTGGAGAGGGTCCAGAGGAGGTTCACAAGGATGATTGCAGGAATGGAAGGATTATCAAATGAGTAGCATTTGATGGCACTGGGCCTGCACTCACCGGAACTTAGAAAGATGAGGGGGGATCTCATTGAAACCTTTTGAATGTTGAAAGGCCTAGACAGAGTAGATGTGGAAAGGATGTTTCCCATGGTGGGAGCATCTAGGACAAGAGGGCACAACCTCAGGATAGAAGGGCTTCCATTCAAAACAGAGATGCGGAGAAATTTCTTTAGCCAGAGGGTGGTAAATTTGTGGAAATTGTTGCCACATGCAGCTGGAGAGGCCAGGTTGTTGGGTGTATTTAAGGCAGCGATTCATAGGTTCTTGATTGGACATGGCATCAAAGGTTACTGGCAGAAGGCCAGGAATGGGGTTGAGGAGGAGAAAAAAAGGATCAACCATGATTGAATAGCAGAGCATACTCGATGGGCCAGATGGCCTAATTCTGCTCCTATGTCTTATGGTCTTGTGGATACATGACTGGCTGATTAGATATTTGCATTCATGAGCAGGGGTATGGGTGTACCTAATAAAGCAGCCACTGAGTGTAATTTATACAGAACTGGCACGCAAGAGAACAATATCACAAACAGCAGAGCAAATCAGGTCCTACAACCCTGGTCTGTCCAATGTTAACAGTAGTGGAGAGTTAAACAGTCAATGTAGGAATAAATTCTATGAATATCCCTAACAATAAATGCAGAGTTGAGTCACAGTCATAGTCATAGTCATACTTTATTGATCCTGGGGGAAATGGGTTTTCGTTACAGTTGCACCATAAATAATAAGTAGTAATAGAACCATGAATAGTTAAATAGTAATATGTAAATTATGCCAGTAAATTATGAAATAAGTCCAGGACCAGCGTATCAGCTCAGGGTGTCTGACCCTCCAAGGGAGGAGTTGTAAAGTTTGATGGCCACAGGCAGGAATGACTTCCTATGATGCTCTGTGCTGCACCTCGGAGGAATGAGTCTCTGGCTGAATGTACTCCAGTGCCCACCCAGTACATTATGTAGTGGATGGGAGACATTGACCAAGATGGCATGCAACTTAGACAGCATTCTCTTTTCAGACACCACCGTGAGAGAGTCCAGTTCCATCCCCACAACATCACTGGCCTTCCGAATGAGTTTGTTGATTCTGTTGGTGTCTGCTACCCTCAGCCTGCTGCCCCAACACACAACAGCAAACATGATAGCACTAGCCACCACAGACTCGTAGAGCATCCGCAGCATCGACTAGCAGATGTTAGAAGACCTCAGTCTCCTCAGAAAATAGAGACGGCTCTGACCCTTCTTGTAGACAGCCTCAGTGTTCTTAGTCCAGTCCAGTTTATTGTCAATTCGCATCCCCAGGTATTTGTAATCCTCCACCGTGTCCACACTGACCCCCTGGATGGTAAATAGGGGTCACCGGTATCTTAGCTCTCCTCAGGTCTACCACCAGCTCCTTAGTCTTTTTCACATTAAGCTGCAGATAATTCTGCTCACACCATGTGACAAAATTTCCTACCGTAGCCCTGTACTCAGCCTCATCTCCCTTGCTGATGCATCCAACTATGGCAGAGTTATCCGAAAACTTCTGAAGATGATAAGACTCTGTGCAGTAGTTGAAGTCCGAGGTGTAAATGGTGAAGAGAAAGGGAGACAAGACAGTCCCCTGTGGAGCCCCAGTGCTGCTTATCACTCTGTCGGACACACAGCGTTGCAAGCACACATACTGTGGTCTGCCAGTCAGGTAATCAAGAATCCATGATACCAGGGAAGCATCCACCTGCATCGCTGTCAGCTTCTCCCCCAGTAGTGCAGGGCGGATGGTGTTGAACGCACTGGAGAAGTCAAAAAAACACGACCCTCACAGTGCTCGCTGGCTTGTCCAGGTGGGCATAGACACGGTTCAGCAGGTAGACGATGGCATCCTCAACTCCTAGTCGGGGCTGGTAGGTGAACTGGAGGGGATCTAAGTGTGGCCTGACCATAGGCCAGAGCAGCTCCAGAACAAGTCTCTCCAGGGTCTTCATGATGTGGGAGGTCAATGCCACCGGTCTGTAGTCATTGAGGCCTCTGGGGCGCGGCGTCTTCGGCACAGGGACGAGGCAGGATGTCTTCCACAGTACAGGAACCCTCCGGAGCCTCAGGCTCATGTTGAATACATGGCCAAGTACTCCACATAGCTGAGGGGCACAGGCTTTAAGTACCCTGGTACTGACACCATCCGGTCCTGCAGCCTTGCTTGGGTTGAGACGTTTCAGCTGTCTTCTCACCTGTTCAGCCGTGAAGCCCACCGTGGTGGTTTCGTGTATAGTCATGAGAGCAGGGTGGGGGACTGTGAGGAGGGGTAGGAGGGGAAAGTGGATATGTGTTGGTTGGGGGCTGACAACAGATGGCTCATGTGGGGGGTGGGCAGGGGTCACAATGTTAAAGAACAGGTTAAGTCCATTGGCCCTGTCTACACTGCCTTCAGCTCCCCTGTTGCTAGTTTGCCAAAACCCAGTGATGGTCCTCATCCCCCTCCAGACCTCTCTCATGTTGTTCTGCTGGAGTTTCCACTCAAGCTTCCTCCTGTACCTGTCTTTAGCCTCCCTGATCCTGGCTTTCAGGTCCCTCTATATTGCCCTCAGTTCCTCCTTATTTCCATCTCTAGACACCCTCTTTTTAGCGTTCAGGAGGTCCTTAATGTCCTTTGTCACCCATGGCTTGTTATTTGAATAACAAAGGGCGGTTCTTGTCAGAACATTGCAGTCCACACAGAAGTTAATGTAATCAGTGATGCACTCTGTGAGCCCATCAATATCTTCTCCATGTGGCTCACAGAGTGCCTGCCAGTCTGTTACCTCAAAACAACCCTGGAGCGCCTCATAAGCCTCCTCCGACCATTTCCTCACTGTCCTTGAGGTTACAGGTTTACTCTTCACCAGAGGCACGTAGCAGGGTATTAGATGCACCAGGTTGTAATCTGACCTTCCCAGTGGGGGGAGGGGAGAGGAGCTGTATGCATCCTTAACGTTAGCGTACATCAAATCTAGAGTCCTCTCCCCTTTGGTTGTACAGCTCACATACTGCGTGAAGTTGGGCAGTGTTCTAGCCATGGTAACCTGGTTGAAGTCACCCGAGATAGTAATGAGGGCACTCGGGTGCTGGGTTTGTAATCTGGCTATGATGGTGTAAATGATGTTATGAGTTCTAAAGAAATGTGTTCAAGGATCTTCTACCAAAAATTTCACAAAGATAATTTAGCAGCGTCTCTTCTTGAGGTTAAAACATCAAGGAAGATAATTTTGTTCCAATTTTATTTATTCCACCTGATTTTGAGAAATTGATATGACAAAAGATCGTGAGACCTAAACTGCCCCAGCTGTTCTAGAACTTAGTGACCCTCGGTGAAAGCAGATCCAGGTCGAGCACTGCCATCTACCCAGCAAGACAGAAAATTGCCAAGTTGTCTCCTGTCGATGAAAATCAGCTTACACACCATCAGTCTGCTCTGACTCTTCAGCAAGGTGATAGAACGCATGCCAGTGGATTCTGTTGACGAATAGGTACAATTGCTCACCAATATCCGAAACATGGTTTCTCAGTTCAGGCTCAACAAAGACCCAGGCTCAATATTTTTGTCTATACGACCTGAATTCTTGAGGTCAGAAATAAGTGACTAGTCTTGACACGAAGGAAGCATTTGTCTGAGCCTGGCACCACAGAGCCTTCAAAAGACAGTGTGTTATGAAGACTATCAGTGACTTGAAGTGCCACTGCACAGGATCAGAAAAAGCTGCAGAGGGTTGCACACTCAGCTAGCTCCGTCATGGGCACTAACCTCAAAAAGACAGCATCCATCATTAAGGACCACTGTCACCAAGGATGTGCTCAATGACTCTATGACTCTTTTCAAAGGCCTCAATTATCTGGGCTGACTGCACACTATATGCAACCCTTACCTTTCTGCTACTTCCACAGTCTAGATGACAATTAAACAGAGTGGCTCGGAAATTCCTCATTCCAACTTCTCTATCCATTTTAATGATGACTGCCAACCCACAGAAAAAAGTGCACAAAATTAGTTATTACAATGCCGGTAAAATTTCATACGTGCAACACTTATTTTTGGATGTTTCACAGACACATTCCTAAAGCCACATTTTCGAGGCCTATAAATTTGTAAAAGCTGTACAGATTAAATATCCAGTGATAGCCATAGATGAATATAACAAAGAGCATCAGAGTTCCTTGAACATATGGCTAGAGGTTAAAGTATAACTCAATGTGCTCAGTTTATAAAAATAACTCCTACATTTAATATGCAACATTCTACAGAGAAGATCATAAATCTGGAAAATCCCATACCATAGATCACAAAACAGACTGAGCGAGCCAGGGTTTTTCTCAGTGGACAGAAGCTAATGAGACGTGACTTGATAGAGGTGTACAAGATGATAAGGGGCATAGATTGAACGGATAGCCAGAGAATTTTCCCCAATGTGGAAATGGCTATATGTGAGTTATACATGTTCATTGAATTTTGTCCATTTCATGGTGCAGCTCACGTAAAATTTTAATACGTATGTTATTCTGCATGATTTCCAGAACACATTTGATTTGAAGACCTATCATTCCTTTAGTAATCCAAAAGCAATTTTCTTTGACATACTCAGTATGAGGCCATTGGCCCAGCAACAGCTTGTATTAAGGCCTTGCACCAGAGTTCAGTTTCAGTAATGATAATCAAAGGGTGTCATGCCAGCTGCTTGTACCACTCTGTCACTGAACACTGCTGGTTACACCCCCGGTTTCCTGTCAAGCAAAACAGTCAGAAAGTAAAGCAGAAATCAGCAGAGAAAATGTCCCCCCTCTGTCTCTTGAAAATTCCTGCCCTCCACTTCCTGTGAAGGAAGCTGATAGTCAATGATATTCAGAACCAAGTCATTTAACTGATGTAGGTCCTTGTCCCTTGGCTAAATCTAGAACATAGAAGATAACAGCACAGTACCGGACTTTCAGGCCATGATATTGTGCCAACCTTTTAACATACTCTGAGATCACTCTAACTCTTTCTTCCCACATAGCCCTTCTATCATCTTTGTGCCCGGTCTAAGAGTCTGTTTAATGTCCCTGATGTATCTACCCCTACCATCACCCTTGGCAGCGTGTTCCATGAACACACCACTCTCTGTGGGAAAAAATTACCTCTGAGCTCCCCCTTTATTCTTTTCGCCAGTCACCTTAAAATTATGCTGCCTCGTGTTAGCCATTTCCACACTGGGGAAAATTCTCTGGCTGTACACTCAATCAATGCCCCTTCTTATCTTGTACTCCTCTATCAAGTCACCTCTCATCCTCTTTCGCTCCAATGAGAAAGGCGCGAGCTCACCCAGCCACCCTCATAAAGCGTGGTCTCTAATCCAGGGCATCCTGCTAAAAATTAGATGCAATTTAGGGACACGACTGTAGAATTTGTCATCTACTGAAGACAGAATTAGAGAGGATTGACCAAAATGTATTTGACTAGCTAAGGCAAAAATAATAAAGATGAAGACTAGAATTTCACTATCAAATGATCTGAAGCGGCAACACAGAATCACCATGAAAATTATGATGGCATCCAAAATTTATTTCTGGTCAGATATGAAAGTTTTAAAACAATCTGGTTTGGTATGAATGTCATTTAGAGGGATGGATACAATGAACAGTGCTTGTTGAGGGAACAAAAGCAATGGCTTTGTCCTCCTAATGTTTTGTCAGAGATTCCCATCCAACATTTCAGATAAAGAACAGGGAAACTTTGCCTACAATAACAACAGGTCAACAGTAGATGCCATTTTTGATTGGCTCTTCACTCAGCTCTGAAACATCTTTAAACACACAAAACTAATCAATAAGCTTCAAGACTTAGCCCTCAATGCCTCCATGTGCAAGTGGATCATCAATTTCCTCACTTCCAGTCAGTTCAAATTTGAAACAACATTTCCTCCTCACTCACCATCAGCACAGGTGCACCAGAAGGCTGTATGCTTAGTCCCCTGCTCTACTTGCCTTCTCCTTATGACTGTGAGGCTAAGTACACATCAATCATATTGATAACACCACTGTTGTTGGCCAAATCAAAGATGTTGATAAATCAGCATGGAGGAGGGAATTTGAAAGTCTGGTTGAATGGTGCTGTCACTCAATGTCAGTAAAACCAAAGAGTGGATCATTGACTTCTGGAGTAAGCGTCAGTAACTTTAAATACCATGCCATTATCATTTCAGACAATCTGTCCTGGGACGAGCACGTAAGTCCCATTACAAAGGCATGACCGTTCCTCGACTCTTTTGGAAGTTTTGGCAGATTCTCTGTATTATCAGGAGGTACCAAATAAATGTACCCAATGATCACCAGAGTCATACGACATGGCACTAATGAATGAATAATTGAACCTAATAAAGTGGCCACTGAGTGTAGATTATGCTCTTAAAAAACTGCATCTGCACAAATATAGGTGATTGATATAAAGTAGAAATCAAGGATGACTGCATTTAGCGCCTCTGGCAATCTCAAACAGAATTTGGAGCAACCCAGTAAGCATGGAGGAACTATCACACCCATTACATTCTGCCATTCCAGATGTAATTATGTAGCTTCAGAATTTAAATATCAAATAATAGTCCCTCCTCTCCTACAACAGATAGTGTCATGAAAATCACTGAGATTTCTATCTAAACACATGTTCAGGTTCATTAGTAAAAAGACAGTTTAAAGAAAGCCAATTATTTTCTTGTTAAACACTTGACAGTCCCAGTCACAATAAAGTTGTCCCAGAATCTATAACTTCAATAGCAAAATGAAAAGCAAAGATGATACTTTGTGTCTTAGTGAACTTAATGAAGGGAAATATTTCATGCATCATCCTAACAGTGAAAGTTTACGAAGTGTACTCTATCCACTGGAGGTGGAAATTAGCAAGGAATAGAGAATAACCAATTGATTTTGCATTTGACTAGCCGAGCAGCAATACAAATGGATGAGAGAAGCAGAATAAAATAGTGTAGGCTCCAGGGTGTTGGCTGGGAGGGCATGGTTGACAAACCTCCCCAGCATTCCTAGTGGCCAGCACTATTTATTGCTCTTGTTTTAAAATGCTTTCATGGGATTATTATAAGATGTTCAAGTTCATGTGTTGTTACAGTTTAGCTTGGGTTGTACAGTTATTCGCAGGTGTGTTTATGAGTCACCCTGACTGTAACCGAGGTGTGTAATAATCACCTCTCCCGTCTGTATGCAACTGAGTGGATTCCCTGGGTCATAGCACGTGGTCTGTTTTTGTGCTTGTCGCAATAAAACTGGCTGTTGAGCTGAACGAGCTTCTCTCATCTGTCATCGTGGACTGAATGCTTACCACAATAGTTTCTGTGAATGCTTGTTTTCTGTAACAAAGACAGGAAATGCTGAAGGCAATCAGCAAGACAAGTAATATTGCTGGAGAAAGAAAAACAACATTTCAGGTTACTAATCAGTTTCTAATCTGTTGAATGCTCTCAGTATTACCTAGGATGCCTGTTTCAGAATCAGATTTAATAACATTGGCATATGTCATGAAATTTTTAAAAAAATTTACGGCAGCAGTACAATATAATTCCTCCCCATTTCATTCCTCCGAAATGCAGCACAGAGCGTCATAGGAAGTCATTCCTGCCTGTGGCCATCAAACTTTACAACTCCTCCCTTGGAGGGTCAGACACCCTGAGCCGATAGGCTGGTCCTGGACTTACTTCATAATTTACTGGCATAATTTACGTATTACTATTTAACTATTTATGGTTCTATTACTATTTATTATTTATGGTGCAACTGTAACGAAAACCAATTTACCCCAGGATCAATAAAGTATGACTATGACTAATACATGATATATAGAGAGGAAAAGTGTGAAATACAGTAAATATATGTTTATTTAGAATGTTCCCTATGATACGTCTGAAGAAATGTGAGAGCATTTTTGGTGACATAACAAATCTCAAACGTCTAATAAAATATAACCGCTGTCATGCCTTCTTTATGGCTGCATCAATAGATTGGGTCCAGGTTACGTTCTCAGAGATGTTGACACACAGGAACTTGAAATTGCTCACTCTTTCTTCTTCAGATCACTCTATAAGGATTGGTGTGTGTTCCCTCACTTTACCTTTTCTGAAGTCCTCAGACAGTTCTTTGGTCTTGCTGACATCTAGTGCAAGGCTGCATATCAGTTCTATTCTCCCAGCTCACTCCCTGTTGTGTCTTCCTTTGTGTATAGAATGCAAGTTGAAATGATTTAGACTTAAACAGACATGTGGCACGTTTAATGTATGAGTCCATGGATTGCCGATTTGGGAGCAGTAATTATTATTATCAGAATCATATCGATTTCCTGATCACTTCATGGTTATGCCTGGGAAGGAAGGTATGATGAATTTACCCAGAATAGAGTACACCTTGGTTAATAAAAATATTTTATACGCAAGGGAACTTATAGTTCTGCCATCGTTTTACAACTGACTTTATAATCAGTGGTATTGACTCCACATGTCGTTCCCAATTCAAATATCTTCTGTGCAATGTTCTTCCATCAATGTTTGCACTGCTTCCTTGTTCTTATCAACTGTGTTTCTTATTGGCTAACATATAGGTATAAATAAACCTAAATACTATAGACCTGGTGGTGCCAGACAGCATCACAGTCTTTAAACAAATGTAAACAGAATTTCTCATAGAATTAGGGTGATGAAATAAAAAGGAAAGCATGATTTTGAACAGGCTTAGGTATACATAAGAAAGTTATATCATGGGTGTGTGGGGAAAAGAAAGTCAAGGTGCGGGTTGACGGGGTGAGATGGACAGCACGGGTTCAGCATGGATTAGTTGAGCCAAGGGGCCTATTTCTTTGCTGTGGTACTCGATAACTCTATGGCTCTAACCAGCAATTATGAAGCAAAAAGCCTGCTAGCCTCAAACGGTTTTTACAATTACTGCAATCCATAACGGGTGAATGCATTCCCACAGTGATATCAGCTAGCAAGTTCTAGAATTAATATCCAGTGATATTGAAGATGGACAGTATATTTCCAAGTCAAGATGGTGTGCATCTCAACAGGGAACCTCTCTCAATTGTTCCTCTTAATGATAAAATACTGGGTTTGGAAAGCGATATTGGTGATATTGTAGACAGCATATGCTGAAACCCCAGTGTGTTGGCAGTGAAAGAAATGAATGTTTAATGTGATGGAGGGTTGCCAATGAGTTGCTTGGTTCAAGATGTGATGCTTGAGCATTGTTTGAGTTGCACTTACTAAGGTAAGTGGAAAATATATCATCACCCTTTTGAGTTATGCATTGTAGAAGCTGAAAAGGACTTAAGATGTCAAAAAGTGAGGAGCTCTCTCTGGGATATCCAGTCTCTAACCAGCTCTTGTACCCATTGTGTTTATGTGCCTGATCCACTTCAGTGTCCGTCCAATAATGATACCCACAGAATACTGATGGTGGGAGATTTGGTGAAGGTAAGGCATTGAACATAAGGAGAGTTGGTTAGATTCTGCCTTTTTGGAGATCATCATTTCTTTTTATCCTTGCAGTGCATTTCAAGGAGGGAGACAAGTCTGGCTGGTCTCCCCCAGCTGCCTGTCACATGGAAAGTTATTTCCTCCTTATCCACCTGCTCTGAGGCTGAAGATTATACTTGATCCATCTCAACATTTTTCCAGCAACCCACTCGAACTAGGAATGTGGTAGGAGGCTATGAGTGGAATTTAAAACGGAGTTTTTACATGTTATTGGCATTTTTCCAGTGGCCGAATCAAATTGGGAGCGAGAGAGGAGGCAACTCATAGATATATAAAAAGGAGCATTTGCGGGCTTTCAGCATTTTCTGGTGGGCTAATCAAATCGCAATTCATTAGCGATGGCAAATAAAAATAAGGCAGGGACAAGTGGAGCGGCCTTTGTGTGAGTGGGGAGTCTTTGGCTCATCATGCTTCAGTGATAACAAGTTTGGGCAAGGTAAATATTTGATAAGTTCCTTCTTCTTTTTCATTCTTCCTCTGTTAGTGTGGTGAGAATGGCTCCAGGGGCTGTGTTTTGTTCTTTGTATGAGACATGGAGATTCTGGGAGACCTCCAGCCTCCCAGATAACCACATCTGCACCAGGTGCAACTCCTCAAGAGAATGTTTTAAGGAACATGCAACTCACTGACCTTCGGCTCATATGGGAAACTGAGGAAATGATGGATAGGAGCTACAGGGACATTGTCACCCCTAAGTTGCAGGAGACAGATACTTAGGTGATTGTAAGGAGATAGAAAGGAAATGAGCAGCCAGTGCATCTGTGCCACTGTGGCTTTTCCCTTCAATAATAAGTATACCAGTTTGGGTACTGTTGAGGAATAACCTATCGGGGGAAGCCACAGTGATCAAGTCTCCAGCACTGAGTCTGGTGCTGTGGCTCAGAAGGAAAGGCAGGAGAAGGCAATTGCAGTAGTGATAGGAGAGGAGTAGATAAGGATTCTGTGGTCATGATAGAGACACCCATATGGTATGTTGCATTCCAGGTGACAGAGTCAAGATTGTCTCAGATCAGGTCCACAGCATTCTGTTACTAGGTTGCTATAACTAGCAAGAAGGTGCTTGGGAAGGTGGAAGGTCAGAAGGTAGAAGTGTCACCTGGACCAGATGGACCATATCCCAGGGTTCTGAAAGAGGTGGCTGAAGTAATGATATCATTCCAGAGGACTGGAAAATTGCAAATGTCACTTCACTTTTCAAGTAAGGAGAGAGGCAGATGAAAGGAAACTATAAGCCAGTTCCTCTGATCTTGGTGGTTGTGTGGATGATTTTTCGGGTTACTTGGAGGTACGTGACAAAATGGACCAAAGTCAGCATGGAAGGGAAAATCTTGCCTAACAAATCTGGTGGAGTTCTTTGAGGAAATAACAAGTAGGATAGACAAAGGAGAATTGGTGGACATTGTATACTTGGATTTTCAAAAAGCCTTTGACAAGCTGCAGCACATGAGGCAAAATAAGAGCCCATTGTATTTTAGGAAAGATACTAGAATGGATAGAGCAGGAGAATAAGAGTGGGAATAAATTGATTGACTGCTGATGACTAGTAGTGTTCTGCAGGGGTCAATATTGGAACCACCTCTTTTTATGTTGTATGTCAAAGATTTGGATGATGGAATTAATGGCTTTGTGGCCAAGTTTGCAGATGTACAATAATAGGTGGAGGGATAGGCATTGTTGAGGAAGCAGAGAGGTTGCAGAAGGCCTTATGCAAGTTACAAAAATGAGCAAAGAAGTAGCAGATAGAACAGTTTCAGGAAGTGTATGGTCATGCACTTTGGTAGAAGGAATAAAAACGTAGACTATTTTCTAAATGGGGAGAAAATTCAAAAATCCGATTTGCAAAGAAAGCTGGGAATCCTCATGCAGGTTCCCTAAGGTTTAATTTGCAGGCTGAGTCTATGGTGGGGAAGGCAAATACAATGTTAGCATTCATTCCAAGAGGATTATGATATAAAGGCAAGGATGTAATGCTGAGGCTTTATAAGGCACTGATAAGGCCCCAGTTGGAATATCATTAGCAGTCTTGGGCCTCTTATCTAAGAAAGGATGTGCTGAGATTGGAAGGGGTACAGAAAAAGTTCATGAAAATGAATCCAGGATTGAAAGTCTTATCATATGATGAGTGTTTCAAGGTGCTAGGCCTGTACTCGCTGGAATTTAGGGAATGAGGGAGCATCTCATTGAAACCTATTAAATGTTGAAAGGACTTAGATGGAGTAGATGTGGAGAGGGTATTTCCTATAGTGGGTGAGTCTCGGACTAGAGGGCACAACCTCAGAATTGATAGACATCCATTTAGAACGGAGATGAGGAGGAATTTCTTTAGCCAGAGGGTGGTGAAGATATATTTATAAGTCGTGAACCTAAAACTCTGCTTCTCTATTCACAAATGATGCCTGACTTGCTGAGTATTTTCAGCTATTCCTATTTTTACACTCAATTCCCCAACTATGATATTGAGATTTAAACATAACTCTGGATGGTTAATCCAGGCTCTGAGTAATAGTGGCTTGGTGCATTCATTGTTTCTGATATTCCGGTGACAGGTAATTCTGAAATTCCTCATGAGGTTCATTCTTGCCAGCCTTCCTGACTTACAGCAGCAATCATCTTGGGTTGAGTAACTTCCTTCTCAGAGCCAACGGAGTTCCTGGTGTAGAATCCAGAATGTGATCAATAGACTGGGAAAGGAAACAACATCCTGCTCTGAAACATTTCTACATCTCCTGGAAAGAATCTGTGTGATCTCTATTATCAGCCAAAAATACAACATTTTCAGAAAAGCAGTAGCAACAATGCTAAAATCCTTGGTACAACTTGGAAACCACGTCATAACTTAGGATATAACCTGGCAGACAGAATATCTCTGTGTTCTGGTAAAGATCTGGGTGAGAGAAGTGAAATGGAACAAAAGGAAAGCAAAATAGTGTGGCTTATTGGGTTGCTGATGCTTATGTCATCTAGCCTTGAGTTAAGCCATTTGACAGTACTAAAATTTCTGAAGTAAACACAGTTGTGAAAAGCACTGGGTCTCTTTTTGACATATTCTGAGTGCAAAACTGCAGAAATAATATTATTCTCCAAATCTGGTTCAAATCCAAAAAAACTATGTATTTGAAGTTTGACACGGGAGATTATTCTGTGACCCAATATTAAATAACTTAAGGTAGAGTTACTATTTAAAAGCTGTCTTCTTATCAAATATGCTGAATGCAAAACCTCGTAGCAATTTCATTGCTGCCAGAGTGAATTCAATTGCCTGATTATAAAAGGAAAAGATGACAGTTCCTGATGAAAGAATATTTTGAATTAAATTCTGTAAAATCTAATCAGATGTGATTTGAGTTTATTGAGTTGGTCTGACCATGCTCGTAGAAACACAGATGGACACGCTGATGTAAGGTAAATCTTTCTGCTTCTGGAAAGGATGATTACCAGATGATCTCAGTACCAGAGGCACAGGCTTCATTCTCCATGTTGGCTTGATCCTTGTTAATACAGATAAGGAAAGTGAAATATATTTCATTGAGCATAACGTGAATAATGAAATTTTATACAGAAAACATATTGACTCATTGTTCTTCAGTTATTCCGAAAAGACCTTGTACACAGGATTGTCATGAACAAGAGAAATTCTTCAGATGCTGGAAATCCAAATCAACACACACAAAATGCTGGAGGCAGCATCTATGGAAATGAATAGTCGACATTTCAGGCTGAGACCCTTCTTCAGGACTGAGAAGGAAGGGGGAAGATGGCAGAATAAAAAGGTGAGGGGAGGGTAATCCTAGCAGATTCCTTCTTCTTCAGCCCTTGACCTTTCCTGCCCACCTGGCTTCACCTATCTCTTTCCAGCTAGCCTCCTTCACCTCCCTCAAGTAGTGTGATGTAGCAAGGATACTATCACATTGGGCATTATGAACAATATCCTGGTTCAACTAGTGTGACTATACTTTATTGAAATATTAAAACAGATGCCAGGATTATAATGAGGTCTAGTCAATTGTGTGTTAAAATTGCCATATACTCGCGTCTGATTCCGTCTTCTTAAGTCATTTGTTACTTCCATCATCTCCCAGCTCCATGTATCATTCTCACTTCCTCCTCCTTTACCGGCTTATCAGCCTATCACACCTGGACCAACCTATCATCTGCTAGCTCCTGCTGCATCCCTTCTCCTCCTCTTTTTATCCTGGCTACCTCTGCTCTTTCATTTCAGTGGGCATGAATAGTTGACGAAGGACATCCTCACACCAGGCCTGCATGTTCTGTGTTTAAAGTTGAGCAACATGGACAAATGGTGAAAAACATCCATTGCCCAGGCTTCCACTGTGCACTTGAAGGCCATATGAGCAGGAGGCATGAGGGCTTGTCAGTCGGTACACCAAGAGTTCAAGTCTGGAGTTCGTCAGGAGTCTGGGGGCCCATCGTTGGCTTGTTTGGGGAACGATACCAGAGGTCAATCAGAAGTTTGGAAGGTGAAGCCCAATGGCCAAGGCCTGGAGATTGGAGGCAGGAGGACTGTCCTGGAGCTCAAGAACTATTGGTGTGTGGGGGTGGTTGGGAGAGAGGAACGGGGCTTATTCTGTTGTTGTTGCTTTGTTGTTTGTCCTGATCTGTTTATTTTTGTCTGTTTTATTTTGCCAAGCGTTGTGGGTATGCCATGTTGGTGCCAGAATACGTGGCGACAATTGTGGTGTGACTACAGCACAGCCTTAAGTTGTGTTAGTTGTGAACGCAAATGATGCAGTTCACTGTATATTTTGATGTACATGTGATAAATACATCTGAATCCAGATCAGTCCTGATGCAAAGTCTCAACCTGAAATGTTGACTGTCCATTTCTGTCCACTGATGCTACTTGACCTGCTGAGTTCCTCCTCAAAAGTATGTTGATCTAGATTTCCAGTATCTGCTCTCTCTTACGTCTCTAGTTCGCTTGTTTCTAATGTGTATGAACAGATACACTACTCCGCACTCTGTCATAGGGAAAAAAATACCAGATGTCCAGAGAAAAAGATTCAAGGATATGTTAAAACCTTCTTCAAAAGAATTTAGTGTCCCAGGAACACTAAAAAATGTGGCTGTGGGGGTAGGAGGATATGGTATGGCATTGATTAGCTTGAGTTTCTGTAGCTGGGGCACACTGAAGCTCTACTGATATACAAACATTTGTATTTGGAGTCCCCATCAACCATCCATCCACCCAATCAGTCACCTCCTGTCCCCTCCATGGGAGAGCTTGTGGCTCCTGCATTGGCTTCCTAAGTCAATTCATCATCTACGAAACCAGAATTCAAGTAAATCATCCTTAATCTCAAAGGATCACCCAGTCTCACACAAATGGTAATGTAGTCCAGAATCTGCTTCTGAACCAGCTCCCAGTTTTCAGCCCTTTGACATGTAGGAGGTAACCCAGATGAAGTTGCAGACTGTTCAGTCACTCTTGCTTCCATCATTGAAGAAAATTTTGGTTTATTCAGAAAATGGAGCAGAGATTTATCAGAATGATTCAGAAGTCAGCTGGGCGAAGTTGAGGACAAGGATTGCGTGCAGAAGTTTTCTGACTCATATGGCTTAGATTACTTTAGGAACCAAGGGAGAGCCAAGGTTGGAAGGTTAAATGGTAGTTGACAAGGTACGTTAAAACTCTTTTAATATCTGATGGGGTAATCATCGAAAAACTAATGGGTGTCATCATAAAATGGAAGTTCAAATGCACTGCCATTCAGAGATTGGGAAGTTAAATAGTGTTCATATTTTTTAAGTATAAATTCATTGAATCAAGCAAATATATTGCACATTTCCTACACCACTCACAGTCTAAATGTAAATATAATAATACCCAATGGTTATCCTTGATGTTAAGCTATATCCTAGGTTACACTGGGACACATCATCACTGACGTAACCTGGGGTCACTGGGTATTTTGGGTCTTTCAACACTCTTGCCCAGGCGACCCAGCCAGAGTTGATCAGGCCCTCCTTGTGTCCCAGCAGCATTGGTCCATGGGTCACACCTCTTGATCCATAGCCATTAGGAGACTCGCTCAGCAGCCTCTGTGACAGTCCTGATGGCTCTTTTCTTTGCAACCCCCATAATGCCAAGGAGAGAGTTGGTTCGGCTTAGCGAGCAGCCAGCAAAACCTCACCTCTATCAGCTTGTATCGTGCCCACCACCCCGTCCCTTGCACTGCCCTACCAGGTCCTGGCTCTCGGCTTTCTTACACTCAAATACCTGCTCAATCTGATCTTCCAAGCAACTGTCAGTTCTACCATGACCAGCTGCTTCGAGGTTTCTGACAGAGCGACCATGTCAGGTCTCGGGGATGATGATGCGATGAACTTTAATTGCTTGCCAAGATCAACTTTAACAAATAAAATAGAAGAAGATATAAGGGATCTTAAGAGGTTAGGTTGAACGAGTTTGCACTTTTCTCTTTGGAGTGAAAGTGGATGAGAGGGGACTTGAAAAAGGTGTACAAGATAATAAGAGGCAGAGATTGAGTGGACAGCCAGCGACTTTTACCCAGGCTAATACTAAGGGGGCATAGACTGAGTGGATAGTCAGAGGCTTTTACCTAGGCTAATACTAGGGGGCATAATTTTACGGTGATTGGAGGAAAGTATAGGGGGCTTGTCAGAGGTAAGTTTTTTACAGAGACTGGTGGGTTTATGCTCTATCATGCTAGGGATGGTTGTAGAGGCAGATAGATTAGGCATTTAAGAAACTCTTAGATATGCAAATGGGTGATGAAAAAAATGGAGGGCTATGTAGGAGGGAATGATTAGGTTAATTTTAAAGTACTTTAAAAGTTTGGCACAAAATCATAGGCCAAAGGGCCTCTACTGTGCTACAATATTCTCTATATTCTCCATGTGCTATACTCTTTGTAATTGAAGTAAAAATGATAATTGCTTTCTTATGTGAAATGACTACGTGGCTGATTAATGTATAATGTTGTGTATTCGTAACCCACAACCCAACTTCAGATAACATTATGTGAATATATTCTTTTATTTCTGGTTATGTTATAAAATCACAAAGTTCAAAGTACATTTATTATCAAAGTATGTATACATTATACGACCTTGAGATTCGTCTCCTAACAGGCAGCCGTGAAATAAAGAAACCCAAAAGAACCCATTAAAAAAAAAGACCCAATGTGCAGAGAGAAAAAACAAATAATGCAAATAATAAAGACACGCAGATAGTATTTTGAACTGAAGTCCACAAAGAGAGTCAGTCCGCATTCCCTTAGTTCAAAGAGGAGTGAAGCAGTGAACTGAACCGGCCTATCCCTCGCCTCGCATCCCAGCTCAATACTGCCTGGCACCTAAATCATCATCCAGACAGTGGGTTCACTCTCTTTGGCACACTCTGGGGCCTTGACCCCGTTGGCTCGATTCTGCCTGTATCTGATCTTTCTAATTCAGCCCAGTGCTTAAGTTGATCGAACCTCTGGTCTTCCTCGCTGTCATCAACAGGCCGCTGCCTCACCTTGGCTCTGCCACATCAAATTACCTCCAAGTCCAAAGGGATGTTACAGGCTATTGTTTGCAATGATCATTTTCCAGAAAAAGAGTGATTAACAAAGTATTTAGTTGCTTTCCTTGTTTCATTGACCATCAGCCAGAAGTCACTGAGATTCACCAGAGACATCTTAAAAGTAAATGTTAGCTCTCCAAATTTAAATTTACTGATGACCGCTTTATTTGATAAACATGGTGCTTGCCTGGCATCTAAATAGCTAATACACAAGTGCTATTCTATTGTTCTACACCTATCTCCATCTGAAAAGTCAATTTACATCTTTTATTATACAGAATTCTTCAATTGAAACATGCTTTATTCATTTTTTCACGGAAGGAGAAAAAGGGCCACGGTACAAATTAAAATCACAGTACAAGGTAAAGATAAAGGACAGAACCAACCATCAGCAAAAAATGTTATTTGTTTCACACACTTACTTTGCTTTCTTATTATTTTAAAAGTGCAATTTAATAAGGAAATGCTAGTAACAAAGGATTTTTGTCTGTTCCGTTAACTTTCCTACTGCATGGGATGTTAAGCTGAATGGGTTTTTATAATCAGGGACAATGCAAAACATTTGGCTCCTCATTTTTTCAAACCCATCATTGTTCAAACTACAAAAGATGAGAAGATTTTAAAGATGACTATCTTCTCAAAGTATGCAATAATATAAACTGATGAATATTGAATAAATTCATATTTATAATCTAAATAACAAGATTCTAATAATTCCTTGTCACTACCCACTGTGGTTGCTTGCCCTCACTTACCTATTGAAAACTCTCCTACCAGGAACTGGTCACCTGGTCAGAACATACTCTGACCTGGAGAAGTTGACTCAAATCTGACTGACAAGGCCTGAAGTTGAAAGTAAGCCAATAAAGTACAACATAAATGTTATGTTTTGTAACCTCAAAACATTAAATTAGTTGAAGGAAAACATGGGAGTCCAAAAATGCGTGTGCAACTCCATCTTTACTTTAAACAAGGCGTGCACATATCATTGTGTAGTGTGATGACGTATGCAATTCACTTATTGTTAGATAACCCATATCGAATCATTTAAATGAACAAGAATCCTTAGTAAAACAACATATATAGAAGTTAACTCAAATATTATTAAAATATTAAATACACAACAATACTGGTAAGAAAGTGGATGACACAGTCTTTACAAATGAGTTTTGTCAGCAGTGATGGTGAAGCAACAGTATCAAAATAACTTTCTCCAATGGACGAGACTCTGCACTCCAGTCAACAATGCTAAGGAAAATGTTCATACCAGTGAGGCTAAACTAAACAATGGTCAATTGCTTGAGTGTTTTATAGAATTAGAACATAGAAAAGTATAGCACAGGAAAAGGTCCTTCAGCCCACAATGTAGTTCTGAACCAAATAAATTAATAATCAAATAGCCAACTAAACTAATTCCCTCTGCCTACATAATATTCATATCCTTCCATTTTCCTCAGAATCATGTGCATATCTAAGTGTATCTTAATGGTGCTAAATTGCAATTCTGCGTTCCTCTATGAAAACAGCTTAATTTCTACTTTGAATTCTTACTTTTCCCTTTCAGGGTGGATAGGGTTCTGTTGAAGACTCTGACCTGGTGTTACACCCAGACCGGTTCTTTGCCGTGGTGGGATCCGCTCCTGGGAGCTCACAATCGCCCACTTTTCGCTATCCCAAGGCACAGCCAAGAAGACGAGCACACTTTCGAGGTTCCAAGGTTTTGTGGCCCTGTGGATGGGCTGATTCTAAGCCAGTGCACGGACTGAAGCATCACGGGAGTGAATGGGACATTGGGAACAGCTAGGAGCTGTCGAAGGCTGTGTCCTCGGTGAATTGTTCGTTCTCTCCCTCTCCCTCTCCCACTCTCCCTCTCTCCCTCGATGGTGATGAGAGATTGTTGCTGCTTCTTGGGACACAGGACTCAGTAAAAAAAAGAGGCACAACAGACTTTTAACAGCATAAATCAGTGAGTTGTTTTGTTATGTCTCCCCCTCGCTGTGAAAGGGGACTCCCCTTTTTCCCTTTATTATAGAGAGAGGGAACCTGTAGTATGTTGAAGTTTTGGAGTGAATGATTTTTTTTGTTGTACTGCAGATCATAATCTTTCTTGGGGGCTTTGTTGTTGCATGTTTGGTGGGTGGAGGGTGCAGATGCTTTTCTGTGGATGTGGGTGGGGGTGGGGAGGGTTGTTACTTTGTTGCTGATTGTGTGAGAGGAGGAGTAAGAGGCAATGGGGTTCTAATGATTTAATTGTCATTCATTCTTTGGGACACTTCTGTTTAAGTGGATGTCTGCAAAGAAAGAGAATTTCAGGATGTATATTGCATACATTTCTCTGATATTAAGTGGAACTATTGAACTATTGAAAGCAACTCATGTATCAGCCTCTAGCACCACCAAAGGCAGCGCATTCCAGGTAACCTCCTCCTTTACACCGAAGTGCTTTAGCAGATGACGAATCTCGGCACTGATCCCCCTATCCTTCACGTCCTCCTAGGTAAATACCTATGTAAAGTACTCATTATGGACCGCACCCACACCCTTTGCATCAAAGGAAATGTTCCCCTTTTATCCTTGAGTGGTCCCACCCTCTCCTAGCTACCCTCAGTCTCAGTGTATGTATAGAATGCCTTGGGATTCTCTTTAATCCTACTTGCCAAGGACTTTTCATGGCCCTTCCAGGTTTTCCTAATTCCCTTCTTTATTTATTTTCTGGATTTTTATAATCTTGAAAGGCTTTGATTGATTTTAGCTTCCCTAGCTTTACATACTTTTCCCTTTTCTTCGTGACTAAATTCATCACCTCCCTCAACATCCAAGGTTCCCTTAACTTGCTGTCCTTGTCTTTCCTTCTGACTGAAATTATCTGATGTGAACTTCTAAAAATTAATCATTTTTGTATACAAATACAATGCTTTTCAATAATTGAAAATAGTACCAACTATTTATATGAACTCAATTTAATTCAATTCAAGAAGTATAAATTACCTGAAATCCTGGAGGAACTCAACAAGTCAAGCAACTTCTATGGAAAGGAATATAGAGTTGACGATTCCAGCAGAGAAACTGCATCAGGACTGGAAAGGATGGGGGCAGAAGCCAGAATAGGAAGATGTGGTGAAGGGAAGGAGTATATTGACTGGCTACATCATAACCTGGTATGGAAACAACAATGACCTGGAATGGAAAAATTCAGGAAAAGTAATGCATACGGCCCAGTGCATCACAGGTGAAGCCCTCCCCAGCATTGAGTACATCTGGACAGAGCGTTGCAAGAAAGCAGCATCCATCATCAGGGACCCCCACCACCCAGATCATGCTCTCTTCTCGCTAACTACACTTGTCCCTTCACTGAACTACTTCCATAACCTATACAAACACTTTCAAGGACTTTGCGTCTCATGTTCTCGATAATTATTGCTTATTTATTTTGTTTTTTCTTTTATTTTTGTATTTGCACTGTCGTCTTTTGCAGACTGGTTGTCCACCCTGTTGGTGCAGTCTTTCTTTGATTCTATTATGGTTATTGGATTTATTGACTATGCCTGCAAGGAAATGAATCTCAGGGTTCCTAAAACAGGTACCTGTATCTCCTCTCTGGTAGTCCTGGATGGTTGTGACCCTTAATGATAAACACCATCTTTTCGAGGCTTTGCCTTTTGAAGACGTCTCCTGTGGTGGGGAGGCTAGTGCCTATGATAGGGCTGGCTGAGTTAACAAACTTCTGCAGCTTTTTTTTAATAAATGATCCTACGCAATGATCTCCCTATCCAGTTTTTGATACAACCAGATAGAATGCTCTTCATGGAACATCTGTAGAAATTTTCCTGTGCTTGGTGACACAAACTCCTCAAACTCCTTGTAAAATATAGCCACTGGTGTGCCCCCTTCCTAACTGCATCAATATGTTGGGCCAATAGTTGTAATGTTACTGAATCAAATGAGCTTACTATTTGATATTATTGATGAGTTAGCTAACCTCAGTGGGAGCACTGATGTGGCAGCTCTAGTCCAGAGGGCAAAACAACTAGCATCATTTCTTGTCTTTGTAATCTGGCCTGCCTGAAAAAAAATTGCATTGAAGATTATATCAAGAGTGGCTGGGGCAAAATGGCAGTGCCATCATCAACTTATGAGCCTGATAACAGTCACATCTAAGATCCCAAGTCAAATGACACACAAGAATGGCAGTAGACCTCATTCTGCATGTGAACTTTATTCCATTGCCTGTCAACATTTCTTTCACCAGGATAATTATCAGTGCGCAATTGCACTTCTGGAGAAATTACATGTTCTGCAAGCACATGATAAGTTATAAATTTACAACAGTATTTTGAGGTTAGTTTACTATTTTAAAACACTTTAAAGTTCAGTCCTAATGTAGGATGTTGGTCTGAAACGTCGACTCCTTATTCCCCTCCATAGACGCTACCTGACCTGCTGAGTTCCTCCAGCATTTTGTGTGTGTTACTCTGGATTTCCAGCATCTGCGGAATCTCTCAAGTTTAAACATTTTATTTTCTTTTATCAATGTATCAGCTGAATTTTCCTGAGAATGTTTTTGCTATGCTTTACTTGCATAATTTCATCTCTATTGACATGTGTAAAAAGGTCTTATGTGCACAATAGAAAGAAATATATTGTTGTTACAGTATATATACCTCACATATAGCTCCCTCAAGTTTTGTAAAGTATTATTAATGCCTTTATATTTGTAGAAACACTAAAATGCATTCTATTAATCAGCTCGTATAAACATTAAATGCACCACTTGGGCCTTACATTGCAGTTCAATTTAAAATGTTGATCATTAATATTAACAGCAACAGTTATGAATATTTATTATTCAATATTTTCCATATACAATAATGCAAACTACAAATTACTTCCTAAAAGTTGATAATTTTCTCTTATTTTCCTTTTCTGTCCATGTTAGTCTATTCATTATCTTCACTCGATTTTAATAGCAAAACAGTGTAAAAGTAGGGCACTGTGTTACCTGTTGTGAGGTACTAACTGGCTTCCTAATGCTCATAATTGGTGCCCATGAAGCATGCGCTC
Source organism: Mobula birostris (assembly GCF_030028105.1). Taxonomy (NCBI): domain Eukaryota; kingdom Metazoa; phylum Chordata; class Chondrichthyes; order Myliobatiformes; family Myliobatidae; genus Mobula; species Mobula birostris. Next base: position 139,773,860 of record NC_092370.1, read on the forward strand.
TCCAGGCAAGAAGTTTCATGGACAACAAATTGGCAAATGGGATTGATGTGTCTGTGCCTAATGACTGCCAACAGTAAGGAGCAGGCATATTATAATATTAATTAGCACACAAAGCTAACTTGACACCTCTATGAACTGAGCATCGATGGGAAAATTAACAGCAGGAACGCAAACTAGGAGCAGCTGCCAGAAGAAGGAAGAAAAGGAAAAGAAGGGATCCCTCAAGGGGTTTATGACACTCTTTTTTTCACCTCAGTTTCATGACCTCAGCATGAAATCATTTTTGCTTCACTGAAGAGGTTGTGACTAAAATTTGCCATCTGTTGCAGTCACAATTGCCTCCTCAAAGCAGAATAAAGACAAGATTGATGACTTCTATAGAATAAATTTCATGGATAGGTCCCACGTGCAGACAAAGTTGGTCATGCACTACTATATAAAAATAGTTTAGCTTTGTCATGTGTACATCAAAACATGCAGTGAAATGTGCTGTTTAACATCAAATCAAATCAGTGATGATTGTGCTGGGGCAACCTGCGAGTGTCGCTAAACTTCCGACGCCAACCTAGTATGCCCATAATTCACTAGCCCTAAAAGTATGTCTTTGGAATGTGGGAGGAAACCAGAGCACCCAGAGGAAACTCAGGCAGTCATGGAAAGAATGTACAAACTCCTTACAGGAATCAAACCCTGATCTTACAGCTGTAAGATATTGTGCTGAGAGCTATGCTACCATGCCCCCATTACTGCAGTAACATAACTAGAGGAAGGTGACACCTCATGCTCAGTCAGCCTTAACAAAAAGTGCACAACATGTTTTGCTCAGATTCCAAGGTACAGAGTACAGGTGTCCCCTGCTTTTCGAACGTTCGCTTTACGAAACCTCACTGTTATGAAAGACCTACATTAGTTCCCTGTTTTCGCTAACAGAAAGTGTTCTCACAGTTACGAAAAAAGGCAGTGCGCGATAAAAGGCAGCGTGCAAAAAAAAATCAGCGCGCGCCCCGAGCAGCCGCTCTCCCCAGAACTGCATTCTCGCCAGCATTGCTTAAACACGTGCCTGTGAGCAGCCTTTAGCAAGATGAGTTCTAAGGTATCAGAAAAGCCTGAAAAAGAGCTTGTAAGGGTGAACACTTAGCGTAAAACTAGACATAATTAAGCGTTTCGATCGTGGTGAACAAAGTAAGGACAAAGTGAGTTTGGCTTGTGGAAGTTGACGAAGATGATGTTGAAGAGGTTTTGGCATCCCATGACCAAGAACTGATAGATGAAGAGCTGATGCAATTGGAAGAGGAAAGGATAACAATCGAAACCAAATGAGTAATGATAAAGTATGACTTTAAATTTGAAAGGGTACATTGGTTTAGGGCATATTTGCAAGATGGATTGAGTCCTTACAAAGAACTGTATGATAGAAAAATGCGCGAGGCTCAGCAGTCAAGCATACTGTCGTTTTTCAAGACTTCCACATCAGCCACAGCAAACGATGAACCTCGACATTCGACATCGAGGCAGGCAGACATAGAAGAAGATGGCCTGCCTGCCCTAATGGAAACAGATGACACCTCAGTGTCCCACCATCCCAACCCCCAGGCCGCGGACAGATACTGATTCGCGGAGAATGCAGCGGCAGCCGGGAGGCACACAGCACATCTTTAAGAAAAAGCCGAAGTAAACAAGCTAATTAATTAGGTGCCGCCCGACAATCGCCTCTGATCTGGGCTGATAATTACGTGCTGGGCGGCACCTAATTAATTAGCGTGTTTATTTCGGCTTTTTTCTTAAAGATGTGCTGTGTGCCTCCTGGCTACCGCTGCATGCTTCGCGGATCGGTATCGGGTCGCTGCCTGGAGGGTGGGGGCCACTGCACCACCCAAACTCCGACGACTCAGCCTAACACACCATCATCAGTGTGCTCGGCCCTGACTTCCCGATTCCCGTAAGTGATACTACACTGTACATACATTACTTCTACTTTATATAGGCTGTGTATTTTTACTTGTTATTTGGTATGATTTGGCAGCTTCATAGCTTAAAGGTTACTGGAAAGCGCTTGCGTCGTGTTTTTGTCGACGGCGCTTGCGTGAGATTTTCGCTACGGAGAACAGTTCAGGCAATGATTGTGGAAAAGGATTTCTACTTTATATAGGCTGTGTATTTATCATATTATTCCTGCTTTTACTATACATTACTGTTATTTTAGGTTTTATGTGTTATTTGGCATGATTTTGTAGGTTATTTTTTGGGGTTTGCGAACGCTCACAAAATTTTCCCAAATAAATAAATGGTAATTGCTTCTTCACTTTATGACATTCCGGCTTACGAACCGTTTCATAGGAATACTCTACCTTCGGATGGCGGGGGAAACCTGCATCTTTATCCTGTGAATACCTCTGGCCAACATTTCCACTTTTCTAAAATAAAAATGTTTCCACTCCTTAACATGTAACTGCAGACAGTTTACCATCCAGGCAGGGACTGTTATTCAGTGGTTGTGCCAATTTGAGTTAATCTATCTTGACAAGTCTTAGGAAAATGGACAACAGTAATTAAATCAGATATGACAGGGATTATGATTCTGATCTAAGTTCATAGCAGACACATTAAAATTATGTGAACACAATGAATTTCATAAACACAAGTTCTGCAGATGCTGGAAATCTTGAGCAACACACACTCACCCTTTCTCTGTGCCTCATCTACCTTTCATCTTCCCCTGGTACCCATCCTGCTTCTCTTTCTCCCATGGCCCACTATCCTCCCCTATCACATTCCTCACATTCCTTCTTCAGCTCTGCACCTCATCCACATTATCACCTCCTAGCTTCTCACTTCATTCCCATTCACTCCCCCACCTCTTTTCAATCTCACCTGGCTTTACCTATCATCTGCCAACTTGTACTCATCCTCCTCCTCCTCCTTCTCCTCCTCCAACTTGTTATTTTGGCTTCTTCCCCCTTCCTTCCCAGTCCCAGTGAAGGGTCTTGGCTCTAAACACCGCCTGTTTATTCCATTCCATAAGTGCTGCCTGACATGCCGAGTTCCTCCAGCATTTTGTCTATGTTGCTCAAGGAACTGTATAGAACCTTTTGCCGGCATCATGCCAAACAACAACATCAACCAAAGGATCAGCTTTGCTGTCCCACCACATCTACTTCTCGGTCATGGTGGTCAATTAAGATGCTACATGAGGAGGGGTTCTCAAGAACATCCCACCCTCAGTGATGATGTGGTCCAGCATGTGAGGTCAGAAGGAGAGCCTGGTGTCTTCAGTTCGGCTTCCACACCACCACAGAGACCAGTCACCAGCAGTTAGATTCACTTCCCATCGTATCAGGAAGCAGCTGATGCTGGAGGCAGCAACGGTTACAGTATCCGGGACCAAAGGACATTGCAGCTCGAGAACCAGCTCTACCTCCAGCCAAGCCACCACAGTCCTGATTCAGCACCAACCCATTCAATTACTGTACAAGGATAAGTTACCAAGTATGTCCTTTTCACAAACATCCAATCCAGCAAATCACAAGCCTATCAGGGTACTTTCAAGGAAAATCAAAAACTAAATGTTGGATATCTATTTCAACCTACTTTCAGTCGGCAACAGAGTTCAGATTTATCGCCTGTATATTGAAATTTGAGGTGAAGCGTGTTAACAACCAACACACCCAAGGATGTGCTGGGAGCAGCTGCCAAGTATCGCCACCCATTCCAGTGCCAATATAACATGCCCACAATGGTCAGCAGAACAATGCCAAAAGCAGCAAAAGCAAAAACAGAACAAAACAAGATGTCAATAGCCCATTTCCCACAGACAGGCCTCCATCACCAGGGCAAGCCACCACCTTGGCCCCAGACTCTCTGACATCAAGCCTCCAACCTTCCATCAGAATTACAGAATCAACTTTCGGGCCTCAACCTCTGGACTTGCTGAGCCCTGAACTTTAACCTTCAGCTTTGTCCTTTAGACAACACACACCAAAAAACAGCAGAGAAGCAAACCTCATTCTGTCCTCCCAATCTCATACATACCCCGTCCTCTAACCACAAGAAACCCCGCGTTCTTCAGCCTCCAACAGACTTGGACATGCAGACAAGGGTTTTGGACTACCCCAGCCAACTTGCAGAAATTTGCAAACCCAGGACTCCAGCCAACAGGCCTCAACTTCCTGATTTCTTATTCAGCCCTCCGGTTTCCATCATTGGCATTGACCACAGGACCCGTGGATCACTTAACAGCAGGCCTTAGCTCCAGACTTGCCAATGACGGGACGCCAAAAACTAGGCCTTGAACTCAGGCTTCACTGATTCATGAACCCAGTGGGTGATCGGAACTCATTCCTCTGGCCTGCTTGGAGCTTTAACTCCGAATCCTGCTGGCAACTTCCTGATCCTGGGGAAACCTGAAAGCCTCATTGATGAAGCCTTTTCATCAATGCTGCTCTGTCAGCCGGATATCCCAGCCCAATCTGCAAATCTCCTACTGTCCTTCGAACATAGAGCAGAGAAGCTTGTCCTCTACTTCACCCATATTCCTGCCCCTAAAGAGGCTAATCTGAGACCTACCTACCCACTCTATCCACAAATCCATCCCTACAAACCCCAGAAAAGCACATATGAACAACTGAAATCAAACCATGACCTTAATGGGCGTCCCAGCTTGGCGCCATCTTGGAACCTCTATCTCAGAGGTACAGGCAAATCACATGTGTACCAAATCACATTTGCAGCTAGGTTTATCAGGTTTGGTAGGTATCTTGTCTAAGACAACATTCTCAGTTTCCGGTGTCACGTTGCTGTCAGTGACATTATTCTTGAGAGGCAAGTCTGGTGACTGTAATGTGTCCATATTGTTGGATGCAGTTGATTCAGGTATATTCTTTGGTTGAGCATCCAGTATCTGGTCCACATGATGTCTCCATGTCTGATATCCAACATTCACCGTGTTCATTGGTTCCTGCTTCACTTGACAACTGGCTGAACTGTTTATTTTGTACTTCCCTCTGGAGGTCTGGTTTCAGAAGGCCTATGTGAGATCTCAGATTTCTGCTCAAGAACAGCATTGCAGGTGTTTGATCTGTTGTCACATAAAAAGAATTCTAATATACAAAAAGGAAGTTGTCCACCTTGTGCTGGAGAGAAATGTCCTCCATGTCCATCGCTTTAATGGGCTTCTTGAATTTTTGGACAAACCCTTCAGCTAACCCATTTGCTGCTGGGTGGTGAGGAGCTGGCTTGAAATGTCTGATGCCATTTTTCTTCATGAACAGTCGGAATTCTTCTGATGTGTATTGTGGTCCATTGTCACTCACAATTTGTTCTGGTAAACCTTTTCTGGTGAAGATACTTCTCAGGGCAGAGCCAGTCTTTGCTGAGTGGTTGATGTCATTATATAACCTCCGGCCACTTTGACTGAGCACCCACAGCAATCAGGAACATGGAGTCCATGAATGGCCTGGCAAAGTCAATATGTACTCGTTGCCATGGTGAAGTCAGTCACTCCCATGGGTGCAACGGTGCCTGTGGAGGTGCATTTCAAACATTTTGGCATCGCAAACAGCTTTTTGGGCAAGTCTTCAATCTGTTTATCTATTCCTTTCTCTAATAACTTCTCATTAGCAATAAGCAGCTCTGCCAGTATCTGGTTAGTGCTACTATTTGGCCTGTTGATGTCACACTGAGAGCTTTGATTGAGTGCCAGTCCAGTTGGATTTTTCTCAACCATTTACGGCTGAAATGTGCTGGCCCTCCACTTTTCAATAGATAAATATCTTACTGCTATGTTTGGCCTCCATACGTCACATTCACTCTCAGTTTGCCTTTGGGAGACACTCCCTAGCATCACTGTAATGGTAACTTAGAAAGCAATCTGTTGTAGTCAGCCTCTGGAATTATAGACAAAGCTGACCGTGTATCCAGCTCCATTTTCAGTTTTACACCGGCCACATCTATTGTGATCCATGTTATATTGTGATCTGCTTCAGTAATACTATGCAGTCCTAGGCATGACAGTTCACCTTTTTCATACTCTACGCTGTCTGATTCTGTTTTACATTTGGTAACTTCATGCATTTGCTTAGTTTTGTATTTTCACTCAGTTGTGCTTTTTGTCTGCCTTGCACACTCTCTCTGTGTGACCTTGTCGGTGACACATTGAGCACACTTTTTCCTTGAACCAGCTGTCATTTGCATCATGAGAGGATTTGCCACATTGATAACATTTTTGGCTTTTTTCATTATTCAGGGACATATTGTGCATTTAAAATTCTAATCTCCTTTTCTGTAGTTCTTTTAATATTCTGGGATATATGCATCAGGCTCTGGGGTCTTATCCATGTTAATGCCTTCAGAAGACCCAGAACTATCTTGGTCTGAATCCAAGCACAAATTGCATCCTTTATCTCCTTTATCCTTGAGTCCACTTAGCCTCTCCTTAGTTATCCTCTTTCTCAATATAAGTAAAAAGGCCTTGTATTTAGACCTTACTGCTCTTGGTGGTCACCCATTTATCTTTAGCGAGCACGTGAGGTGTGACCACCTCACTAAAACTCTCATCTGTGATCTCCTCAGCTTTCTAGATGGTTCTGAGCACATCCACCAGCATCTTCAGTTCCTTGACTGAGTCTGTCAGGAGTTGCAGCTGGGTGCACTTCCCTCAGATGTATGTCATCAGGGAGACCAGAAAGTTCCTTGACTTTCCACATCTTGTAGGAGGAGCATTCCACTGCCCTAACTCCCATTTTGTCTACCGTTAAATCCAAGGACTCAGATCAACAGGGAAAAAAACCTTACCTGATTCTAACCTGTTACTCACTTTTGCCTCCTCGCCAAAGCCTCAGCTACGACTCCTACACAGGCTCACTTTCACAATGGTTGCTGCTCCTTTTACATAGAAACATAGAAACACAGAAAATAGGTGCAGGAGTAGGCCATTCGGCCCTTCGAGCCTGCACCGCCACTTATTATGATCATGGCTGATCATCCAACTCAGAACCCTGCACCAGCCTTCCCTCCATACCCACTGATCCCCGTAGCCACAAGGGCCATATCTAACTCCCTCTTAAATATAGCCAATGAACTGGCCTCAACTGTTTCCTGTGGCAGAGAATTCCACAGATTCACCACTCTCTGTGTGAAGAAGTTTTTCCTAATCTCGGTCCTAAAAGGCTTCCCCTCTATCCTCAAACTGTGACCCCTCGTTCTGTACTTCCCCAACATCGGGAACAATCTTCCTTTTATTGGCTGAGTTGCTACAAATTTAGCCAATCAGAAACATCTTAATAAAAATTGCTGCTGGCATCTCCCATCTGCTGCCATTATGTTAGTCCAGATCACAGAAAAGGTGAAGGAGGGTAATAAAAGGAATTTCTGCAACGGGGGAAGTAATGTACCATTAAATATCTATTGGCAAAACAGTGCAAGGTTTTAAAACAGCTCAGGTACTTTTCCTTTTTTTTCTTGGCGGGGGCAATCAACTGGAAAAGTCATTCATTGGTGGGGTTTAAAAGGAACTTGGATATTTTTGACGTTGTGAATACCTACCGTAATCAATGCACTGGGTTTGAAAAGTGCAAGTGAATCATTGCCTTATCCGGAAAGACAATTTGGGTCCTTGGATTATGGAAAGTGAAGAGATTAAAAGCTTGGAAAGGCACCCCTGATGTTTACTTGGGAAAGTGCCATACAGTGGAGAGCAGTAAGTGGGAATGTGATCGTTGACCAGCAACTCTTGAAAGGAGCAATCCATTCAAAAATGCTGAGATGGAAGGAGAATTAATATATGTTTGTTGCTCAAATCTTCCAGCAAGAACTTGTGTAGAAAACTAAGTGATAACTGAATATAACAGTTATTGGGAAATGGCATTTGAAAATGAAATTCCTTACTTTAATGATTTACCTGAAATTTCCTGTGCAGTGTCAGCTCTCCTGGCGTTCCTCATTATAAAAAATGAGACAAAGCTTCACTGTTCATTTAGAAAAGAATACAAAGAAGCAAATTCATAAGGGCATTATTGTCCTGCATAATCTTTATGATAAATCAAGGTAGCATTATTATTCTGGTGTTATTTGATTGACTATAGAAAAAGACCAAAAAGTTTCTTTCATTTCCAAATGTGATAAGACTGTTGAACGGAACCTGACCCGGATCTGGGCCATACCCTCCAAATATCCAGACCTGCCTCTCAGTTTTTTTGCACTACGTTACTTTCCATTTTTCTATTTTCTGTTTATGATTTATAATTTTAAATTTTTACTATTTTTAGTATTTATTATTTGTAATCCAGGGAGTGGGAAGCACAGAATCAAATATTGCTGTGATGATTGTACGTTCTAGTACCAATTGTTTGGCGACAATAAAGTATAAATAAAGTAAAGTAAAATCAGCGCCATTTGGAAAATGCATTTCTTTTAAAGACTCGCAAACAAAAACCTTGCCATGCAATTTTAAATTGACCAGTTAGACTAGAAGAATTATATCTGACAGACTAATGTAAATTTCTTATCTTTGATCTTTATCTGTCCTGTATTTTTAATTAATCGTGGGACAATTCCTAGTTCTCAAATTGCACTACATCAGCAAATTGATCAGTGGAAGTTTATTTGCATTGCAGGCAAAACAGTTAACGACAAGCCAAAAAAATAATCAAAAGTATTTTAAAGATAGCTCAAAATATGAATGTAAGACATTAGGTTAAATTGAATGGTTTTTAACCATGCGTTATATATGGAATAATTGGACTCAAAAGAACATTCCGTAATGGAAAAATCTGGTAAATCATTTATTGTTTTGATTTATAAAAGAATGAGACACATTGATCGAAATAAAAGAGCTTTTCCACTGTTCTCCCTTGCATATACTAAAATGTAGATGCCTGAAAATTGGATACTTTAGCAACCATTTGTGGTTTGCAAATTGCACTTCAAAACAATTTAACTGAAGTTATGTTGTGCTAGCAATTATTTCTGGGTGAAAGCAGGTCCATTGGGAAATTCAAATGCATTTTATATCTTCCATGTGAGGATTTTATTGTTAAACATGTACCTGCTGACCCTACCAGCTGCGCGCAATGCATTTTCTCCCGTGCTGGGTGTCAGGGCAGTGTAGCAGTTAGCATGACACTATTCTATCTTGGGGTTTATATCCTGAGTTTGGAGTTCAATTTCGGCACCTTCTATAGGGAGTATTTTCGTTCCCGTGTTGACTTCCTCCAGGTGCTCCGATTTCCTCTCACTTTCCAAAGATGAACCGGTGGGTAGGTTAATTGTCCATCATAAATTGTCCTGTGGTTAGGCTAGGGTTAAAATAGGTGGGTTGCTGGGTGGTGTGGCTTGTTGGGCCTGTTCCACTAAATAAATAAATAAACAAACAAACAAACGAATAGAGCTTTTGCATGTAACCCTTGATAATGCTTAAACAGTCATAGCGGAACTGGGAGTACATTATACTTTTTGATTGTATTTACCATATGTATATTTAAAAAGACACCCTGCTGACAGTGGGAGACCTAACTGAGCAGCTTTAGAGTCAATAATTGACTTCTCTAACTTCCGGTAATGTCCCACCTCCCCCCCGTACCCCATCCATTATTTATTTATATACATACATTCTTTCTCTCTCTCTCCTTTTTCTCCCTCTGTCCCTCTGACTATACTCCTTGCCCATCCTCTGGGTTTTTTCCTCCCCCTCCCCCTTTTCCTTCTCCCTGGGCCTCCTGTCACATGATCCTCCCATATCCCCTTTGCCAATCAACTGTCCAGCTCTTGGCTCCATCCCTCCCCCTCCTGTCTTCTCCTATCATTTCAGATCTCCCCCTCCCCCTCCCACTTTCAAATCTCTTACTAGCTCTTCCTTCCATTAGTCCTGACGAAGGGTCTCAGCCCGAAACGTCGACTGTACCTCTTCCTAGAGATGCTGCCAGGCCTGCTGCGTTCACCAGCAAATTTGATGTGTGTTGCTTGAGCAGCTTTAGAAGTGAGTACGAGCTGTTCCAGCATCTTCAAGTTCACTGTTTTTCTTCCAGCCTTTAGATTCTGACACATTTATTCAATGGTGTCGACTGGGCTGGTAGGAGCCTTACCTGCAGCAGTGGAGAAGACAATGTCTGGGGGTTTAGGATCTGTTCAGAGATGGAGAATAAAACATACACACCAGTCTTCGGTTTTCACAGGCAACACATCAACAGCTGATGCTATTCCTCCAATTAACAGACAAATCACAGAGTTCACCAAAGCACTATATCCTTAAACAAGTGATATCACTTGCTCTGATCTCAGTTACAACCAGATAACATCTCGGGCACAGCACTTTCCAGTGTTGACGATTTCTACAAGTGCAACAGGAATTTACTGCAGCCATGCCCAGGATCCACCCACTTGGATAATAGGAGGGGGCATAATTTTAAAGTGATTGGAGGGAAGTATAGGGGGAATGTCAGAAGCAAGTTTTTTTTTACACAGTGAGTGGATGGAATGAGCTGCCAGGGGTGGTGGTGGAGGCAGATATATTAGGGACATAGATACATCAGACAGGCAAATGAATGAGGGCAAGATAGGAGGAAAGTGTCAGATTGACTTTCGAGTAGGTTAAAAGGTTAGTATACCATTACGGGCCTGTATTGCGCTGTAATGTTCTGTGCTCTATAAAGACTCCCATTTAAACCAATTCCATTCACCAAAAGATGTTTCCATTCCTGTCATGTCTTCTGGTTCTTCTTGAGGTGTATTAACAACACTCTTAGTCTAGGCCTCTGAAGGAAAACATGGCATTTCATTGCTACAGTCAGTATGCAATCACACGTGAAACACGGTGCACACAATATTGCAATAGTTCACCAAATCACAGAGCTCTTAAAGTAACACTTACACTTCATATCAATACATATATACTGCTAAACACTTTTACAATGTTCCCAGGTGGTCTTGGGTCATCAACATATTACTCGATGATGAGGGCCACTCATCTGGGGATCACACGTCAGGTTTTAATCCCCACGGAGACAGAATTGCAAGGCATGTTCAGCAGTCAGCACCCCCTGGTGGTACAGATTATGGGGGACAGGACTTCCCTCTTCTTCCTTCACCCTTGACACGAATTTCCAGTGGTACCACAGTTGGGTTCTTTTGAGATATCCCAACATCTTGACTGAACACTACCTTGCATGATTTATGATTTCCAAACCATGCAAGCAACACACTCTGCTGCTTCTTGTGCAAGGTTTCATTTGGAACAATCGATCATGTTTACCCGGGACGACATCAACCTGAGGTCTTTTTTAGTGTAGTTTCAAACTGCATCACCTCTATGATATTTATCTTTCACATTTTGAACCTATCATTAAGCATCTCCATCACCAAGGACATGCCCTCTTCTCATTTCTACCGTCAGAGAGGAGGAACTGGAGCTTGAAGACACATATTCAACCTTCAAGCTTCTTCTCCTCCATCATTAGATTACTGAACGGATAATAATTCAACTCATGAACACTACCTCACTACTTTTTGGCTCTCTTTTTGCACTGTATTACTTACTTACAATAATTTAATTCTCTCTCTCTCTCTCTCACACACATATATATGGTAATTTTTAGTTTCTTATGTATTGGATTGTACTGCTGCCGCAAAACAACAAATTTCATGACACATCCAGTGATATGAAACCTGATTCTGGTTTTGAGTCTCGACAATTTCTACTGATTTCGGTTTTTGATCCACTCTAATAGCCGCCATCATCCAGCAATCTACCTGATGATCTTCTGATCCCTAGGGGACCAACAACCCATTGATTTCCCCATGCCACCTGATGCCCTGAGGTCCCCTTGAAGTCCCTGATCTCAGCAACCTGGTTTCCACACCACTAGTTGCAGACAAAACCCAACTCTAGACTCTGATCGGGCCAATGACTGCTAGATCTTTCCGATGGTCCAGCCGGCATGACTACCCTGCAGACCCCAGAGTCTCAGCTTCAGTTCCAGGTGGTATACGTCCATTGGTGCAATAATGCAGTATATATTCAGTATTATCTAACAGCCTAGACTCACCATAAGACAATAAGACCATAAGATATAGCAGCAAGGCCATTTGGCCCATTAAGTCTGCTCCACCATAGGAGAATGGCTGATCCTATTTTCCTCCCAGCTCCAATCTCCTGCCTTCTCCCCATATCCCTTCATGCCCTGACCAATCAAAAATCTGTCAACCTCTGCCTTAAATATACAATAAGACTGGGCCTTCACCGCTGCCTATGGCAAAGAATTCCACAGATTCACCACTCTTTGGCTTAAGAAATTCCTCTTCATCTCTGTCCTAAAAGGATGCCCCTCTATTCTGAGCCTGTGGCCTCTGGTCTTGGACCCCCCACATCTTCTCCACATCCACTCTTTCAAGGCTTTTCACCTTTTGATAGGTTTAATAAGGTCACCCCTCATTTGTCTGAATTCTAGTGAATACAGGCCCAGAGCCACCAAACGCTTTTCATACGACACACCATTCAATCCTGGAATCACTTTCATCAATCTCCTTTGAACCCTCTCCAGTTTCAGCACATCCTTTCTAAGATAAGGGGCTCCATACTGCTCCCAACGCTCCAAGTGAGTGCTTTATTAAGTCTCAACAGTACATCCTTGCTTTTATATTCTAGTCCTCTGGAATGAATGCTAACCTTGCATTTGCCTTCCTCACCACAGAGTCTGCCTGCAAATTAACCTTTAGGGAATCCTGCACAAGGACTCCCAAGTCCCTTTGTACCTCAGTTTTTTTTTGTATTTTCTTTCTATTTAGGAAATTATCAACCCATTCACTTCTTCTACCAAAGTCCATACACTTTCCAAGACACTATTCCATCTGCCATGTCTTTGTCCATTCTTCTAATCTACCTAAGTTATTCTGTAGCCTCTCTACTTCCTCAAAGTTACCAGCCCTGCCACCTATTTCATATCGTCTGCAAACCTGGTAATAAAGCCATCAATTCCATCATCCAATTCATTGGCGTATAACGTAAAAAGACCAAGTCCTAACACAAACCCCTGTGGAACACCACTAGTCACCAGCAGCCAACCAAAAGAGGTTCCTTTTATTCCCACTCTTTGCATCCAGCTAATTAGCCACATGCTTTATCCATACTAGAATCTTTCCTGTAATACCATGGGCACATAGCTTGTTATGTATCCTCATCTGTGGCACCTTGTCAAAGGCCGTCTGAAATTCCAAGTGCACAGCATCAACTGATTCTTCTTTGTCTATCCCGCTTGTTATTTCTTCAAAGAATTCCAACAGATTTATCAGGCAAGATTTTCCCTTGAGGAAACCATGCTGACTACAGTCTATTTTATCATGTGCCTCCAAATACCCTGAGACCTCATCTTTAATAATCAACTGCAACATCTTCCCAACCACTGAGGTCAGACTAACTGACCTATAGTGTCTTTTCTTCAGCCTCTCTCCCCTCTTGAAGAATAGAGTGACATTTGCAATTTTCCAGTCTTCTGGAACCATTCCAGAATCTAGTGATTCTTGAAAGATCATTACTAATGCCTCCACAATCCTTTCAGCCTCCTCTTTCAGAACTCGGGGGTGTACACCATCTGTTCCAGGTGACTTATCTACCTTCAGACCTTTCAGTTTCCCAAGCACCTTCTCTCTATTAACAGTAACTTCACACTCTTCATGCCCCCTGACACCTGGAACTTCCACCATACTGTTAGTGTCTTCCACAGAGAAGACTGATGCAAAAAGGAGACATGATAGAGGTGTACAAGATAATAAGAGGAATAGATACAGTGGATAGCCAGCGCCTCTTCCCCAGGGCACCACTGCTCAATACAAGAGGACATGGTTTTAAGGTAAGGGGTGGGAAGTTCAAGGGGGATATTAGAGGAAGGTTTTTTACTCAGAGAGTGGTTGGTGCGTGGAATGCACTGCCTGAGTCAGTGGTGGAGGCAGATACACTAGTGAAGTTTAAGAGACTACTAGACAGGTATATGGAGGAATCTAAGGTGGGGGCTTATATGGGAGGCAGGGTTTGAGGGTTGGCACAACATTGTGGGCTGAAGGGCCTGTACTGTGCTGTACTATTCTATGTTCTATGTTCTAAAATACTCACTTAGCTGGTCCGCCATTTCCTTGTTCCCCACTACTATCTCTCCAGCATTCTGTTCCAAAGATCCAATATCCACTCTCACCTCTCTTTTACACTTTATGTATCTGAAAAATCTTTTGGTATCCTTTTTAATATTATTGGGTAGCTTACTTTCATATTCCATCTTAACATTCTTAATGACATTTTAGTTGCCTTCTGTTCACTTTTAAAAAGCTTCCCAATCCTCTAATTTTTGCTCTATTATGTCCTTTATTTGGCCTTTATGTTAGCTTTGATGTCTCCTGTTAGCCATTGTTGTGTCATCTTTCCTTTAGAATACTTCTACCTCTGTGGGATATATATATCCTGTAGCTTCCAAAAATTCCAGCCATTGCTGCTCTGCCTTCATCCCTCTCCAGTGTGACTGATTGTTTCCATGGATGCTGCCCGACCTGCTGAGTTCCTCCAGCGTGTCAAGACTGTTGCTTTGACCCCAGCATCTGCAGAGTATTTTGTGTTCTCTTCCAATCAATTCTGGCCAACTCCTCTCTCATGCCTCTGTAATTCCCTTTACTCCACTATAAAACTGATATTTCCGACTTCAGCTTCTCCTTCTCAAATTTCAGGGTGAATTCAATCATATTATGATCACTACCCCTAAGGATTCTTTTACCTTATGCTCTCTAATCAATTCTGTTTCATTGCAGAACATCCAGTTCAGAATAGTTGATCCCCTAGTGGGATCAACCATAAGCAAAAAAGTCACCTTGTAGGCATTCTAGAAATCCCCTTCTTTAAATCCAGCACCAACATGATTTTCCCAATCTACCTGCATTTTGAAGCCCCCATGACTATTGTAACTGAAACCCCTTTTTACTGTGCCTCTCTGGAAATTCAGCTCGTTTGCTCCTCTCTAACAGCCACTGGATTCCGTGGCGAGAAACCCACCTTTTACAGGCTTCATACATCTATGGTGTATACAACTTTGGTCCCACCAAACCCATGAGGTTACACACATCAAAGTTGCTGGTGAACGCAGCAGGCCAGGCAGCATCTCTAGGAAGAGGTACAGTCGATGTTTCGGGCTGAGACCCTTCGTCAGGACTAGACGAATGGTCTCGGCCCGAAACGTCGACTGTACCTCTTCCTAGAGATGCTGCCTGGCCTGCTGCGTTCACCAGCAACTTTGATGCGTGTTGCTTGAATTTTCAGCATCTGCAGAATTCCTCATGTTACCTTTTTAAACCCATGAGGTTGGCATGTCTCATCCACCCAAACCCCAATTTGTGTGAATACTGTGTGAGTAACTGCCCGCCTGCAATTGGCCGTCAGCAAAAATAACAAATCATAAACAGTATGCAATTATAAAGAAGACACGCTTAGAAATGTTAACTTAACCAAAGAGTTACTAAAGAAAAAAAAGAAAAAAAGAGTCCATCATAATTAAAAAGACAAGTGTGCACATAAGTTGGAGCTCATCTTGAACTTGTCTGTAACTCACATGCTGGACCCTTGGAATGTGTGAGAGCACACACCAGTTTCCGAATAACACTCAAAATCCATTTCAAACAAACGGGTCTCCCACATGAGTATTGGTCCTTCCTCCTTGAAGCCATTTATCTGCACAAAGTACCTTGTGCAACAGGGATGGCCTCTGCAGCCATCTTCCCTCCTGTCTTCTCCCAGCTCCCGCCAAAAAAGACCTCGACCCACAGTAGTGTCCCTCACAAAACCACTTCTTCCAGCATTCTCTGGAACCTTCTCCCAATTCTACTGTCCTGATTGGCTGACACCACATTCCTAAACTGAACAACAAAGCCTCTTTCTCAGCTCAAACCCAAGCAGGCTGAAAGCAGAACAGACTTCTCTGACAGAACGGCTAAAATGAAATACCTACAGCATAGCAGTAAAGATTTTAACCAGGACATTACATAACATTACCCTTTTGACATGCATTTTCTATCTCTGTTGTGATGTGCAGACCACATCCTTACTACTGTTTGGAGGTCTGTATACAACTCTCAATCAGCTCTCTTTAACTTTGCAGTTCCTTAGCTCTATCCACAATGATTCAACACTTTCTAAATTCACTTTTTACTTACAGAGTAACACCACCCACAGCCCCCCACCCCCCACCTTCCTGCCTGTCCTTTAATACCACGTGTATCTTTGGACATTAAGCTTCTAGCTATAATCTTCTTTCAGCCATCATTCAGTGATGCCTACAACATAGAGAAAACATAGAAAACCTACAGCACAATACAGGCCCTTTGGCTCACAAAGTTGTGCCGAACATGTCCCTACCTTAGAAATTACTAGGCTCACCCATAGCCCTCTATTTTTCGAAGCTCCATGTACCTATCCAAAAGTCTCTTAAAAGACCTTATCGTATCCACCTCCACCACCGTTGTTGGCAGCCCATTCCACGCACTCACCACTCTCTGAGTAAAAAACTTACCCCTGACATCTCCTCTGTGCCTATTCCCCAGCACCTTAAAACTGTGTCCTCTTGTGGCAACCATTTCAGCCCTGGGAAAAAGCCTCTGACTGTCCACACAATCAATGCCTCTCATCATCTTATACATCTCTATCAGGTCACCTCTCATCCTCCGTCACTCCAAGGAAAAAAGGCCAAGTTCACTCAACCTATTCTCATAAGGCATCCTCCCCAATCCAGGCAACATCTTTATAAATCTCCTCTGCACCCTTTCTATGGCTTCCACATCCTTCCTGTAGTGAGGCGACCATAACTGAGCACAGTACTCCAAGTGGGGTCTGACCTGGGTCCTAAATAGCTGCAACATTACCTCTCGGCTCCTAAACTCAATTCCATGATTGATGAAGGCCAATACACTGTATGCCTTCTTTATCATACATTCCAATCTGCAACTGTGCTACAAGTTCATCTACCTTATTCCGTATACGGGCACTTTCAAATATAACACCTTCAGCCCTGTATTCACCTTTTTCGATTTTGTCCACCTTTTACATTGCAACTCACCCTGCTGACTGCAATTTTGCCCTATCAACAGCCTCTCCTCACTACATATTGCCTCTGTTTGTAAACGAACTACCTCATCTTCAGCATTGTCATCCACTTTTCCTACGATTCTTCTTGCATTGAAATATACACAGCTCAGAACACCAGTCACACCATCCTCAACCTTTAGATTCCTGACTTTGTCTGAAGTCTTATCAACATCAGCCTCCACAACCTCTCCACCAACTGTTCGGGCACTCTAATTCGCATTCCCCTGAAACTTTAGTTTTAACCCCACTGTGCAGCATTAACCAAACTTCCCACTAGGTTATTAGTCCCCCTCCAGTTCAGGGTCAAACCGTCTCTATAAGACATCAGAAAAGAATTAGGCTCTTTGTCCATTGAATCTGTTCTGCAATTCCATCTTCCATATTATCCTTTGCAACCCTATTCTGTGCCTTCTCCCTGTAACCTTTGACACACTTACTTAATCACAAACCTATCAGCTGACTGTCAGACTGAATTCCACAGATTCACCACCCTCTAGCTAACTAAATTCCTCCTCATCTCTGTTCTAAAGGGACATCCTTGTATTCTGAGGCTGTGCCTCCTGGTCCAAGACTCTCCTACTATTGGAAACCATATGACCATATAACAATTACAGCACAGAAACAGGCCATGTCGGCCCTTCTGGTCCGTGCCGAACTCTTACTCTCACCTAATCCCACCGACCTGCACTCAGCCCATAACCCTCCATTCCTTTCTTGTCCATATAGCTATCTAATTTAACTTTAAATGACAACATCGAACCTACCTCAACCACTTCTGCTGGAAGCTGGTTCCACACAGCTACCACTCTCTGAGTAAAGAAGTCCCCCCTCCTGTTACCCCTAAACTTTTGCCCTTTAACTCTCAACTCATGTCCTCTGTTTGAAACTCTCCCACTCTCAATGGAAAAAGCCTATCCACATCAACTCTATCTATCCCCCTCATAATTTTAAATAACTACCAAGTCCCCCCTCAACCTTCTACGTTCCAAAGAATAAAGACCCAACTTGTTCAACCTTTCTCTGTAACTTAGGTAGTGAAACCCAGGTAACATTCTAGTAAATGTTCTCTGTACTCTCTCAATTTTGTTGACATCTTTCCTATAATTCGGTGACCAAAACTGTACACAATACTCCAAAATAGGCCTCACCAATGCATTGTACAATTTCAACATTACATGCCAACTCCTATACTCAATGCTCTGATTTATAAAGGCCAGCAGACCAAAAGCTTTCTTCACCACCCTATCCACATGAGATTCCACCTTCAGGGAACTATGCACCATTATTCCTAGATCCCTCTGCTCTACTGCATTCTTCAATGCCCTACTATTTACCATGTATGTCCTATTTTGGTATTAGTCCTACCAAAATGTAACACCTCACAGTTATCAGCATTAAACTCCATCTGCCATTTTGCAACCCACTCTTCTAACCGGCCTAAATCTCTCTGCAAGCTTTGAAAACCTATTTCATTATCCACAACTCCACCTATCTTAGTATCATCTGCATACTTACTCATCCAATTTACCACCCCTTCATCCAGATCATTAATGTATATGACAAATAACATTGGACCCAGTACAGATCCCTGAGGCACACCACTAAACACCGGCCTCCTATCTGACAAACAGTCATCCATCACCACTCTCTGGCATCTCCTATCCAGCCACTGCTGAATTCATTTTACTACTTCAATATTAATACCTAACGATTGAACCTTCCTAACTAACCTTCCGTGTGGGACCTTGTCAAAGGCCTTACTGAAGTCCATATGGATAACATCCACCGTTTTACCCTCGTCAACTTTCCTGGTAACCTCTTCAAAAAATTCAATAAGGTTTGTCAAACATGACCTTCCATGCACAAATCCATGTTGACTGTTCCTAATCAGACCCTGTCTATCCAGATAATTATATATACCATCTCTAAGAATACTTTCCATCAATTTAACCACCACTGACGTCAAACTCACAGGCTGATAATTGCTAGGTTTACTCTTAGAACCCTTTTTAAACAATGGAACAACATGAGCAATACATCAACCTGTCTAGCTCTTGGCTCTATCCCTCCCCCTCCTGTCTTCTCCTATCATTTTGGATCTCCCCCTCCCCCTCCAACTTTCAAATCCCTTACTCACTCTTCCTTCAGTTAGTCCTGACGAAGGGTCTCGGCCTGAAATGTCGACTGCACCTCTTCCTACAGATGTTGCTTGGCCTGCTGTGTTCACCAGCAACTTTGATGTGTGTTGCTTGAATTTCCAGCATCTGCAGAATTCCTGTTGTTCATATCTTCTTTTAGCTTTTCTAATTTCTTTCTTAAGATTCTTTTTGCATTCTTTATATTCCTCGAGCACCTCATTTACTCCATGCTGCCTATATTTATTATAGATATCTCTCTTTTTTCAAACCAAGTTTCCAATATCCCTTGAAAACCATGGCTGTCTCAAACTTTTAACCTTTCCTTTCAACCTAACAGGAACATTAAGATTCTGTACTCTCAAAATTTCACCTCTCCACATCCATTTTATCTAGGTCTTTGAATATTCAAAAGGTTTCAATGCGATCTCCCCCCTCCCCACCTTCTAATATCCAGTACATGTAAACCATTGATTTCATTTGCTAGTCATAGTCATACTCTATTGATCCCGAGGGAAACTGGGATTCGTTACAGTTGTACCAACCAAGAATAGAGTATAAATATAGCAATATAAAACCATAAATAATTAAATAATAATATGTAAATTATGCCAGATGGACATAAATCCAGGACCAACCTATTGGCTCAGGGTGTCTGACTCTCCAAGGCAGGAGTTGTAAAGTTTGATGGCCACAGGCAGGAATGACTTCCTATGACACTCAGTGTTGCATCTCAGTGGAATGAGTCTCTGTCTGAATGTCCTCATGTACCCAACCAGTACATTATGTAGTGGATGGGAGACATTGTCCAAGATGGCATGCGACTTGGATAGCATCCTCTTTTCAGACACCAACGTCAGAGAGTCCAGTTCCATCCCCACAACATCACCAGCCTTACGAATTATTTTGTTGATTCTGTTGGTGTCTGCTACCCTTAGCCTGCAGCCCCAGCACACAACAGCAAACATGATAGCACTGGCCACCACAGACTCGTAGAACATTCTCAGCATCATCCGACAGATGTTAAAGGACCACAGTCTCCTCAGGAAATAGAGATGGCTCTGACCCTTCTTGTAGACAGCCTCAGTGTTCTTTGACCAGTTCAGTTTATCGTCAATTCGTATCCCCAGGGATTGTAATCCTCCACCATGTCCACATTGACCCCCTGGATGGAAACAGGGGTCACCGGTGCCTTAGCCCTACTCAGGTCCACCACCAGTTCCTTAGTCTTTTTCACATTAAGCTGCAGATAATTTTGCTCACACCATGTGACGAAGTTTCCTACCGTAGCCCTGTACTCAGCCTCATCTCCCTTGCTGATGCATCCAACTATGGCAGAGTCATCCGAAAACTTCTGAAGATGAGAAGACTCTGTGCAGTAGTTGAAGTCCGAGGTGTAAATGGTGAAGAGAAAGGGAGACAAGACAGTCCCCTGTGAAGCCTCAGTGCTGCTGATCACTCTGTCTGACACACAGTGTTGCAAGTACACGTACTGTGGTCTGCCAGTCAGGTAATCAATAATCTATGACACCAGGAAAGCATCCACCTGCATCGCTGTCAGCTTCTCCCCCAGCAGAGCAGGGCGGATGGTGCTGAACGCACCATTGGAAGCATTGGTACTCTGAGCATCTGAAGGTACTTAAGTCACACTTTTGTCTGACCTGAATAACATGAATAAATTATTTGGGTTCTGAGAGTTTTCAAATGATCTTTTAGTGATTCCTACAAACTACGCTGAGAGATGTTTCACATGGATGATAATCTGCCGAACTTCTCCAGGAATATCCAATTCAATTCAGTCCGATTTAGTGAGCAGTTTGTATGCCCCAGGGCTATTCCTTAACAATGGTGTGGTGTGTTAGCTGTAGTTCCAGTATTCCTGAAGGAGGGTTTGTAAGAAATCTCCAGAGAGTTAAATAAAAAATGAGTTTACTCTGACTGCTGATACAATTAATGTCAATTGAGTATGTTTTATTAATATTCTGCACTTGCCTTCTTAAACTCAGGATGAGCTTGACTGAGCAGTATCAAGAACTTTAACATTGAGGATGTCAATATTTAGTCTATTTCTTTTATTTTCTACTGGTTTATAAGTCCCCTAGTTTACAAATGCAGGTTACAAATATTGTACCTTCACTTTTGTATAATTGAACCCTGATACACGGTCAATTCTCCATATACCAATATTTCTTTACATTCATTTTGAGATTGTTTCCTGTAGAGCCATAGAGTCATAGAAGCAGGCCCTTCAGCCTATCTAATCTATGGCAAACTATGATTCTGCCTAGTCCTATTGAGCTTCATCAGGACCATATCCCTCCATACGCCTGACATCCGTGCATTTGTCTAAATCTCTCTTAAATGT
This sequence comes from Mobula birostris, assembly GCF_030028105.1. NCBI lineage: Eukaryota > Metazoa > Chordata > Chondrichthyes > Myliobatiformes > Myliobatidae > Mobula > Mobula birostris. Next base: position 139,795,461 of record NC_092370.1, read on the forward strand.
AGAAATCAATCTCACAACCATCACTTCCACTGACAGCTCCTTCCACACTCTCACCACCCTTTCTGTGAGGAAGATCCCCCTCATGTTCCTGTTAAATAACTTTGCATCATACTTAACAGTATTTGTTTGTTTATTTTTATTTATATTTACTTAGAGATACAACACAGTAACATGGCCTTCTGGGCCAACAAGCTCACACCAGCCAGTTACACCAATGTCACCAATTAACCTACTAACCTGTACACCTTTGGAAAGTGCGAGGAAACCGGAGCACCTGGTGGAAACCCATGCGGTCATGGGGAGAACGTACAAACTTCTTACAGACAACGACGGAAATGGACCTGGGTCACTGGCATGGTAATTGCACTTCTGTGCTGTCTGTTTGTACTGAGATACTTTTTCTTTAACCAGATTAGCTGGTGTACTCACTCTAAAGCCTTCAGCTGCAGCCACAAAAATAAAGAACAAAAATGAAATGTTAACCAGTTAAATAAAATCATCTTCTTCATTGATCAGGAAAATGTCAAAACCCACCATGTAGAAATACAGTGAAGCAGCTGAATTAACTTTATCCACCATGAATATGTAAAAACTGTTCCAGAGTTGGTTTGCAGAAGCCATTCTGTTCTACCATGGAGTCAATTGACCAGGAAGAAGGGTGATAAAACAAGCAAATGATTTCAAGTAAAACCTGAAAAATTAGGGAAGTGTGCGAATGCACAAGAGACAAAGCTATGATAATTTGATTCAAGTCTTCTGAAATGTTGAATCTATTCCTCATTTGCACTCATATATTAGCATAGCAGCGAACACTTTCTTGCCTTTGTTGTGTCTTTATATTATTGTAAACAGTGTTCTGAATTTGTAGACGCACAAGACTGCAGTTGCTGGAATCTGGAGCAACATCAGTAGCCACAACTGAAGATTGAGAATCAGGGCTCAGGGGTCGGATGGGAAGACTGGAAGTCAAGGCCCATTGTCCGGAGTCTGCGAATCTCTGTGAGTCTACTAGGGAGGTCAAAACCCAATGTCTGCAAGCCTCATTCCAAATCTGAGTCTACCGGAGGATGGAAGCCAAAGATGGCCTGTCCTGGGAATGGAGGATGGAGTATGTTCATGGGTGTGAGGACGGTATGGAGCTTCTTGTTGTTTTGTTGTTTGCCATGTTCTGTTCTGTTACAGTGTGTGTTTTCTTGCCGAGCACTGGCGCCAACATGTGTGACAACACTTGCAGGCTGCTCCCAACACACCCAAGGGCATGTTGCTTGTTAACATAAATGACACATTTCACTGTATGTTTCAGTGTGCATGTAATAAATGAACTTGAATCTTGAACTTGGGGAATGACCATCGCAGAAGGAAGACCCTGAGCTTAGAACTCAGATTACACCACCAGCTCAACTCTGGTGACAGCAACCTGGCAAGTACATTTCACACTCAGTGGCCACTTCATTAGGTACACCGTACATCTGCTCGTTAATGCAAATATCGAATCAGCCAATCATGTGGCACTTGCTCAATGCATAAAAGCAGGTTCAGTTGTGTTTCAGACGAAACATTAGAATGGGGAAGAAATGTGATCTAAGTGACTTCGACCATGGAATGATTGTTGGTGCCAGACCGGGTGGTTAGACTATCTCAGAAACTTCTGATCTCCTGGGATTTTCACACAAAACAGAGTTGACAGAGAATGGTTCAAAAAACAATCAAAAAAAATGTTCAGTGAGCAGCAGTTCTGTGGGTGAAAATGCCTTGTCAGTAAGAGAGATCAGAGGAAATTGACCAAACTGGTTCAAGTTGACAGGAAAGGGATAGCAAATTAAATAACCACATGTTACAACAATGATGTGCTGAAGAACATCGCTGAACTCACAACACGTTGAACCTTGAATTGAGTGGACTACAGCAGCAGAAAACCAGAAACGTACACTCAGTAGCCATGTTATTAAGTACAGGAAGTATCCAATAATGTGGCTACAGAGTGTTTTTGAGTCTAAGCTTTGAGTCTTGTAATTTAGAATAAGAAGTGATAAGTTGGAACTGTAAGTAAATATGACGTTATTAACAGTCAGTAGTATACATGCATGTTTATGCAACTCAGGCACTAATAAAGATTAATTAAGTTGTGCTAAACATTGATTGAGAGTCACTTCGTTTCACACGTCGGTTGATACCTAGATGTAATAGTGTTGACATTTTTTATAGATGCACTTTAGAAAGCATCCTATCCAGATGGATCACAGCTTGGTATGGCATCTGCTCTGCACAGACCTGTAAGAAATTGCACAGAGCTGTAGACGCAGCTCAGTGCTTCATGGAAACCTGCCTCCCCTCCATGAAATCTGTCTACTCTTCTTGCTGCCTTAGTAAAGCACAAGGGGTGGAATTCATTTCCAAAGATGAGTGAGGAGTTATTGGGAATATTTAAAACAGAATCTGAGTGGTTCTTGATTAGTAAGGGTGTCAAAAGTTCCAGGGAGAAGGTAGGCGAATGGAGTGGGGAGGGGTAATAAGTCAGCCATGTAATGGTGGAGCTGGCTCAATGGGTCAAATGGCCAAATTCTGCTCCTCTGTCTTATGGTTTAAAGCAGCCAGAACCCTGCACATTTTCTCTCCTCCCCATCATCAGACAGAAGGTACCACAAAAGATACCATTCCTGGCACTTATCCTTGCAAGTGGAAGAAATGCTACACCTGCCCATTCACCTCCTCCCCAGCCTCCATTCAGGGCCCCAAACAGTCTTTCCAGGTTAGGCAACACTTCACCTGCAAACCTGTTGGGGTCATCTACACTATCCGTTGCTCCCGACGCAGCCTCCTCTATGTTGGTAAGACCTAACATAGATTGGGGAACCGCTTTGTCAAGCACCTTCACTCCATCTGCAACATGTAGGATTTGCTGTTGGCTAATCCCCATTCCCATTCCAACATGTTGGTCTATGATCTCCTATATGACCATAACAAAGCCATTTTCAGGCTGGAGGAGCAACATCTCATCTTCATACCTGATGGCATGAACATCGATTTCACTACTTTCTAGTCATTTTCCCCCTCCCACTTTCCTTTTCTTCCATTCCCCATTCTGGCTCCCCTCTTACTCTTCTCTTCTCTTCTCATCTGCCGATCATCTCCCCCTGTTACCTCTCCTCCTTCTCTTTCGCCCATGGTCTACTGTCTTCTCCTATCAGATTCCACCTTCTTCAGCCCTTATAAAAGTTGCTGGTGACCACAGCAGGCCAGGCAGCATCTCGAGGAAGAGGTCCAGTCGACATTTCAGGCAGAGACCCTTTGTCAGGACGAACTGAAAGAAGAGCTAGTAATAGATTTGAAAGTGGGAGGGGGAGGGGGAGATCTGAAATGATAGGAGAAGACAGGAGGGGGAGGGATGGAGCCAAGAGCTGGACAGTTGATTGGCAAAAGTGATATGAGAGGATCATGGGACAGGAGGCCTAGGAGGAAAGAAAAGGGAAAGGGGGAGAAAAAGCCCAGAGGATGGGCAAGGGGTATAGTGAGAGCGACAGAGGGAGAAGAAGGAGAGAGAAAAAAAGGATATGTGTATATAAATACATAACGGATGTGGTATGAGGGGGAAGTGGGGCATTAGCAGAAGTTTGAGAAGTCAATATTCATGCCATCAGGTTTTCTCCCTCTGTCCCTCTGACTATACCCCTTGCCCATCCTCTGGGCTCACCCTTCTTCTTTTCTTTCTCCCTCGGGTTCCTGTCCCATGATCCTCTCATATCCCTTTTGCCAATCAACTGTTCAGCTCTTGGCTCCATCCCTCCCCCTCCTGTCTTCTCATATCATTTCGGATCCCTCCCTCCCTCTCCCATTTTCAAATCTCTTACTAGATCTTCTTTCAGTTAGTCCTGACGAAGGGTCTCAGCCCAAAACGTCGACAATACCTCTTCCTAGAGTTGCTGCCTGGCCTGCTGCGTTCATCAGCAACTTTTATGTGTGTTGCTTGAAATTCCAGCATCTGCAGATTTCCTTGTGTTTGCGTTCTTCAGCCCATTACTGTTTTCGCCTATCACCTCCCAGCTTCTCACTTCCCACCCCACCCCACCACCCACCAAACTTCACCCATCACCTTCTAGCATGTACTCCTTCCCCTCCACCCACCTTCCTATTCTGGCTTCTCCCCCCTTCCTCACCCCAACAACGTCGACTATTTATTCCTCTCCGTAGATGCTGCCTGAGCTTTCAAGTTCCTCCAATAGTTTATGGGTGTTACTCTGGATTTCCAGCATTTGCAAAATCTCTTGTGTTCGCAATATTCTGCATTCTGTATTGCCTTCCCATTGCACTACCTCAAAGTACTTTGATATGAACTGCAATAATTGCTTGCAAAAGCAAAGATTAGCACTGTATCTCGGTACATATGATAACAATAAGCTAATACCAATACTATTACTGATAAAGCTAAGCAATTCAGTGTTCTTATCTTCCTTGTGTTTCTATACTGCTCACTTATCAGCAGTTACCTGGGAGGAGAGTCAGGAAGTACAGAACATACGAATTCCTTCAAAGGGAAATAGATAGCATCATAAGGAGAGCTTTTGGTATATTGATCTTCGTAACTCAAATTATTGAGTACATGGGGGTGGGATGTTATGTTGAAGTTGTCTAAGATATTGGTGAGGCCTAATGTGGATTATTGTGTGCCTAACTACAGGAAAGATATCAATAAGATTGAAAGAATGCAGAGAAGATTTACAAGGATGCTGTTGAGACTTGAGGACCTGAGTTATAGAGAAAGGCTGAGTTTTTTTTCCCCTGAAGCATAGGAGAATGAGGGGAGATCTGTTAGACGTATACAAAATTATGAGCAGTATAGTTAGAATAAATGCAAGTAGGTTTCTCCCCCCCAGAGTTTGGATGAGACTAGAAATAGAGGTCATGGGTTAAGGATGAAAGATGAAATATTTAACGGGAACATGAGGAGGAGCTTTTTCATTCAGAGGGTGGTGAGATTGTAGAATGAGCTGCCAGCGGAAGTGGTGGAAGTGGGTTCAATTTTAATATTTAAGAAATTTGGGTAAGTATGTAGTTGGGAGGGATATGGAGGGCTATGATCCAGGTGTAGGTTGTTGGAGCTAGGTAGAATAATAGTTTGGCATGAACTAGATGGGCTGAAAGGCCTGTTTCTGTGCTGTAGTGTTCTATGATCTGTGACTGTAAGTAAAGTGAAAAAATATCAATGGCTACATACAAATGAGCTTGGACATATCCTGTCTCCCTCTCTGTAGTTTGGTGGGTGGCAGGGGTGGGTGGGGAATGAAGTGAGAAGCTGGGAGGTGATAGGTGGCAACAGTAAAGGGCTGAAGAAGATGGAATCTGATAGGAGAAGAGAGTAGACCGTGGGTGAAAGAGAAGGAGGAGAGGCACCAGGGGGAGATGATAGGCAGATGAGGAGAAGAGAAGAGTAAGAGGAGAGCCAGAATGGGGAATGGAAGAAAAGGAAAGGGGGAGGGGGAAAATAATGAAGGTTATTACAGATACATGTTGTTGAGTATGTGGCCTGGTTACACAACAATGCTATTAATAAAAATGCTGGAGATGGGTGCTAAGGTTCATTGGTCTTTACTGGGAGAAACCGAACTCAGCACACACGTACAGATCAATACACACCTAATGGCTCATGCTCAATATGCGCCTAAAAGTGCATTCAATGACGAGTTACTAAAACATAAAGTAGTCCCTTTAAGTAGTCAGTATAAAGTAGTCCCTTATAATACTGTAGCCTATATGGTACGCTCCTCCTCTTTTATTTTAATAGGGTATCAACTGTTTTGTTTTACTGGGGCACTATGCTAAACAAATATGCTTACCCTTAACATACAAATGCCTACCATTTGTTTACTTAGTAACTTAAAAATATCAAATTATAACAAAGTAACATAATAATATCAAATTATAACAAGCCTTTTTTTACTTTTGATCTAAGACCCATTTATAACTCAAGGCTCTGCGGGGGGTGGGGGGGGGTCTACTCTGCCTCTCCGGATAACGTCTGTCAATAAACTTGTTTGTTTTAATACAGATTTCCATATAAATGTCATGTAAAGTTGACCTCTGAGCATAGGAAGTTAAGAAGATGTGCGCCCCCAGCTTGCTAAGAGTTCTAGGCAGCAGATCGCCTCCGTATAATGAAGCAGCTATCCTAGAGATATATGCATCTTTGTGTTATCACGTGTCTTCCTTACCCATATCTCATTTGTTCCAACTGAGCTAATTACACAGCCAATCTTCGTATTCTCCTTAGATTCCAAATAGATAGCCTGACCTTTATGATACCATCTCTTATCGTAATATAACTTTCCATCTTCTATTCGTGCTTCATATCTTTGTGCTGGTAATTCAGCAGGAGTGCTGAGAAGATGCTCAGGAGAAGACAGAGATTCTGGTCTTTTCGGAGATTTAAGCTTGCTGCGAGTTCGCAGATCTTCTGTTATCTGTTCATCTGTTAACAAGTAATTTAACTGCACAGGTGCAGGTTTTCGTCTTTGTCTGTAATTGGAACAGGGTCATTAGGTCTCCTCCTTAGTTTCCTAGTCTCTATTGCCTTTACCTCCATGGAATCTCCTGTGAGTTCCATTGTTAGCCTCTCATTCTCAATCATCTTTTTCTTTTCTTCTAACTCAATCTTTTTATCTTCAAATTCCTTCACTGCTGCTTTCTTCTCTTTAATATAATTCCTTTCCACTTGTTCTGTCTCCAGTTGCAGTAAAAGCCCTGCATTTCGTATTCTTTCCTTGTATTGTTGGTCTAGTTTCTTCATCCTTTTCTGATACTTCTGCAAAGTGCCTTCCTGTAACTGCTGTAGCTGTCTTTTGAGAGATGTCAATTTCTCCTGGTACATCTGCTCTTTTGCTTCCAGGTAGTCTTCATCATCCTGCTTATTGGCAATATCTGTCTCCCTTGCATCCTCTGTATCTTCATCCGAGTTGTGGCCACGGATACTGCATTCGTCCTCATTGTCGACGCTGTCTAGCTCCTCCTCATCGTTGTAATAGTTGACAGTGGGTGAGAGGAGAGCTGCGGACATTTTCCCTGTCGAGCTGCCCTCCTTTGTCAACACATCTAGTGCCTTGATGGTGTGCCAATCTAACTGGATTTTCTTGAGCTATTCTCATCCTAGCAACGGTGGTCCTCCATTTTTCAGTACATAGAGGTTTAGCTGCTGTGTTTTGACTCTGTAGGTCACTGTCACTTTAATTTTACCTTTGGGATGCAATTTATGTCCAGTATAAGTCTTTAGCAGGAGTTTAGTTCATTTCAGAGGTATGTGAGAAAACAGTCGTTTGTACTCGTGTACAGGGATCACTGTTAAAGCTGAGCCTGTGTTCAACTCCATTTTCAGTCTCACACCTGCCACTTGTGGAGTGATCCTTATTACTCTTCGATCATCTGTCTCTTTCACGCTGTGAAGTTGCAGACAAGACAATTCACTTTCGTCTGAGTCATTTTCATCAGAACTGCTTTTTTCCATTTTGTGTACATTGTTGTGTTTTCCTTTCCAGGGTTTCTTGTTTCTCTGTATTTTGTCCTTTTTCAGCTGTTTACTAGTTTCGCATAATCTGCCAGTGTGGCCCTGTTTGCCACAGTTTCTGCATTCTTTGTATTTAAACCAACAGCCCTCAAGGTCATGTGACATGTTCCCACAACGGTAACATTTCTTTCCTTCATTTCTGTTCAGTGACATTTTATTCATAGCATATTCCAGAGATTTTTGTTGTATTTCTGAAGCACCCTGTGCTGCTGTTTCCGTTGATATTGCAATGTTCAGCGCCTTCTCTAGTGTAAGGTCTTTTTCACCCAGGAGCTTCTTCTGTGTGGTTTCACAGTGCATGCCACACACTAACCTGTCCTTCAATGTGTCCGATAGACCAGCTCCAAATTGACAATGTTCTGATAATTTGCGCAATTCAGCACAATATTCAGAAATACTTTCATTTTTGCTCTGATTCCGTCTGTGAAATTTAAATCTTTCAGCAATGACCAGTGGTTTGGGGTTTAAATACTGTTGGAGAGTGTCTGCTATTTGCATGAATGTTTTGTCAGCTGGCTTTTCAGGGGTTAACAAGCTCCATAGCAGCCCGTATGTTTTCGCTCCCAAAATACTGAGTAAGGCGCTGGCTTTCTTTTCATCCTTAACACCGCTAGCCTCACAATATAACCCCACTCTTTCAATGTAAGTTGCCCAGTCTTCAATGCTACTATCAAATGCTGTAATGGTTCCAATCATCGCCTTCTTTGTTATGTTAATTTAGCCCCGCTTTCCCCCATTTTCCTTTTTGACTCTGTGTCCTTTTTGCTAGTGCCACGAGCACACTCCGTCTAGATTGTGTGTGTGTGTCGCTCCTTTTTATCTCCCTTTTGAGGCAGGCAGACCCTCAGTCCCTTGGGGTCAGCGCCGGCTGTGGTCTTGGCTAGACGTGCTGCGGCTCCGAATTTGTATCTTAGTCTCCCGACATTCCTGACCCTGGCTGTGCTCCCGCTTCCTTTCAGACTCACGGCCTCGCTCCGCCTCCTTCTCCCGCTCCTTGGCTCGTTCCTTGCGCTCTTCTTCCAAGCGTCGTTATCAATTAAAACACAGCGTTCCGATACGTTATAGGTTCATTATCCTCATTGCCAATTTGTTGTGTATGTGGCCTGGTTGCACAGCAATGCTATTAATAAAAATGCTGGAGAAGGGAGCTAAGGTTCATGGTTCTTTACTGGCAGAAAACGAACTCGGCACACAAGTACAGATCAATACGCGCCTAATAGTGCATGCTCAATATGCGCCTAATAGCACATTCAACGATATGTTTCTAAAACATAAAGTAGTCCCTTATTATACTGTAGGCTATATGGTACACATGTCATTGTAGTTTACCAATGTAAATCTAATTGAGGCTAGTATTCACTAGCCAGTGAGCATTCATAGCCACATTTGGGAAGTTTATGCTTCTCAATATTACCAAACACATTCTTTATCATGAAAAGCATCCTCAAGATGGAAATAGTATTTGAGATATTCTTAACACCCTCTGAAGAAACAATTGTTAATGTCATAGAAATCTGCCTTAAAACAAGAGTGTACATCATTATTCATTTTAAGAAGTTCATAACTTGTTACTACTCTCATTAAAGTTTCTCTCAATAAAAAGATTGACTGAAATAAGTGCAGTGCAGTGTAAGACTAGTGAGAAGAACAAAAGAAAATAAAGATAATTAAATTCTTGTCTGTCATGTTCACACAAGTTTATATCTACTTTTGGAGAAGGCTGAAGAGAGCTGGACAATGCATATCAATACTCACAACCTTCTACAGATGCGCAGTTAGGAGCTTCCTAACATGCTGCATCACTGTGTGGTCTGGAAACTGCACTGTGGCGGGCAGGAGGGCTCTTCAATGGGTAGATAAAACAGCCCAATACGGACACCAGCCCATTAAGAGCATATCTATAGAAATGTGCCAGAAAAAGGCCAGGAACAGCATGAAGGATCTCACCCACCCTGCTCCTGGACTGTTTGCCTCTCAACTATCAGGGAAGAGGCTACAGAACTTCCTCACCAGGACTACCAGACATGAAAACAGTCACTTCTCCCAAGCCATCACTCTGATCAAAACCTTCAGCCATTAGCTCACTCCACCACCACTACTTTATCATTTCCTGTCAGAGTTGCCTTATGTACATATCACTTTATGTATATACAATCAGCCTATTGTACACTAAAGAATGACAATAAACAATCTTGCATTTTGAATCTGGAGTCATATTGACGTATTTACGAAGTAAGAATATTGGCTCTTCCTATGATTCATTCATTTACTAGATATCAGAAAATGAGCAGCTGTTTCAAAAATCATGAAATTTATTACACTTGTCTTTTATTCCTTTCTTATTGGCTCGGCAAAATTAGCAAATTGCCACAGTATATTTTAGAAACAGACTGATCACTGATGGTAGTCAGCACTGTTGCCTCACATCTCTGAGGACACAGGTTTGATCCTGACCCACAGCTCTGTTGGTGTAGAGTGTGCATGTTCTCTATTATACATCTACCCTGGATGTTTTGCTTCCTGCCCACATCATAAGTGCAATCTGCTAATATATTTCATGAGCCGAGGCTGATGCTGTTAAAGATCCGGCCTGAACACTGGGTCGAATGGCCTCTGCTGGTAGCTCTGGATCACGACAGTGTTTAATTTCTGTTTTCTTTCACCTGGCCATGTGGGTTCTGGCCCAGTCTCTTTCCTTTTTGGACTTCCTCCAGCTACCTGCTTGTCTCCTCATTTGCACCCACCTGTGTCTAATTTTCACTCATCACCCTGTCCATTTAAACCCCACCTTGACCAGCATCCTCTGCCAGTTCATCCCAGTTCTGACCTGTGTCGTTCCAGCCTGTTGTTGCGACTTCTGCCAACCGATTTTGCCTGATTCTGTGTTTTGGATTTTGCCCGTTCTTGGACCTGATTTTTGATTGTGCGCTCTGGATTGTCTGCCCTCGCCTGACTGCCTTTCCTGGTAAGACCTCTGCCTGCCATTTCGGATTCGTGCCTGCCTTCTGTTTTTGAAAGACTGTTGCCTTTGTGCTCCCTAATAAATCCTGATGAAAAAGTATTCATTGTTCTGCACTTGAGTCCCGCCAAAACCCAACAGAACGAACTGGCCAAGATGGACTCAGCGGACCCCAGCCAGGTGCGTGAGGCCCTCTCCCGACAGGGTGTGTTGTTAGAGAGACATGAAACGCAGTTCGCCTCTATCAACCAGTTGATGGAAGCCTTCTCCGCCACTCTGACCAGCATGGCCTCCCAGCCACAGCAGATTCAGCTGGCGTTGAGCTCTAAACTGCCTTCTCTTGTGGCGCCATCAGCCCCACAGACTCCAACCCAACCAGCCCGAGAGCCCCGTTTACCTCCACCTGAACTTTACAATGGTGAACCAGACACCTGCAGATCCTTCCTGTCTCAATGCTCGCTGATTTTCAAGCTGCAGCCCACTCCCTTTCCCACAGATCGATCCCGTATTGCTTATGTTATCACGCTGCTGTCAGGAAGAGCTGTGAGGGACAGCAGAGCCCCTTTTTGCCACACGTTTAAGGACTTTTGTGAGGAGATGAGAAGAGTCTTTGACCGTTCCCAGCAGGGGCGAGAGGCAGCAAGGGAGATGTTGCGAGTTCGTCAGGGTAACCGTTCTGTTTCGGACTACGCCATTCAGTTCCACACACTAGTCGCCACTACCAACTGGAATTCAGTGGCCCAATCGGACGTGTTCCTCTATGGACATAGCGAAGAGGTTAAGGATGAACTACCCACACGTGACCTGCCTGCTGGCTTCCAAGAGCTGTTCGACTTGGCCAATTAAGATTGACAGCCGCATAAAACAGCGTCAGCAGGAGCGTGATGTCCGGGGGGGGGGGGGGGGGGGTGGTTACGAAGAACCACCGGGGGCGTCTGACCTCTTCCCAGCCGGCACCCAGATCTCCTTCCCTGAGTCCTCAGTCACCCCCATCCAGCCCAATGGAACTCATGCAGATTGATCGTACCCGTCTGTCTCCTTCAGAAAGAAGGAGGAGAGTCAGTACCAACTCTTGTCTGTATTGTGGTCAGGCTGGTCACTATGTATCTACCTGTCCCGTAAAAGCCAATGCTCGCTCGTAAAGAGGGGACTACGGGCGAGCAGTACTTCCTTCCCCCAGTTCTCCGTCACTCGAACCCTGCTACCTGCTTTTATACTGACTGAAGGGAGGAGACGCGCCGTTTCAGTTTTTATCGACTCTGGGGCTGAGGGAAATTTTATCAGCTCCAGATTTCCGGCCAATCTTGGGATGCCACCCTCCTGTCTGAAGCAACCCCTGGGGGCCAGCAGCTTAACCGGAGTGAAACTTGCCATGGTTACCCACTCTACAGCTCCGGTGAGTCTCCTCATTTCTGGCAATCACCAGGAGAGCATTGCTTTCCATGTAATAGATTCCCCCAAAGCTGACGTTGTGTTAGGCCACCCATGGCTAGCTCAGCATGGTCCACACATTGATTGGTCTAATAACAGAGTGTTAAGCTAGAGTCCTTTCTGCCTAAATCATTGTCTGCATGTTGCTCATGCTACTCAAAGTCCGGTTCTTCTGCCTACAGAAGAGTTTCCCGATCTGTCCTCTGTACCCCCTGAATATCTGGACCTCAAGCTGCTATTCAGCAAGACTCAGGCCACCACCTTACCCCCACATCGCCCCTATGACTGCACTATAGATCTCCTTCTGGGAACCTCGCCACCGAGGGGCCGACTGTATTCCCTGTCTCCACCTGAAAGGGAAGCGATGGACGAATATATCCAGGAGGCCTTGGCTGCAAGAATTATCCATCCCTCTTCCTCCCCGCAGGCGCAGGGTTCTTCTTTGTAGTTAAGAAGGACAGGTACCTGTGTCCTTGAGTGGACTATAGAGGTCTCAATGAGGTCACCATTAAGAACCGCTATCCTCTTCCTCTTATGTCATCTGCATTTGAATTGCTCCAGGGTGCTTCTATCTTCTCCAAGCTCGACCTCCGCAACACTTACCATCTGGTCCGCATAAGAGAGGGGGATGAGTGGAAGACCGCGTTCAATAAGCCATCTGGGCACTACAAATATCTGTAATGCCTTTTAGACTTTCTAATGGTCCTGCTGTGTTCCAGTCCCTGGTGAATGACGTCCTCAGAGAGATGTTGTCTTGATATTTTCTAAGTCCCTCTCTGAACACATCCAGCACGTCCGTCGGGTGCTCCAACAACAACTGGAGAATCAGTTATTTATGAAGGCAGAAAAGTGTGAATTTCACCGGAGTTCAACTTCGTTTCTGGGATATGTGATCAGCGCTGGAGGAATCCAGATGGACCCTCAGAAGATCAAGGCGGTAGAGGGGTGGCCACAACCCGCCTCTCGACAAGATGTCCAACGTTTTCTTGGGTTTGTCAACTTCTATCGCCGATTCATTTGAAATTGCAGCATCCTGGCCGCCCCGCTGACTGCTCTAACCTCCTCCAAGTCGAAGTTCGCCTGGAATCCAGCAGCTGAGAAAGCCTTTTCTGATCTAAAGACTCGTTTCACCACGGCACCTATCCTCCTTCAGCCCGATGCTACAAGGCAGTTTGTTGTAGAGACTGACGCCTCTGATGTAGGAGTAGGGGCTGTACTGTCACAGCGTGCAGCAGAGAACGACAAGCTACACCCGTGAGCCTTTTTTTCCCACAAATTTTCACCCGCAGAACGCAACTATGACATCGGCAATCGAGAGCTATTGGCTGTTAAACTTGCTCTTGTGGAATGGCGGCATTGGCTTGAGGGAACAACTACTCCTTTTCTAGTCTGGACGGATCACAAGAACCTGGAATATATCCATTCAGCCAAACACCTCAACTCCCACCAGGCTTGGTGGTCCCTGTTTCTTGCCCGTTTTAAATTCACCCTGGCCTATGGTCCTGGCTGTAAGAATGGCAAGCCTGACGCGCTCTCCAGGCAGTTTCCAACAACCGACAAGGTGCCCGAGGTTACGACCATTCTCCCCAAGCAATATCTGGTCGCCGCAACACAGTGGGAGATTGAATCTGTGGTCTAGTCTGCCCAGCAGGGTGAGTGTGTTCCTAGTGCCTGCCCTGCTAATCTATTGTATGTTCCCAAGTCTGTCCGCTCCCAGATTCTCCAGTGGGGACACACATCCAGACTGGCAAGTCACCCTGGCGTCAGACGCACATCGGCTTTCATCAGCTGAAGATTTTGGTGGCCATCCCTGAAGAAGGATGTTGAGAGCTTCATTTCTGCCTGCCCAGTCTGTGCACAGAACAAGATCTCCAGCCAGCCACCAACTGGTCTCCTGCAACTCCTGCCTGTTCCAAGAAGGCCCTGGTCACACATTGCACTGGACTTGGTCACCCGACTCCCCCCGTCCGACGGTAACACTACCGTTCTTACCATAGTGGATCATGTTTCCAAATCGGTCCACTTAGTTCCCCTTCCCAAGCTGCCCTCTGCCAAGGAGACTGCCAACCTGGTGATTCAGCATGTTTTCCATATTCACCGTCTCCCCGTTAAAATGGTATCTGATAGAGGTTCGCAATTTACCTCCCACTTTTGGAGGGCCTTTTGCAAACTACTTGGGATCAGGGTTAACCTCTCATCTGGGATTCATCCACAGAGTAATGGCCAGACTGAGCGGGCTAATCAGCAGATGGAGGTGATGCTCCGTTGTGTGACGTCTCAGGAATCGTCCTCCTGGAGTCAGCAACTTCCCTGGGTCGAATACACCATTAATCCTTTGCCTTCTGCTTCATCAGGTTTATCACCATACCAGTGCTGTCTTGGCTATCAATTCCCCTTATTCGCGTCTCAGGAGGAGGAAGTGGGCGTTCCCTCAGCCGAAGCGTTTGTCCAGTAGTGTTCACGGACCTGGAGACGAGCCCGAAAGACGCTGCTTCAATCTATAGCCAGAATGAAGCAGGAAGCAGGCCATCACCATATCGAGGCCCCCTGTTACCGCCAGGGTCAGAAGGTGTGGGTATTTTCTCGTGACATCCCCTTGAAGGTGGACTCCCGCAAGCTGGCGCCATGCTACATTGGACCTTTCCTCATCACCAAGGTGATCAGTCCTTCGGCGGTACATCTAAAACTACCCCCTACCCTTCGCAGAATCTATCCAACATTCCATGTTTCAAGGATTAAGCCCTTTGTCTGCAGCCCCCTCTGTCCCACCCCCAAGCCCCCTCCCCCTCCCCGTCTCATCGATTGCTCAGAGACATTCACTGTGCGCCGATTACTGGATGTTCGACGCAGAGGTCGTGGACTACAATACCTCATTGATTAGGAGGGCTATGGCCCCGAAGAGAGGTGTTGGGTTCCCGCTCGAGATATCCTGGATCCCTCTCTCATTAAGGACTTTCATAGGAGCCATTCCATATCAGCAAGAAGGGTGTCTGGAGAAGCCAGTGGGGGGGCAGGGGGTAGGTACGGTTAAAGATCTGGCCTGAACACTGGGTCAAAGGGCCTCTGCTGGTAGCTCTGGATCATGACAGTCTTTAATTTCTGTTTTCTTTCACCTGGCCATGTGGGTTCTGGCCCAGCCCCTTTCCTTTTTTGGACTTCCTCCAATTACCTTCTTGTCTCCTCATTTGCATCCACCTGTTTCTAATTTTCACTCATTACCCTGTCCACTTAAACCCCGCCTTGACTAGCATTCTCTGCCAGTTCATCCCAGTTCTGACCTGTGTCGTTCTAGCCTGTCATTGTGATTTCTGCCAACCGATTTTGCCTGATTCTGTGTTTTGGATTTTGCCCGTTCTTGGACCTGATTTTTTGCCTGTGCGCTCTGGATTGTCTGCCCTCGCCTGACTGCCTTTCTTGGTGAAGACCTCTGCCTGCCATTTCAGATTCGTGCCTGCCTTCTGTTTTTGAAAGACTGATGCCTTTGTGCTCTCTAATAAATCCTGGTGAAAAAGTATTCATTGTTCTGCACTTGAGTCCCACCAAAACCCGACAGATGCACAACCGCTTCTGGGCACTGGAAAATCTACCCATCCCTTGTTGTCTTCCTCCTTAATACAGATGTTTCCACTGGTTCTTTTTCTCTTGCCTGCATCTTAAAATCTGATTACCTCAAGCTTTACCCGATTCTGATAAAAGTCCATTGATCTAAAAACATTCAGTCAGATTTCTTGTTGCCCCAAACTTGTCCTCCACCTGCCCCCGAGCCAGCTACCAGATAACATTAAATACTGCTAAGAAAACCAGTGACTATTAATTACCCATTGTTGTACCTAAGTGACAGAGAATGAAAAAATGAATTATAAACACAAGAGATTCTACAGACGTTGGAAATCTAGATCAACACACGTGAAAGACCTCAACAGGTCAGGCTGCATCTGTGGAGTATTTTGGTCTGAGATCCTTCATTAGGACTGGAAAGAAAGGGGAGTGAGGGGAAGGAGTACAAGCTGACAGGTGATAGGTGAAGCCAGGTGAGAGGTAGGTGGGTGAGTGGGGGAGGGGTGTGAAGTGAGAAGCTAGGAGGTGATCAGTGGAAAACAAGGAGTGAGAAGGAATCTGAAAGGAGAGGAGTATGGAGTTGATAGATGTTGAGAAAAAAAGATGTTGCACGACTAGAGGACAATAACAGAACTGTAATTACTCTGCTGGAATCTGGCATCGACTTGCTGGGCTGAATAGTCTTCTCCTGTGTCATTCAAGCAAATTTGTTGAAGCCACTAACTCAGATACCCTTACAGGAAGCATCTGTCCACAATGAGACATTGAACAAGAGTAATTAGCAACCAGGGATTGGGGTGCTCAGTTGCCTAGTCTTTTAGTGTGATGTTGATAACAAATCTGCTCCAGAGAAGCCCAGAATCCATCCTCTCCCAAAATGGCACTAGGAGCCATTACACCACTGGCAGAAACTACAACTATGCAGCATCTGATGACTGGCTTCAGCACAGGCAGAAATCCCTCAATCTCTGAAAACTACAGTGGAAATTCAGTATTCCACCATCAATGCTGAGCTGACATCATCCATTAATCAAAAATCTACATTCAGTGGCCACTTTATTAGATATGACTTTATACCTGCTCATTAATGCAAATATCTAATCAGCCAATCATGTGGCAGCAACTCCATGCATGAAAGCATGCAGATGTGGTCAGGACGTTCATTTGTTATTCAGAGTAAACACCAGAGTGGGAAAGAAATGTAACTTTGACTGTGGAATGATTGTTGGTGCAGAAGGGGTGATTTGAGTATCTCAGAAACTACTGATCTCCTGGGACTTCCATGCACAACAGACTCTAGAGTTTACAGAAAATGGGGCAAAAAAATAACACAGTGAGCAGCAGTTCTGTGGGTGAAAATGTCTTATTAATGAGAAAGATCAGAGGAGAATGTCCAGACTGGTTCAAGCTGACAGGAAGGCGACTATAACTCAAATAACCACGTGTTACAATGGCGGCGTGCAGAAGAGCATCTCTGAACACACAACTCGTTGAATCTTGAAATGGATGGGCTACAGCAGCAGAAGACCACAAACACACAGACATACATTATTAGGCTCCTCCTGTACCTAATAAAGTAGCCACTGAATATATGATTGGGCAATATGACACTTCAGCAATTTGTCCCCCAGCAAATGTGTGGGAGTACTAAAGTACATCCTTAGGGAATCAGTACACATATATGGATAATACAGCCATTACTTCCTCTCAGCAAGCCCACAGTTCTGATCCAACCACCATTAACTTGTCAGTTCTGTTGCTATTGCCTATTATCTAGCCAATTGTAAGGGAATGATAAGCAGCTTTTGAGCATTCAGATCGATGAAGGAGAAGGAACACTCCATAGATGCTGCAAGGTATTTTATTAGAGTATAATAAAGTTAAAAGTTCAAAGTACATTTATTATCAAAATATGTATACATTTCACAACCTTGAGATTCGTCTCCTTACAGGCAGCCACAAAACAAAGAAACCAAAAGAACCCATTAAAAAAAGAAGACTGTCATTCACCCAATGTGCAGAGAGAGAAAAAAGCAAATGTTGTAAACAATAAAATCAAGCAGATGGCATTCAGAACCGAAATCCACAAACGAGAATCTGTCCACTGAAATGAAGCCACAGCCACAGTTCGGCGCAGAGTCGAGTAAACGTCACACAGCAGTGAGCTAAACCGGCTCGTTCCTTGCCTGACACCCTGACCTTTTCAATCTGGTCCAGTGCTTATATCGTCATTCAAATATCAGCAATAAATTAAGTGATAAGGACAAAGAAATACTAAGTCTAAAGCAATGTTGAAATAATTGATAAAAGAACAAGCCCTATGCCCTTTTACTAAGTGATGCAAAGGATGAACAAAACAAGTCTCAGACTACAGAATAATTGGTCGGTAGCAAGTCTCATGCCCTTTCTGCTCGACAAGGACTTTGATTTATGACAACTGGTCTGGAGACTCTTAGAGGTTCTTGGCATTGATTGGAATTCCAGAACAAGGACAGAGGTCCAATAAGCTTGTTCACTGCTCACACTTACATAATATTGAAAGCCTGAGGTTCATTTCTAATCCACACGTATCAGTCACCCCCAATCCTAAAACTATTTCTAAATGGTAGATATATTTGGAGGATTTTACGTTTGCACTGAATTAGTCGGGCTTGTTTCCAAAAGTCTTTCTCAGTCAAGATTTTACTTTGCCATAAAACCATAAGACTATAAGATATAGGAACAGAATTAGGCCATTTGGTCCATCAAGTTTGTTCTGCCATTTCATCACGGCTAATCCAATTTTCTCTCAGCCCAGTCCCCTCCCTTCTCCCCATATCCCTTCATGCCCTGACCAACCAGCTTCTGCCTTAAATATACATAAAGGCTTGGCATCTCCAACTGCCTGTGGCAACAAATTCCACAGATTCACCACCCTCTGAATAAAGAAATTCCTCCTCAGCTCCATTCTGAAACGGTAATCCTTTATTCTGAGTCTGGGTCCTCTAGTCTTAAACTTACCCAATATCGGAAACATCCTTTCCAGATAGACTCCATCACTCTGCCAACCGAAACGGTTTCACTTCTTCCTTGAAAAGAAAAACAAGTCATTACATTTCTTGACACAAGAGATGCTGGAAATCCAGAGTAACAAATACAAAATGTTAGAGAAACTCAGCAGGTCGGGCAGCATCTATGGAGGGTAATAAAGATATGACATTTTGGACCAAGAACCTTTATCAAGACAGTTGGGACTGAACTGGGTTTGTTATCTTCTGCAGCAGCAGAAGGCCACCCTGAGTTCCACTCCTGTATCTAATAAAGTGGCTACTGAGTGTATTTGTAATGCTGTGATGTAACACGCTTAGCTTGCCAGGACTAGTTTATGTCTTATATCTCCAATAATACATGCATACCCATGTATGAATAAGCAAATCATTGATATGACAACAGCTCTATGGAGGTGTTGATTAACATATTGTGAGCAGTTTTGGACCCCATATCTAAGGAAGGTTGTGCTGGCATTGGAGAGAGTCCAGAGTAGGCTCACAAGAATGATCTCAGGAATGAAAGGATTAACATATGTGGAGTGTTTGATGGCTCTAGGTCGGTACCTGCTAGAGTTTAGAAGAATAGGCAGGAGGTATTTCATTGCAACCTACTAAATATTGCAAGGCCGAGAGAGAGTGGACGTAGAGAGGATGCTTTCAATGGGTGGGACAGTCTAGGACCAGAGGGCAGAACTTCAGAATAGAAGGACATTCATTTGCAACAGAGATGAGGGATATTTTTCTTTTAGCCAGATGACAGGGAATTTGTGGAATTTATTGGCTCAAGTGGCTGTGGAGGCCAAGTCATTGGTTATATCTAAAGTGGAGGTTGTCCAGTTCTTGATGAGTAAGTATTTCAAAGGTTATAGTGAGAAGGTGGGAGAGTGGGGTTGAGAGGGAAGCTAAATAAACTATGGTTAAAAGTTGGACGAGACTTGATGGGCCAAATGGCCCAGTTCTGCTCCTATGCCTTATGGTCTTATGACTCATACATACTATGGCAGTGGTCCCCAACCACCAGGCCGAGGACCGGTACCGGGCCACAAAGCATGTGCTACCAGGCCACGAGGACACTCCTATCAGCTGCACCTTTCCTCATTCCCTGTCATGCACTGTTGAACTTGAACATAGGGTTGCCAACTGTCTGGTATTTGCCGGGACATCCTGTATATTGGGCTAAATTGGTTTGTCCCATACGGGACCACCATTGTCCCGTATTTCCCCCGCTAAGGTAGAGCATTCCTATGAAACCTTTTGTGCTGAAATGGCGTGAAGCGAAGCAGCAATTACCATTAAATTATATGGGAAAAATTTTTGAGCATTCCCAGACCCAAAAAATAACCTACCAAATCATTCCAAATAACACATAAAACCTAAAATAACACTAGCATATAGTAAAAGCAGGAATGATATGATAAATACACAGCCTATATAAAGTAAAAATAATGTATGTACAGTGTAGTCGGGAGGATTAAGTCAAAACCGATTAGTGGAAAAAAAATCGGCACGTACGCGGATGCGCACGTCACATATGCGCACATCACACATGCGCACACAGGTGCCTGCACAAGGCTTCATGGTCATGGTAGTCTTTTCTCGGGGTAAACACTGTCCCATATTTGACTGCTACTTTTGTCCCTTATTTGGGAGTGAGAAAGTTGGCAACCCTAACTATAAAAGACATGTTGAGGTGAGTTTAACCCTACTTGAACAACTCTCCCCCAACTGGTTGGCCGGTCGGCAAAAATATTGTCAATATTAAACCGGTCCGATGTGCAAAAAAGGTTGGGGACCCCTGTACTATGGGCATAGCATGCTTTCAGTTCTGTGAGTTTGATATAAAAAGTTGGGTCTTCAGTTGCAGACCTACACCTGACCAATCAGCAAAGGAATGTACTGTAAGTGCAGAGTCCACAATGCATGGAGCACCCTTTGTCAAGATTTTCACAGATGAAGACCGTTCATGAGGAAAAGAATCACTGTCCAGTACCAACAAATATGTAATACACTGAGAGAACTTCAATGTGGTGAGGGAATGATATTACAGGGAGATTGAAAGAGACAATTGGGGCCATGGCATGAACTCAGATTGTTAGATTCAAAATCGAGAGTGCTCACCGAGTTCAAGCCTCACTGGAACCTAAAGCAACCCATTCAAAATGCTGGAGGGAATCAGTAGGTCAGGCTGCATCTATGGAAATGAATGAACAGTTGATGTTTCCAGCCAAGACACTTCTTCAGGACTGAAAAGGAAGTGGGAAGAGGCCAGAATAAAAAGGTGGGAGGAGGGGAAGGAGGATAACTCGAAAGTGATCGGTCAAGCCAGGTGGGCTGAAAAGATAAAGGGCTAGAGAAGAAGGAATCTGATAGGAGAGGAAAGTGGACAACAGGAGAAAGGGAAGGAGGAGGAGACCCAGGAGAAGATGATAGGTAGGTGAGAAGAGGTAAGAGACCATAGTGGGAAATAGAAGAAGAGGGGAAGGGGAGGCAAGCATTTTTTATCAGAAGGCGAAATCGATATTCATGTCATCTGGCTGGAGGATAAGGTATGGTGCTCCTCCACTCTGAGGGTGGCCTCTTCTCGGCACAAGAGGAGGCCATGTTTGGCCACTTGGAAGTTCCGCTTTTGGCAGCTGCTCAATGAAGCAGTCCCCCAACCAGTGGAACCTATTTGCTGTTAAGTACTGTACTGCCCTTGCGGGTCCATGCAGAGGCTGTGCCTCCTACCTTCTCCATTAAGAGAAGTCTGGATGAGTACATGGATGGGAGAGGGATGGAGGGCTATTGTCCAGGTGCAAGTCAGCTGGACTCAGCGGAATAATAGTTTGATATGGATTAGACGGGCCAAATTGCCTGTTCTTGAGCTGTACTGCTCTAAGACTCTATCAGTCGTTCTCAAGCATGAGTGAGCAATATTGCACAACATCAAGATGTCTTCCAATTAAATGAGACAATGGGCCTTTTCAATTGTAAAGAACCACTCAATATCAGATATGTACAATGTCCATCACCATCATCATCTGCCCTGTCATATGGCATGGGTGATCATGATCCATGACCATGATTGTTCTTGGCAAATTTTTCTAAAGAAGCAGTTTGCTATTGCCTGCTTCTGGGCAATGCCTTTACAAAATGGGTGACCCCAGCCATTAGCACTACTGTTCAGAGACTGTCTGCCTGGCATCAATGACTACACTACCAGGACTTGTGATACACACCAGTTGGTGATACGACCATCCACCACCTGCTCCCATAGCTTCACATGACCCTGACTGGCGGGGGCTTGGGTCTAAGCAGGTGTTGCACCTTGCCCAAGGGTGACCTGCAGGCTAGTGGAGGGAAGGAGAGCCTTACACCTCATTTGGTAGAGACATATCTCTACCCCACCACCCAAGTTCTAGAGAGGTTATTTTGTCTATTTAAATCAGAACAAGCCAATAATTCATTTATGATTTTGGTTCCATTTTTCTCTGTCCATTAGTCTAATCTGACCTGTTGGACATGTCCTACAACTTTGTATATCATAACATTTATGTTCCTTTTTCTATGTTCTTACTCTCCACATACACATTTTACAATGACCAAATAACCACTCTCTCTCTCCCTCTCTCTCTCTCTCTCTCTCTCTCTCTAAATGACCCCATTAAACCTTTGACAACATGTCCTCAACTACAGCTGATCTCCTATGCAACTTATTTTCCTTCCTTTCCAGCTCTGACAACGGAATCGTAAATGTTAAATGTTAATACTGTTTCTCTTTCCACAGATGCTGCCTGACCTGCTGAGGTTTTCAGGACATTCTGTTTTTATTTCAGCTTTCCAGCATCTGCAGCTTTTACATTTTTCCCAAGCCTGTCAATCACAGATGTGGAAGCTGGACAAAGTGGTGACATCATGGGGTAGGGAAACAAGTGATACCATTCTTGGTTGTTGAGTGATGAAGTTTTTTAACCTGTTTGAAGATGCATATGAAGATACCGTAGCTATGCTAAGTAATGATTAATGTGTCAAGGCCGACCTGGACTGGAAAGGCAGTTTTCCGGAGCAAATAGCTTTCACCACATTGCGTCCAGATATAATCGTATGGTCTGACACCCGTAGAGAAGTCCCCTGGGAAGACAACATCGATGAAGCCCATGAGCGCAAGTTAACCAAGTATGCAGAATTAAGATCAGAGTGCAGAGACAGAGGGTGGAAGGTCTCATGCTATCCATTCGAAGTAGGCTGCTGTGGGTTTATTGCGTTCACTCTCCAGAAGTGGCTGCGTGACCTTGGCTTCACTAGAAGAGAGATCAAGTCAACCAGCAGGGTTGTAGCTGAGGCAGCAGAGAAAGGATCAGCATGGGTGTGGGCCAAGTATGTCCAGAGGGGCAGATAGTCAGACAGTGTATACATATCTTGCAAACCCTTCAGTAGTTGCATAGACACCTGAAGAGTAGACTACCTGTTGGATGGAAGTGACCAACAACTCTGATAGAGGCAGATGCCAAGTTTTTAAGCTCACCAGTGGGAGATGGTGCTTTAGCACTGCTGCCCACCACCTCGAGGAAGTCTTGATCATAAGCGGGCCGAAACTCCTGAGGACAGGTGGCAGGTCAACTGATGATCCCACTGGTGATAGCACAGGACAGTTAACATCTTAGTCCATGTGTATTTTCAATTCAATTCTAGTCCCCATGGACAGAAAGCCAAAAGTTTTTTTGAAAGACTGTGAATGGCAATCCTGCTTCTCATGGGGTCACCCAAACATCGTCATGCTAAGCTTTGAGTGGCTGCACAAAATCCAGCATAAATTGAATATCCACCTTCCTTCCTAGAACTGAAAATTAGAGTCTAGTTCGCACAACCCATGGAGGACACTGACTTACATAATTCAATGGCTCTCTGCCAACTGCAAGCAGGTGTACTGCTTCATCCATCAACATGGATGCTTTAAAATCATATCAGGAGATTCATTGACTGAAGTATTTTCAACGAAGAAAGTATTTTAATGTCCCATACTATAAGGACATTGTCAGTTCTTCAAACAAGAACAGGACAAGGAAAAAAGATTATCCAAAAGAGTTCTGTGATTCATGTTCCAATGAAAAGAATTAAAAACAGTATTTGTTTCCAATTGAATTCTTTCACACAGTAAGTGGACTATAATATAATTGACTCGTTATATGTCCCTTAATGAATAAAGCATGAAGCAGTCGGTTAATTTAATATATACATCAGCATTTCATTATTTTTTGCAAAACATTTCAATGCCTCATTGACCTTCACAGTACATATTAATGAAACCTCGGCAATAGAGCCTACTAATCATTCTCCAGCAGTAACAATTTGCTGATGCTTTCACCTCAACCAATACAGAATGAGGAATGGTTTGGTTGCTAGGTGTAACAATTTATGTAGCAATGAAGGTTTCCTCAGATTAATATTTACTGGGAAATCATTCATGCAATTTTATTTCAAGGAGAGTATACATTCATACAGTTCTGTTCACAAGCTCGGGAAATTTCAAAGCTCTTTCCTGCCTTGAAGTGCTTCTGAGAAAGTCAGCAAGGGAACGTAAGCAAACATAACAGCAAATTTGCAAACTACAATGAGTAAAATACCCAGAAGAACCAACCAAGTAATGATAGATGATGAATACATGTTAGACTGCAGACATATACTTAAGGACGTTGGCAGTGACATGCATAGACACAAGGAAACAGGACAAAATATTCAAGTCAAGTCAAGCCAAGTTTATTGTCATTTAATTATATACATGTATACAGTCAAACAAGACAACCTTTCTCCAAATCAGGGTGTAAAGCACAACGGCACACATAACACACAATAACTTATGAAAGTAAGGATAAAATCTAAAGATGAATTATTCATATATAAACAAAGTAAAGTGCATGAATTAAATATTGTAATGTACAGAACAGATTAGACAATGATACAGTACTTTGAATGCAATGTGGCAGGGAGTTCAGAAGCCTAATAGCCTAAGGGAAGAAAATGTTTCTCATTGTGACCTTTCTTGTTTTTATGCATCATAGTCTCCTGCCTTATGGTTGAAAGTGAAAGAGGATGCTGAATGGATGGGTTGGAGCCTTAATAATTCTAAACGCCCTGCATATGCAGCACTCCGGATAAATGTCTCCCGATGGATAGTTGGGAGACCCCTATGACCCTCTCAGCTGTCCTCACAGTCCTTTGTAGGGACTTCCAGTCCAATGCTCGGCTGCTCCCATACCAGATGGAGATGCAAGTTGTCAGGGCACTCAATGGTGCTTCTGCAAAATTCAGTGAAGACGGTGGGGGAGCCTCACTTGTCTCAATCTTCTTTGGAAGCGGAAGCACTGCTGTGCCTTCTTATTCAGAGAGGTGATATTAACGGACCATGTGAGGTTGTTCGTGATGTGGACTCCCAGCAACTTGACTCTCTCTTTGGAGGAGCCTTGTATTCGCAGAGGAGGATGGTTTATTCAATGGTTTCAGTGCAACTGACAGTGCCTCTTGCATTGCAATGCTACCTCAGCATAGATTATGTTAAGGTAACTCTTACAAATTGCTGGAAAGGCTCAACTGGTCAGACAGCAATTGAAAGGAAGAAAGAGTCGACATTTTGAGCCGAGACCCCCAGGGACATGCAGAATAATGTTATCAAGTTTTAATGTAAAACCGCTTCCAGAACAAAAAAAAACACACACACTTGAGATCTAATTGAACATGATTTCCAGTTTTCCAGAAGAATATCGTGAAGCTAATGGGGGGGGGGGGGGGGGTGATTACAATAAAGTGAACGGAACAATTCATTCCTTGAAATTACTATTTCCTTTAAAATTATTATTATTAAACAATTTTGCATGAAAATCACTGTAAAACTAACATTCAACATGAAACAATTTCTGACATCATAGATATTCTAAAGTTGCGTCAAATCAAATCAGCAAGAATTTTGCCAGGCAGCCCGCAACTGTAAGTCAAGTCAACTCAAGTGAAGTTTATTGTCATCTAACTATATACATAAAATGTATATAACCATGTAATGTATACAGAAATGAGACAACTTCCAGCGTCAACACTAACCCTAATCATAGGCCTTTGGATCATGGGAGGAAGCCGAAGTGCCCAGAGAAACTCACGCGGTCATGGGGAAGATTTAAAAACCCCTCTCAGATAGTGGCGGGAATTGAACAATCTTACAGCTGTTGCTACAACAATATTTCACAAACCTCTACACTACCGCATAGCTGCCCCACACTCCCAGTGTTGGTGATACGCCAATTCTCAGGAGGGCGTATTGTAATATTCACATTTAAAAACAGTACATTGGCATGACCTTGTGGTTCTGACCAATAAATCACCAATAAATTACAGAGAAAGTTAGAGCTGTCATGTTTATGACTATATATTTCTTTTCAAGCTGCTAAGTGAATAGTTCTCAATTTGCAGCACTTCGCTTTTCCTGAAGGCTTTGATTTACAAGAGTGGAATCTTATTGCATCAGAACATAATCTGTGTTGAATATTTTTAAAAATATTTTTTTGTTCTTTCTCTACCTTTTTTTTATTTTATAGACTGTGATGCAGTGCAATGAAGCGCATAAAGCTGCCACAAGCGTGCCTTGCAGAAAATTGATGCCCAATTCCTGTAGTAAATTAAGTTGCCATTACTCAGTCCTTCCCTTGCCTTGATACAGAAACAACAGAACATGTACCAGCAGGCTCAGGGACAGCTTCGATTCTGTTGTTATAAGTCTCTTCAATTGACGACTTACATGATAAAGGTCAACTCTCAGTCATGGTTCTTGTCTTTACTTGTCTACCTGCACCAGGCTTTATATGTTACTGCAACACTATATTCTGCATTTTGCTTTTTTCTCCTTCTGTACTACTGTGTTAATAAAGGCTTTTCTCTGTATCTTCTTAAGTGTGACAGCAATAAACCATTAATAACCCATTAAAAGTCATTCTATTGCTTCATCAGAGTTCCTCTGAAGAACACACACACTTCAGTACTAGCGTTTGGAAATTCATTCCAAAATCTGTCTCTCCGGCTCCTGTTTCCCTACAAAGACTCCTCAGAAACCTACTCTTTGAGCCTCTCCCTGAAATGTTCCTTTCTGATTCATTGTCTTTGTGAAAATATAAAGAAAGGCTACACAACCAATAAGATACTATTGACGCCATTGTAGGAATTTCAGCTGACAGTACATTGTAGTATTGCACTGCCAATGAAATAATAATGAAAAAATACTCTGTTTTCTTGATCTGGATTAGGAGACAAATATTGACTGGGGCATCAGAAACAGTTGTCATGCTGTTCTTTGAAATATTGACAGGTCATCTTTTACCTCAACAGAAATGAGCAGGAGGAGAGAGTCCTTGAAAGTGAGTCTATAGGTTGTGGAATCAGTTTAGATTTGAAGTGAGTGACACTATCCATGCTGGTTCAGGAACCTGATGGTTGAAGAGTAATAATTGTTTCTGAACCTGTTGGTGTGGGATCTAAGGCTCCTTTGGTCAGTTAGGGAAAAAGTAAACTAATGAAATTTAATGCAGTAAGTGTAAGATAATGCATTTTGGGAGATGCAACAAGACAAAGCATTAAAGAGTATTTTTGGCGAAAGCTGTCAATCCCAGGGGATCATGGGTTTGCACCTCTGGTGGACTATGTCTCTCCAGGGCACAAGTCTGGGCAGGAAGATTCGAAGAACCAGCTGTTGCCCATGCAGCAGGCTCCCCCTCTCCACATCACTGATGTAGTCCAAGGGAAGGACAAGCGCCGATTAGGCTTCACACAAGTGTCGTCGCAGAGGTTGCCAGAGTGAAGTTGAAAACAACATCAAACTGCCTTAGGGACCCTGGCTCCAGATTTTTTCCTCGGGGTTTACTCCTGAAGCCTTTCCCATGGGTGGGTATGGCCGCAAGGCAGCAGAGGTTTAAAATCAGAGCTTTCCTTCTCCTATGTGGGCTGCCGTCCAAGGCTGATGAGCCCCACCTGCCCAAAGCAACCGGTTTTGAGGCGCCAGTGGTCCACCTTTGCCCCTTCTCGTCAGTAGAAACAGTTCCGCCAGGCCTAGTAGCTAAGCCACACGTGAAGGTCAAGAGTTGGACTTGGTTGTCAGAGGCTACTGGAGTCACACACCATTTGGAGCACTTTATAGGTAGTGGGAGCTTATCCCCACTACCACCCCTGGTTATGACAGCCTTAAGGGTATAAGGAATAAAACTGAGTGGAATAAAAGATCAAATGGATCTTTGTTGTGTGCATCCTTAAAGATAATAGGCCAGGTCTTAAACTTGGAAGAAAAGCTTTTCTTTATTTGCCAAACTATAGAACATATGAAGAGGGAGGTTTGGTGCAAATGTATTCAAAACTTTTCAGCCCACAGTCTGAGTATAGCACAGGTGTAGGCCCTTTATAGCAAGGGCCTACAAGTATAGCAACTGAGGGACACAGTTCCAGTGACATGGAACAGTATAGCACAGGTGTAGGCCCTTTGGTTCACAATGTGTACCAAACCAATTAAACTGAACGAATCCCTTTCACAATGTCCATATTCCTCCGCTTCCCTCTCATCCATGTGCCTATCAAAATGTCTCTTAAAAGTCCCTAATGTATCTGCCCCCACCACCACCTCAGGCAGTGCATTCCAGGCATCTGCCAATATCTGTGTAAAAAACCTGTCCCTTACATCTCCTCTGAATTTACCCTCTTTCACCTTTGGCCAGGTTAAATTCCATCTGCCATTTCACTGCCCATATCTGTAACTGATCCATACCCCACTGTAATCTTTGTCAGTCTTCTACATTATCCACAACATCACGAACCTTTGTATCATCTGCAAGCTTGCTAACCTACCCATCTACATTTTTATCCAGGTCATTTATATACATCACGAACATCAGAGGTCCCAGTACAAGTCTCTGTGGAACATCACTAACCACAGAGCTCCAGCTACACTAAGTCCCTTCAAGCAGTACCCTCTGTCCTCTATGGGTAAGACAGCTTTGAATCCAAACAAGCAATTCACCATGGATGCCATACATCTTAATCATCTGAATGAGCCTCCCAGGAAAGACCTTGTCAAACACCTTACTAAGGCTATAAGGCAATAAGACATAGGAGCAGAATTAGGCCAATTGGCCCATGGAGTCTGCTCCGCCATTCAATCATGGCTGATACTTTTCTCCTCATTTCAACCCCACTCCCCAGCCTTCTCCCTATAACGTTTGATGCCGTGTTCAATCAAGAACAAAGCAATCTCTGCCTTAAATACCCAAGGACCTGGCTTCCACAGATGCCTGTGGTAATAAATTCCACAAATTCACCACCTTCTGGATAAAGAAATTTCTCTGCGTCTTTGTTTAAAATGGATGCCCCTCTATCCCGAGTCTGTGCCCTCTTATCCTAGACTCCCTGACCATGGGAAACATCCTTTCCACATTTACTCTGTCTAGGCTTTTCAATATTTGAAAGATTTCAGTGAGATTCCTCCTCACCCTTCTAAATTCCAGCGAGTACAGACAGAGAGCCATCAAACATTCCTCGTATGATAACCCTTTCATTCCCGGAATCATCCTTGTGAATCGCCTCTGGACCCTCTCCAATGCCAGCACAACTTTTCTTAGATGAGGATCCCAAAACTCTTCACAATACTCAAGGTGAGGCCTAACCAGTGCCTTATAAAGCCTCAGCATCACATTCCTGCTCTTGTATTCTAGACCTCTTGAAATGAATGCTAACATTGCATTTGCCTTCCTCACCACTGACTACCTGCAAGTTAACCTTTAGGATCACAAACAAGAGAAAATCTGCAGAAGCTGGAAATCCAAGCAACACACACAAAGTGCTGGAGCTCACTGAGGTGTGGGTGCAAGGGGACAGAGGTGAGGCCCTTACTGAGGACAAAAAGTTCTGCCTCAGAGAGGGGTAGGTCAGAAGGAATGGTGAAAACCCGGTACGGATGAGAGCTGGGATCAGAGGGGCGAAGGGGGTTGGTAGTGTCTGAGGGGAAGGGAGGTTTAGGGTGTTCAGGGATGGTGGGGTGAGAGGAAGATGGAGTCTCTGAGGTCCCAATGCTGGCTGTAGGACCTGAGAGAGATGGGATTGCGAAGTGGTGGTTGGGGAAGTGGAGACTGGGTTTCTAACGGCAGTGCGTAAAGACACAGCCTGGAGGTCAAGGCTGGAGGCAGAGTTTGCGTAATTGACGCTTTGGGGGTGCCTAATGTTATTGGAACCCACCTTTGTTGGTGGAATCTGGGTTTAGAATCGGCTCTGATCTTTAGAGCCGTAGAGGTTGGCAGCAGGGATCATGGTCTGGAGATATCCAGGCCTTCCGGTGTTGGAGTCAGCAGGTTCTGTGGTCTGCAGGCGGGCGATCTTCCGATCCTTGCAGGACATGAGAAAGTCAAAAAACCAGCGATTGAAAGCATGGATCCAGTGGAGGATAAAGTAGCGTACAGGTCCACTACGGGTGGCAGAGAGAGAATTCCAGAGTTGTGGGATAGGAACACCAGGTACCCCCTCACGATGGAAAGCATGGTGCGTAGAACACAATGGGAGAAGCAGTGGATTAAATGTGAGTACCTGGGGTCCTCAGAGGGTCCAAATCGAGAAGCTTGAAAATGAATCTGGAAACCGTGTAGTACAAGCTGGCAGCAAAGGCATGTCTGAGAAAGGATACATGGCTGTGATAGCAGGACAGGGTGGGCACGTGGTCGAAGAGCTCGGAGGGCTACAGGGGTCACAGAGGGAGAACATGAGAGAGGGGGTCAATCAACTCCCATCAAAGGGAAGATTTAAACTTCTTCAAGTTAGGCATCCCTGGAAGAGACTTTGCAGTGTAGTAATACAGAGGGGGAGCACTTTTATTCCCACTCACTGCCTCCTACCAATCAACCAATGCTCTAACCATATTATTAAATTTCCTGTAATATCATGGGCTCTTATCTTGGTAAGCAGCCTCATGTGTGGCACCTCGTCAAGGGACTTCTAAAAGTCCAAATATACAACATGCATTGCATCCCCTTTATCTAACCTACTTGTAATCTCCTCAAAGAATTCCAACAGGTCCAAGAGGCAATATTTTTCTTTAAAGAAAACATGCTGACTTTTTCCTAGCTTGTCCTGTGTTGACAAGTACTCCAAAACCTAATCCTTAAAGTTGACTCCACCATCTTCCCAAACACTGAGGTCAGGCTAACTGGTCTATAATACCCCTTCTGCTGGCTTCTTCCTTTCTCAAATAGAGGAATGACATTTGCAAATTTCTAGTCCTCTGGCGCCATACCAGAGTCCAGTGATTTTTGAGAGATCATGACTAATGCCACCACAATCTCTACAGTTACCTCTTTCAGAACTCTAGGGTCAGTTCATCTGGTCCAGGTGACTTAAGTACCCTTAGGTCTTTCAGCATTTTGAGCACCTTGTCCCTTGTATTAGTAACTGCACTCACTTCTCTTCCCTCACACCCTTCAACATCTGGCACACCGCTAGTATCTTCCACAGTGCAGACTAAAGCAAAATACTCATTTAGTTCATCTGCCATCTCCTTGTCCCTCGTTATTATTTCTCAGGCCTCATTTTCTTATGGTCCTATATCCACTCTCATCTCTCTTTTAATTTTTAACATACTTGAAAAAGCTTTTACCATCCACTTTGATATTATTTGCTAGCTTGCTTTCATATTTCATCTTTTCCCTTCTAATTATTCTATTTATTCTTCTAATTATCTTTCTTAGGTTTTTTTTAAAATATCCCAGTCCTCTATCTTCCCGCTAATTTTTGCTTTGTTGTATGCCCTTCTTTTCATTTTTACACTAGCTTTGACTTCCCTTGTCAGCCACAGTTATACTATTTTGCCATTTGAGTATTTCTTCATTTTGGAATAGATTTATCCTGCACCTTACTCATTTTTCCTAGAAACTCACACCATTGCTGCTCTGCTGTTATCCCTACCAGTATCTCATTCCAATTTACTTTGGCCAACTCCTCTCTCACACCACTGTAATCTCCCTTACTCCACTGAAATACTGCTACATCAGTCTTTACTTTCTCCCTCTCAAATTTCAAGTTGAACTCAATCATATTGTGATCACTGGCTCCTAAGGGCTCTTTTATCTTAGCTCCCTAATCGCCTCTGGTTCATAATACTCAATCAAATATAGCTGATCCTCTAGTAGGCTCAATGACAAACTGCTCTAAAATGGCATCTTGTAGGCACACAACAAACTCACCTTTTTGAGATCCATTAGCAACATGATTATCTGAATCGACCTGTCTT
The DNA here is from genome assembly GCF_030028105.1 of Mobula birostris. Classification (NCBI taxonomy): domain Eukaryota; kingdom Metazoa; phylum Chordata; class Chondrichthyes; order Myliobatiformes; family Myliobatidae; genus Mobula; species Mobula birostris. The sequence goes on from NC_092370.1 coordinate 139,827,263, forward strand.
TTGACACAGCCTTTTCTGTTTCCTGTTGTAGACTGTGGTCCACATCCCAGCTATTGTTGGGAGGCTGGTGTATAACTGTCATCAGAGTCCTTTTACCTTGCAGTTTCTTAACTCAACCCCCTGCTAAATTAGCTTAAATCCTCCCCAACAGCTCTAACAAACCTGTCTGCGAGAATATTGGTCAACCTCTGGTTCAAGTGCAACCCGTCCCTTTTGTACAGGTCATACTTCCCCAGAGGAGATCCCAATGATCCAAGAACCTGAAGCCCTGCCTCCAGTGATGTGAAACTCACCAGTCTATAGTTTCCAGGATTACACTTTGTTCCCTTCTTGAATAATGGAACAACATTGGTTATTCACCAGTCGTTCAGGACTAGAATAGGACGAGCTAGAGATGCCCCAGCAATCTTTTCTCTTGCCTCTCTCAAAACCTAGCATATGTCCCATTAGGCCCTAGGGACTTATCCACTATAATGCTCTTTAAGAGACTCAATACGGATTCAGAATCAGAATCAGGTTTATTATCACTGGCATGTGACGTGAAATTTGTTAACCTCCTCCTTTACCTCTGAATGCCCTAACATATTTGTACATTTGGCACTGATCTCCCTATTCTTCATCTCCTGCGCTATGGTAAATTATGATGTTATGTACTCACTTAGGACCTCACCCACATCTTCTACCTCCAAGCAGACATTTCCCCCCTTTATCCTTGAATGGGACTGTCCCCTCCCTAGTTTTCCTCTTGTACTTGACGTATAGATGGGATTCTCCTAAACTGACTTGCCAAAGACTTTTCATGGCCTTCCTAATTCTGGCTTTCCCAATTATATTGGAAGTCATAGGAAGTCATTCCTGCCTGTGGCCATCAAGCTTTACAACTCCTCCTTTGGAGGGTCAGACAACCTGAGCCAATAGGCTGGTCCTGGACATTTCCTGGCATAATTTATATAATACAATTTAATTATTTATGGTTTTATTACTATTTAATTATTTATGTTGCAACTGTAATGAAAACCAATTTCCTTTGGGATCAATAAAGTATGACTATGACTATGACTATGACTATATCAAGCAGCAGTAAATCAAGGCAACTGGACTTGCTATGTTGTTTAGAAGACGTTTCACCACTCATCTGAGAGGCTTCTTCAGTTCTAATCCATGGTGAGTAGTTTTCTGGCCTATAAACAACCCAGCAGAGCAATATTGTATATGCTATCCAATGCGATGAGAACCTCATATATCTGTATACCCGTGAAACAAAACAACTATTTCACAAACGGATGACTCAACATATGAGGGCTAACACCTCAGGTCAAGATTCGGCTGTATATCTACACCTAGAAGATAAGGGACACTCCTTTGATGACAACAATGTGTATATTTTGGATAGGAAGGACAGATGGTTTTGAAAGAACGGTTAAAGAAACGATTTTTGTTAAACTTGAAACCCATGCCTGAACAGAGGGGATGAGGTACAACACCACCTATCAGCTCCTTACAATGTAGTTCAAACATCTTTACTCCAGCGTCTCCACAGTAGTTCACACCTTCATTCATTCAAAGATAAGACTAATGTCCCTCTCATTACCTTTGCGACTCTTAACGACACTCACTTGATTGATATACCTTGAAACAACTCACAGAGTTTATAAGCCAGAAAGCTACCCACCATGGATCAGAACTGAAGAAGCCTCTTGGATGAGTGGTGAAGCATCTTCTAGACAATACAGCAAGTCCAGTTGCCTTGATTTACTACTGCTTGATATACAATGACCTGGATGACTGAGAGCCTTCATAGGTGGCTTTCCTAAGTCTTATCTTGAGTTCTTTTTGACTTCCTTATAATCCTCAAGGGCTCTGTTTGATTCTAGCTTCCTAAGCTATACATGCTTTTCCTTTTTCTTCTTGACTAAATTCATTACTTTCCTTGACACTCAAGGTTCTCTTACCTTGGCATCCTTTCCCTTCTCTCGGACTAAAGCATACCTGTCCTGTACTCTGTGCAGTTGGTCTTTAAACACCCTCCACGTGTCAGATGCGAACTTGCCCAAAAACAGCTGTTCCCAATTAACTCTTCTCGTTCCTGCCTAATGCTCTTGCAATTTTCCCTGCTCCAATGTAGGTTTATACTTATCCTTTTGTATAGATATCTTAAAAATTTCTGCATATTATCTACTATCTACTTATTGATTTTAGGAATCCTCCTGGATGCACCTAACAAATTCTGCCCCACCTAAACTTCCTGCATTAAAAAGGTCCCAGTTTATATGAGGGAATTTGAAGTCCCAAGTGACAACAGCCTGATTGTTTTCAAAAACGAGAGAAAATCTGCAGATGCTGGAAATCCAAGCAACACACTCAAAATGCTGGAGGAGCTCAGCAGGCCAGGCAGCATCTGCAGTCGATGTTTTGGGCCAAGAGTCTTCAGCAGGACACAATCTGATTGTTTTTATACCTTTCCTCAATCTGCCGGCATATCTGCTCCTCAATGTCCTAGTGGCCATTATGTCCCCTCTGAGTGCAACTACAGTATTGTTACTTTATTATAAATGTGATTACCCTGGAGATGGAGCAATTGCAACACTAAATGGAAAATGTTCACTTTGAGAATGGACAGGGTAGCCAATATTGTTTTCTATAGAGCAAGTGAGGCTAAAAGTGACCTAATTGAGGTGTTTCAAACTATGAGGGGCCTAGACAGACATAATGGGCTGAATGGATTTCTGTGCCATAATCTTCAATGATTTAGCAAAATGCATCTAAGAACGTTGCAATGGCCCAGAATGCCCCTGGACTAGTGATACAATTGTCAGCAACTCCAGTTCCAACGACTCCGAGTGGATCCAGACCCTGGTTTCCACCACCACCATTGCTGGTTCTTATGACCCCAGACACCTTCAGACTGAAAATTGAGCAACCTCTGGCTTCGGTTCCAGCATGGACCTCAACGGCCAGCATTTCCTGGACGAGACTTTCCTCACTAATGCTGGGCCCCCAGGCTCCCCTTCTCTCACCACCACTCTCCAATCCTTTGTCTCTCAGGCTCCACTGTCACTTATTAGGTTCTCGCAGCCTCCATCTTCCTCCTGCCTCCCTCCTTCCCTGAACACCCCATCACTCTTCTCTTCTTTGGCACCACCAAATCTCTTCCCTACTCTAATCCCTGCTGTGTCTTCGCCTTTCCCTCCAGCCTTCCCCTCTCTGAAGCAGAACGTTTTTTCCTCAGCAAGGGCCTTACCTTTGGCCCCCTTTGCCTGCGCCTTAGTGAGCTTCATGCCTGCCATGATGTCGAGCTCTTCTTCCATCACCTCTGTCTCTGAGCCTACTTGTTTGGCAAGAATTCCACACCCCGCACTGAAGACTCTTTCTCCAGTCTCCAACCCTCCTCCTCTTCTTGGACACCCCACTCTGGTTCTCCACCTGCTCTGCATCGTTTCATCTCGAATTGTCAACGAGACATGAACCGTCTCGACTTCAGCATTCGTCTCTCCTCCTCGAACCCTACTCCCTCTGAGCACACTGCACTCCACTCTCTCTGCACCAATCCCAACCTCACCATCAAAACCTCAGACAAAGAGGGTGCTTTTGTAGTGTGGTGGACTGACATCTACCTTGCTGAGGTCGGGCAACAACTCTCAGACATCTCCTCATACCTATCCCTTGGAAAGGACCCAATTCTGGACCATCAAAAAACCACCTCCAACAAAATCACTGACCTCATCACTCTGGAGAACTCCCATCCAAAACCATAAAACTCATAGCTCCCTTACCCCACACAGCTTGCTTCTACCTCCAACCCAAGATCCACAAACCAGACTGTCTGCATAGGCCTATTGTCTCTGCCTGTTCCTGCCCCACAGACCTTGTGACCACATATGTCAACTCCATTCTATGCCTCTTGGTTCAGTCCCTCCCTTCCTACACCCATGACACTTCTCTTGATCTCCTCAGTAACTTTTAATTCCCTGGTCCTGACCACTTCATTTTCGCCATGGATATCTAGTCCCTATAGATTTCTATTCCCTCATTAAGAAGGCCTTAAAGCTCTCTGTTTCTTTTCTATAAAAGAACCAACCAGTTCCCCTCCACCATCACACTCTCCCTCTGACAGAACTGGTCCTTATCCTCAAACATTTTTCCGAGAGTTCCTCCCGCTTTATCCAGACTGGAGCGGGCCCAGCTATGACTGCGTCTTCGTTGGCTATGTAGAACAGTTTCATGTCCATGTTTCAAACCTTCCCATGTAATGTTCCCCAACTCTTCCTCCGCTACACTGACGACTGCATTGATGCTGCTTCATGCACACTTGTTGAACTCGTCAATTTAATCAACTTTGCCTCTAACTTCCACCCCGCCCTTAAATTCACTTGGCCCCTTTCTGACATCTCCTTCCCTTTTCTTAATCTGTCTTTCTCCATATCTGGGGACAAACTGTTGAATGATATCTTTTGTAAACATACGGATTCCCACAATACCTCTTCCCACATTCTCTTCTGTAAAAGTGCTATTCCCTTTTCTCAGTTCATTCATCTCTTCCGCATCAGTTCCTAGGCTGTGTCTTTTCTTTCCAAGCCATCAGAGATATTGTCCTTGTTGAAAAACTCGGGTTTCCCTTCCTCCACCATAGATGCTGTCCTGCTCTCTCTGCCTTCCACAGTAATCACTCCCTCTGTGATTCTCTTGTCCATTCACCCTTCCCCACTAATCACCCTACCGGCACTTATCCCAGGATGCAGCCAGAGTGCTACACCTGCTCATTCACCTCCTCTATTGCCTCCATTCAGGATTCAAACTGTTCTTCCTGGTGAGGCAACACTTCTGCGAATCTGCTGGTGTCATGTTTTGTGTCTGTTGCTCCTGATGCAGCCTCCATCAGTGAAGTGAAGTGGGGAGAAGTGAAGTTTATTGTCATTTAACTACATACATGTATATAATATATATAATCATACTGTATAATGCATATAGAAACAAGACAACATTTCTTTGAATCACGATGTAAAGCATAGTACACATAACACACAATAATTTATGAAGGTAAGCATAAAATCTACAGATGAATCACACATAAAAAAAAACAAACAGAAGTGCATTAATATTAAATATTGTAAGATACAGAACAGATTAACCAGTGACACTTTAAATATGATGCAGCGTGAGTTCAGAAGCCTAATGCCCTGGGGGAAGAAACTGTTTCTCATCCTGACCATTCTTGTTTTTATACATGTCATCCCCTGGCTGATGGCAGAAAGTCAAAGAGGATGCTGAATGGATGGGTGGGATCCTTGATAACAATAAGGGCACTGTGTACGCAGCGGTCCTGATAAACATGCTCAATGAATGGCAGAGAGGTCCCTATGATCCTCTCAGCTGTTCTCACAGTCCTTTGTAGGGATTTCTGGTCCGATGCTCGACTACTTCCACGTCAGAGGGAGATGCAACTTGTCAGGATGCTCTCAATGGTGCTCCTGTAATATGCAGCATAGAAGGGGGGAGGGTGAGAGGAGCCTTGCTTGCCTCAATCTTCTTCGGATGTGGAGGGACTGCTGTGCTTTCTTATTAAGGGACCAGGTGAGGTCATCCATGATGTGAACTCCCAGGAACGTAGTGCATTTAACTCTCTGTATGGTGGAGCCAAGTATTTGCAGAGAGGGATGGTTTGTCTGCACCATCCTGAAGTCCACAATCATTTCCTTTGCTGATTGGACATATTTCCTTCTTCTTCATATGAATGTAGCCAATTAAGATAGATTGCCAGCAGTGTTCCTGTATTCGGTGAGAATCGTTGTAAACTGGGGGACGACTACATTGAGCACCTCTGCCCAATCCACCAAAAGTGGAATTTCCCAGTGACCAAACATTTTAATTCCAATTCCCATTCCCGTTCTATTGAACCTTTCTCTACCCTATTGTATCCCGCTCTACCACCTTTGCTGGCAATGCATTCCACACAGCCACCATTCTCTATGTGAAAAACTTACCTCTGACATCCCCCCTGAACCTACTTCCAAGCACCTTAAAACTACGTCCCCTCATGTTAGCCACTTAAGCCTTGGGAAAGATTCTCTGGCTATCCATACAATCAATGCCTCTCATCATCTTATACATCTCTATCAAGTCACCTCTCATACTCTGTCACTCGAAGGAGAAAAGGCTAAGTTCACTCAACCTATTCTCATAAGGCATGCTCTCCAATCCAAGCAACATCCTTGTAAATCTCCTCTGCACTCTCTCCATAGTATCCAGATCAGATTCCTTTCTCTCCAGCCTCTTTACCTTTCCTACCCACTTAGCTTCACCTATCACTTTCTAGCTATCCTCCCTTAACCCACCTTCAGACAGTTCTGAAGAAGTGTCTAGGTCCGAAATGTCAAATGTCAACTTCCATGGGTGCTGTATGACCTGTTGGGTTCCTCCAGCATTTTGTGTCTGTTGATTTCCAGCATCTGCAGATTTTCTCATGTTTTAGATTCAAGAAATTTGTTGAATTACATCTCTTTCCTTGGTTTTGTTTCCAACAGTTTTGTTTCAATTCATGTTTGTACCCCTGTATAGTTGTTATTCATGCAGAAATAGAAATTGTTCTGTTTTATTTACCTGCTGGAAATTCTTACATATAATGCATATTAATTTATGATCAATTTTATTCGCCGTATACATATATTAGGAATTTGCTGTGATGTGTTGGCATGACACTCTAAATCTGAAGGAGACAAATTTTAAGATGTGAGCTATTTTAACATATTGCTGGACAAAGTGATAGAGTCCTGAACTGTTCTTAGCATCTTGGTAGTAATTGCAAATCATATTTCCATCCACTTCTGTCTGGCAGAATACTGTATTCTGCACGTCTCATTATATATAGCAGGCTCTGATTGAACAGCAAACAACAGGAATTCTGCAGATGCTGGAAATTCAAGCAACACACATCAAGGTTGCTGGTGAATGCAGCAGGCCAGGCAGCATCTCTAGGAAGAGGTGCAGTCGACGTTTCAGGCCGAGACCCTTCGTCAGGACTAACTGAAGGAAGAGTGAGTAAGGGATTTGAAAGTTGGAGGGGGAGGGGTGATCCAAAATGATAGGAGAAGACAGGAGGGGGAGGGATAGAGCCAAGAGCTGGACAGGTGATTGGCAAAAGGGGATACGAGAGGATCATGGGACAAGAGGTCTGAGAAGAAAGACAAGGGGGGGGGGGGGACCCAGAGGATGGGCAAGAGGTATATTCAGAGGAACAAAAAGGAGAGTGAGAGAAAGAATGTGTGCATAAAAATAAGTAACAGATGGGGTACGAGGGGGAGGTGGGGCCTAGCGGAAGTTAGAGAAGTCGATGTTCATGCCATCAGGTTGGAGGCTATCCAGACGGAATATAAGGTGTTGTTCCTCCAACCTGAGTGTGGCTTCATCTTTACAGTAGAGGAGGCCGTGGATAGACATGTCAGAATGGGAATGGGATGTGGAATTAAAATGTGTGGCCACTGGTAGATCCTGCTTTCTCTGGCGGACAGAGCATAGATGTTCAGCAAAGCGGTCTCCCAGTCTGCGTCGGGTCTCACCAATATATAAAAGGCCACATCGGGAGCACCGGACACAGTATATCACCCCAGTTGACTCACAGGTGAAGTGTTGCCTCACCTGGAAGGACTGTTTGGGGCCCTGAATGGTGGTAAGGGAGGAAGTGTAAGGGCATGTGTAGCACTTGTTCCGCTTACACGGATAAGTGCCAGGAGGGAGATCAGTGGGGAGGGATGGGGGGGACAAATGGACAAGGGAGTTGTGTAGGGAGCGATCCCTGCGGAATGCAGAGAGAGTGGGGGAGGGAAAGATGTGCTTAGTGGTGGGATCCCGTTGGAGGTGGCGGAAGTTACGGAGAATAATATGTTGGACCCGGAGGCTGGTGGGGTGGTAGGTGAGGACCAGGGGAACCCTATTCCTCGTGGGGTGGCGGGAGGATGGAGTGAGAGCAGGTGTACGTGAAATGGGGGAGATGCGTTTAAGAGCAGAGTTGATAGTGGAGGAAGGGAAGCCCCTTTCTTTATGCACACATTCTTTCTCTCACTCTCCTTTTTCTCCCTCTGTCCCTCTGAATATACCTCTTGCCCATCCTCTGGGTCCCCCCCCCTGTCTTTCTTCCCGGACCTCCTGTCCCATGATCCTCTCGTATCCCCCTTTGCCAATTCCAGCCCTTGGCTCCATCCCTCCCCCTCCTGTCTTCTCCTATCATTTTGGATCTCCCCCTCCCCCTCCAACTTTCAAATCCCTTACTCACTCTTCCTTCAGTTAGTCCTGACGAAGGGTCTCGGCCTGAAACGTCGACTGCACCTCTTCCTAGAGATGCTGCCTGGCCTGCTGCACTCACCAGCAACTATTATGTGTGCTGATTGAACAGAACAGGTTTTATGTAATTATTACTCAGAAATTAAATGACAACAGATTGAAATGTTTTACTATGTAAGCATACAGAAACACTGCTGGGTAAAGTCATTTTAAGATTTCTTTTTATCTTAACTGGCTATATTCACATGAAGCAGAAAGAAATACGTACAATCAGCAAGCTGCACTTCTGAACTCAGCCAATATAATTCATTTCTTCATTACTGCTGCTTAAATAGTAGTATTTAATTGCGACAATGATTGAAATAACTTTCAGGGACTGCAGTGCAGTCATTACAGAATGGAAAGCTCCTGCAGTAGGAGGAGATTTGTTCCTGGATTCACTGATTATTGATGCACAGATCCATGGAAAGGCCAAAATTCCCAGTGGAGCATTCAATTGATGTAGATATTGCAATTTTTCTTTTCATTGATGATATAATATTCCCTGTATGCATATTCTCTGTTTATGTACCAGTGAGCTATGCTATCCATTAACTAAAATGAGTCAGCCCAATATAACTATTCATAGTAGACCCATGATATATCTGCACCTAGTGACATACCAACCACTGCAATGAATAAGGATCAGAATCAAATTCAGGTTTAATATCACTTCCATGTGTCATGAAATTTGTCATTTTATAGCAGTAGTACAGTGCAATCCATAGAAAATAGAATTATAAATTATAATAAGAATACACTCAGCAGCCACTTTATTAGATACTCCTGTTCATTAATGCAAATTTATAATTAGCCAATCATGTGGCAGCATCCCAATGCATAAAAGCATGCAGCCATGGTCAGGAAGTTCAGTTGTTGTTCAGAACAAACATCAGAATGGGGAAGATATGGGATCTAAGGGACTCTGACAGTGGAATGATTGTTGGTGCCCGAGGGAGTGTTTTGAGTATCTCAGAAACTGCTGATTTCCTGGGATTTTGATGCTCAAGTGTCTCTAGAGCTTTCCAAGAATTGTGCAAAAAAAAATCTAGTGAGTGGCAGTTCTGCGGGTGAAATTGCCTTGTTAACGAGAAAGGTCAAAAAAGATTGGCCTGAATGGTTTATGTTAACAGGAAGGTGACAGAACCTCAAATATATTGCTGTCACTGGAGTCGAGATGAGTCAAGTAAGAATCCTAAGGGTTTGTCTATTCGTGGGCCCTCAGGTGGCTGTAGAGGTCGATCTGGGATCCACATGTTCTGGTGCCAACGTGGACAGGACTAAGAGGTGGCTGTCATTGCTGGCTCAGTCTTTTGGTTGTTCAGTCTCTCCTTTCACAGCTGCCACTTGCTCTCTGCAGCACACGCCGCTCTCCTTTAACACAGAACCCATCTGAACAGATTTTCTCCAGCTGTATCTATTGAGTGCAGTGTCTTCTCAGTTTTTTGCTGTAATGTTGAGTTTCTTCAGGCTGATCTTGATGTAATCTTTGAAGCATTTCCTTTGCCCACCAGGGGCTCGCTGACCTTCCTTCAACTGGGAGTAAAGGAGTAAGACATCTGAATGACATGGCCCATCCATTGGAGTTGGTGTTGCTTCATCATGGTGGAAATGCTTCTCATGTTGGCTCTCTCCAGTATGCTGATGTTAACGTGTCTGTCTTTCCTCAAAAACCTTTGCAAGGCTCTTTGCTTATATTGCTTCAGAGCTTTCACATTCCTACTGTAAGTTGTCTATGATTCAGCTCTACACAGTAATGTAGGAAGGACAATTGTTTTGAATTTGTAGTTCGTGGTCTTCAAAGATTCTTTTCCTCAATCTTGCATAGGTTCCAGTAGCACTACTAGTACTACATTGGAAATTTTCTTCAGAGTGTTGTGCACACTAAATGCTGGCAGAACTCAGCAAGTCAGGCAGCATCTAGAGAAATGAACAGACACTCAACGTTTCAGGCTGAGACACTTCCTCAGGACTGGGAAGGACGGGTAAAGATGCCAGAATAATGAAAAAGTAGAGAAGGGAAAGAGGACCAGCTAGAAGGGAATAGGTAAAGGTAAAGGGCTGGAGAAAAAGGAATCTGATAGGGGAGAAGAATGGACCATGGGAAAAAGAGAAGAAGGAGGGGTATCAGTGGGAGGTGATAGGCAGGTGAGGAAAAGAAGTAAGAGGACAGAGTGAGGAATAGAAGAAGAGGGAAGGGTGAGGGAAAAATCCCAAAAGCAGGAATCAATGTTCATGCCATCAGGTTGGAGGTTACCAAGATGGAATTTGAGGTGTTGTTCCTCCACCCTGAAAGAGGCCTCATCGTGGCAATAGAGGAGGCCATGGACCAACATGTCGGAATGGGGAGTGGGGATAGGAAGTAAAATGGCTGGTCACCAGGAAATTCTGCTTTTGACTTCAGAGTGTGCTGTGAAGGCATTACCATCTGCACACTGAAGCTTCATAATAGTGGTGGTGCTGACTTGAACCAGTTAAAGTTGAAAAGCCTATTGCCCATTCTATACACGACTGGGATTCCCTGTGGCAGGGCTTGACCAATGAGTTGAAGGATGGTGCAATAAAGATGGCAAATAGGATGGGTGCAAAAATACAGCCCTGCTTGACCTCTGTATTGACAGTGAAGGGTTCTGATTCAGCACCACTATTGCTGAATACAATGGTTGACATGCCATCATACAGTGGCCTCAGTATTTGTAATTACTTGTCAGGGCAAAGTATAGTATACTGTACTTGATAGTATACGCAGGTGAGCTTGGTGCTCTACCATATCAAATGCTGTTGTCAAATCTATGAAAGTCAGGTAGTGTCACAATGATGGGGCATTGGGAGCAAGGGTGGACCCAAAAGCAAGACACATCTTGTGAGGTTACTTAGATTTAGTTTATTGTACGATACCAGGAGAGCTAGGCAGGAGTAGGAGTAGCGAACTGACAAGAACTGAGGACTACGACTAGGCTGGGACCAAGAGTCTGGGCTAGGACTCGGAATTGGCTCCCAGAACTAGAGGAGACATGAAGAGGCTAGGGTATGGACTCCGAGCCCGAGACTTGGCAAGGGCCCAGTACCTGGGTCTTGCCTCGGGCTCGGACCCCAGAACCAGACATGGACATGACATGGGCTAGGGAGAGGAGGAACATGGAAAACAGAGCCTCGGTATCGGGAGAGCAGGTACATGGAACCATGGACACATACACAGAACACAAAGTCGGGATCCCTCCTTGGGTACAGGACATAGGGCTGGGACTCGCACACAGAACAGAGAGCCGGGACCCCTCCTTGGGTACAGGACATAGGGCCGGGATGCATGACCCTCCGTGGGGCAACGGCAAGATGGCCTGACCTACCCCACGGAGGTGAGGACATCAAAACATGACAGGAATCACAGACCGCCAGGGCCAGGACTTGACTCAGACCTGGGAAGCCACCAGGGCCAGGACTTGACTTAGTGCTTGAATGCCGCCAGAGCCAGGACTTGACTTGGAGCTTGAATGTCGCCGGAGCCAGGACTTGGCTTGGAGCCTCTGAGTAGTGGCGAGCTCTCGACTCGGCCCGGGAACAGTAGACAGCGGTTTTTGATTCCCTCCGGTGGGTTAACTGATGGACCCACCTCGGTGAGGAAACTTTGCAGACTCACCTCATCGCAGTAACTGGACAGGGTTGCTCCGGTGAGGAAAAGGCGAAATACCGGCACTCGCTTCGGCAGAGACTAGGCTTGCTCTGGCCAGATGACATCGGCACTCCGTGCCTTTGATGACTTAGCAGGTGCTCCCGCGCCGAACGGCTGAAAGCCGGAGACTATAAACTACTGGTTCAGCCGAGCATTGATTGCCTCTAATCACCAAAGCCGAGGGACACGGGAAAACAGGGGATCAACGGTTCAGATCGTAACATAAACAAGGTAAATTTAAAGGAACCCCGATCCGGACCATGACAGGTAGAGGTTTCCTTTGTTCACAACATCTTTCCTGCAATTGGTGTGCTGTGAAGACCGGTACCTCTAGATAACCTTGTGGTGCAACAGTAGTGTGCAGAACAGTGACTATAAATGCACAACATGTCAGACCTTGAAACGGATGGGCTACAGCAGTAGAGAACCATGAACATACATTCAGTGGCCACTTTGTTAGGTGCAGTATACTGTACATATAAATATATATAGTGGATTCTGGGTAATTGCGGTTGCCACTTATTAGGGCCATCCATTAAGGAACAAAAAATAGTTGAGGATAGCTGGAATTCCCTTCATTTATTTGGGATACTATGCTGCTTAATTGGGACAGGAGACGTGCAGGCGTGTGACGTCGGGCAGTTAAGCGCGGAAGATTTAAAAGGACAGAAATCCTGCTTTGGGTTTGATTTGAAGAAGGAAGTCTGAGAGTCGGAGCGGGAGTGCGGAGGAAGACATTTTTGAATTTTTCGGGTTTTTTTCTATCAGCGTTCAGAGAGGCAGGACTGCGCAGGCGTGTGACGTCGGGCAGTGAAGCGCGGAAGATTTAAAAGGAACAGAGCCTCATACAGTGGGCAGCGTGGTTTGTGGGCAGCAGAGTGAGCTGGGAGCAGAGTGAAGGCTTAAGGCTTCGGCTCAACGGGCTTAGGCGAAAACGGGCGAGGCGAGGAAGGGTTGGTATTCATTTTCTGTTGTTATTTGAGGAGAGGGGCAGTATGAGTGTGAGGGCAATTTGTTGTTCTCAGTGCCGGATGTGGAAGGCCCTGGAGTCTCCAAGACTCCCGGACATCCACATCTGCGCCAGGTGCGCCGAGATGCAGCTCCTAAGGGACTGCGTTAGGGAACTTTAGCTGCAGCTTGATGACCTTCGTCTGGTCAGAGAGAGTGAGGAGTTGATAGAGAGGAGTTACAGGCAGGTGGTCACGCCGGGGCCACGGGAGGCAGACAAGTGGGTCACGGTTAGGAGGGGGAAGGGGAAGAGTCAGGTAATAGAGAGTACTCCGGTGGCTGTGCCCCTTGACAATAAGTACTCCTGTTTGAGTACTGTTGGGGGGCACAGCTTACCCGGGGGAAGCGACAGTGGCCGTGCCTCCGGCACAGAGTCTGGCCCTGTAGCTCAGAAGGGTACGGAGAGGAAGAGGAGGGCAGATGTAATAGGGAACTCGATAGTAAGGGGGTCAGTTAGGCGATTCTGTGGACTCAGTCCAGAGACCCAGATGGTAGCTTGCCTCCCTGGTGCCAGGGTCCGGGATATTTCTGATCGTGTCCAAGATATCCTGAAGTGGGAGGGTGAGGAGCCAGAGGTCATGGTACATATAGGTACCAATGACATAGGTAGGAAAAGGGAAGAGGTCCTGAAAGGAGAATATAGGGAGTTAGGAAGGGAGTTGAGAAAAAGGACTGCAAAGGTAGTAATCTCAGGATTACTGCCTGTGCCACACGACAGTGAGAGTAGGAATGCAATGAGGTGGAGGATAAATGCGTGGCTGAGGGATTGAAGCAGGGGGCAGGGATTCAAGTTTTTGGATCATTGGGACCTCTTTTGGCGCAGGCGTGACCTGTACAAAAAGGATGGGTTACACTTGAATCCTAGGGGGACCAATATCCTGGCAGGGAGATTAGCAAGGGCTACTGAGGTGACTTTAAACTAGAATAGTTGGGGGGTGGGAATCAAATTAAAGAGGCTAGGCGAGAGGAGGTTATTTCACAACAGGGGGATGGGAACCAGTGCAGAGAGACAGAGGAGTGTAAAATGAGGGTAGAAGCAAAAAGTAGTAAGGTGAAAAGTAAAAGTGGCAGGCCGACAAATCCAGGGCAAGCATCAAAAAGGGCCACTTTTCAACATAATTGTATAAGGGCTAAGAGAGTTGTAAAAGCGTTCCTGAAGGCTTTGTGTGTCAATGCAAGGAGCATTCGTAACAAGGTGGATGAATTAAAAGTGCAGATTTTTATTAATGAATATGATATAGTTGGGATCACAGAGATATGGCTCCAGAGTGACCAAGTATGGGAGCTCAACATTCAGGGATATTCAATATTCAGGAGGGATAGACATGAAAGAAAAGGAGGTGGGGTGGCGTTGCTGTTTAGAGAGGAGATTAAAGCAATAGAAAGGAAGGATATAAGCTGGGAAGATGTGGAATCGATATGGGTAGAGCTGCATAATGCTAAGGGGCAGAAAACGCTGGTGGGAGTTGTGTACAGGCCACCTAACAGTAGTAGTGAGGTGGGGATGGTATTAAACAGGAAATTAGAAATGTGTGCAATAAAGGAACAGCAGTTATAATGGGTGACTTCAATCTACATGTAGATTGGGTGAACCAAATTGGTAAAGGTGCTGAGGAAGAGGATTTCTTGGAATGTATGCGGGATGGTTTTTTGAACCAACATGTCGAGGAACCAACTAGAGAGCAGGCTATTCTAGACTGGGTATTGAGCAATGAGGAAGGTTTAATTAGCAATCTTGTCGTGAGAGGCCCCTTGGGTAAGAGTGATCATAATATGGTGGAATTCTTCATTAAGATGGAGAGTGACTTAGTTAATTCAGAAACAAAGGTTCTGAACTTAAAGAAGGGTAACTTTGAAGGTATGAGACGTGAATTAGCTAAGAGAGACTGGCAAATGACACTTAAAGGGTTGACGGTGGATATGCAATGGCAAGCATTTAAAGATCTCATGGATGAACTACAACAATTGTTCATCCCAGTTTGGCAAAAGAATAAATCAAGGAAGGTAGTGCACCTGTGGCTGACAGGGGAAATTAGGGATAGTATCAATTCCAAAGAAGAAGCAAACAAATTACCCAGAAAAAGTGGCTCAGCTGAGGACTGGGAGAAATTCAGAGTTCAGCAGAGGAGGACAAAGGGCTTAATTAGGAAAGGGAAAAAAGATTATGAGAGAAAACTGGCAGGGAACATAAAAACTGACTGTAAAAGCTTTTATAGATATGTAAAAAGGAAAAGACTGGTAAAGACAAATGTAGGTCCCCTATAGACAAACAGGTGAATTGATTATGGGGAGCAAGGACATGGCAGACCAATTGAATAATTACTTTGGTTCTGTCTTCACTAAGGAGGACATAAATAATCTTCCAGAAATATTAGGAGACAGAGGGTCCAGTGAGATGGAGGAACTGAGGGAAATGCATGTTAGTAGGGAAGTGGTGTTAGGTAAATTGAAGGGATTAAAGGTGGATAAATCCCCAGGGCCAGATAGTCTGCATTCCAGAGTGCTTAAGGAAGTAGCCCAAGAAATAGTGGATGCATTAGTGATAATTTTTCAAAACTCTTTAGCTTCTGAGCGCTGAATGCTGAGCAATTCTTTTTCCATTTGGGCACACCTTGTTTCTGGATCTAAGCCCCTAAGCCTCAAAGACTTGTCTGAGTCTAGCGTCATGCTCTTGTTTAGATGATCCCCAAACAATAATATCGTCCATGGATGTGCTCATACAGCATGTGAATGGTTTTATGGTACACTTCAGGAGCTGATGCAATTCCAAACGGAAGCCGAAGAAAACAGTGTCTAGCAAAAAGAGTGTTAAAGCTACATAACTTCAAACTCGGTTCATCTAGTTCAAGTTGCCAGAATCCAGAGGATGCATCTAATTCACTAAAGTACTTTGTATTAGCAAACTGTGACATAATTTCTTCACAAGTAGGCAATTTGAAATGCTCTCTTTTATTGGCTTGATTCAAGTCTCTTAGATCTAAACAAATCCTCAGTTTTCCATTTTTCTTATCAACTATAACAAGCAAATTGACCCATTCAGTTGGTTCATCAATTTTTTTTATGGCTCCTAGCCATCTCATTCTGTCAAGCTCTGTTTTCAGTTGATGATGTAATGCAAAGGGTACTTTTCTACATGGATGTACTATGGGTTGCACCGTGTTGTCAATTTTAATCATGTGCTCTCCTGGAAGACAACCAAGCCCTTTGAACGAGTCCTTGTACTCTTTCATCAAGTCACTGTATTCTGACTCTGTGTCACTGTCCAGGACTAATACTCTTTTCACCAAATTCAGTCTCTCACAGACAGATAAACCCAGTATTGACTGTACTTTCTTTGGCACCACCACAAATGAAACCGTGTGCACAGTATTTTTTGTGATACTTTTGCCACACATGTTCCCTTAAATGGAATGTCTGCACCTGAATACCCAATCACTTTTATATTTGTTTTATGTAACTTTGGTCTTGGCTTCCATGCATTAAACTCAGATTCTGCAAGAACATTTACTTGTGCTCCAGTATCAAGTTTAAACAGAGTATTGTTTTGGTTCACTTGCAAAGGAATTGTCCAGTCATTCTTACTTTGTTTGTTTTCACAAAGCACATCTATATAAGACTCCTCAAGTTCATTTTCAAACACTGCATTTACTTGTTTTATTTTCTTTCTACTTCTGCAACAGCGTGAAAAAATGGTTATTCTTACCACAGTCGTTGCACATTTCGCTATATGCTGGACACTGTTTTGGCCGATCCTGCACCTACAGTGATCACATAGCTTTTTTCTCTCAGATGACGTCTTGTTTTCTGTTGATTTTGTTGTCGTTTTATTTTTTTTAATATGTTCGCACTTTTTTACAGCGTCTATGTTGCAGTTTTCCATGAAAAGGTCTTTAGCCTGTGATGTGACGATTTCTAAAGCTTTGCAAAGCATCAAAGCTTTTTCCAAGTCTAAATCTTGTTCTCTTAACAGTCTTTCTTGCAGACCATTATCCCGAATGCCACAAACAATTCTGTCTTTAATGAGAGAGTCTGTCAGTTCTCTAAACTCGCATGTTTTACTCCGGTGTTTCAACTCAGTAACATATTGATCAATTGTTTCACTGGATCTCTGCACACATGTAAAAAATTTATGCCTTTCGTACGTCACATTACACTTCGGTATACAAAATGCGTCAAATTTGTTCTCCGCTATGTTCCCAGACAATTGAAG
Source organism: Mobula birostris (assembly GCF_030028105.1). Taxonomy (NCBI): domain Eukaryota; kingdom Metazoa; phylum Chordata; class Chondrichthyes; order Myliobatiformes; family Myliobatidae; genus Mobula; species Mobula birostris. Next base: position 139,844,464 of record NC_092370.1, read on the forward strand.
GGTTGGTGGAGGTCACAGCCCTTCCATTTGTAAAACTGTTAGTAAACGCCAAAACATTTTGAACTTGTTTTTATCTTTGATTCTCCCATGTTAGGAAACGTACTATTCTTCCAGACTGACGTCTGACACCATGTTGTTTTCCAGACTGACTTCTGACAGCATGTTTTGTTCTTGATATTTATACGTACCGTGGGTTACTAATAAAGAAACATTTTCTGAAAGAAATAGAACTTTTACTTACAGCAACAACCAAACCACGTTTTTACAGTACCATGTTCTCAATCATTCTATCATCTCTGCGCCTGCTCAGAACTCTCTCTGGTCATGTTCTGACACGTCATATCACCACAGTCACCGACTCTATCTTAGACAGATCGTAGCTACTCCATCCCATGGCAGACATCTTGCAGAACTGGCACTTATCTAGGGAAAGTTTTAACCCTTCAGCTTTCAGGCAGCCCAGCACCTTCAGTAGCCTCACTTTGTGATCCTCCAAGGTGGACCGGAACACTATGAGGTCATCCAGGTACATCAATACCTCAAGCAAGTTCATATCTCCCACCATTTTCTCCATGACGTGCTGGAGAGTCGTAGGAGCTCCTGATATGCCCTGGGGCATCCATTCAAACTAGAAGAATCCCAGTGGACATATGAATGCTGTCTTCTCTTTATCAGCCTTACACATGGGGATCTGGTAATACCCACTTCTAAGTCCAGCACACTGAACCACTTTGCCCCATTCAGGCAGGACAGCATGTCCTTGATTCTCAGGACTGTATTCTGGTTGGGGACTATACACCTGTTCAGAGTCCGATAGTCCATACATATATGTTGCTTCCCATTCTTCTTCCTGGCCGCCACTATTGGAGGCACGTAAGGGCTTCTGGACTCAGTGATGATCCCAGCTTCCTTCAACTTCCGCAGATGCTGCCGAATATCCTCCGCCTCTGCAGGCACCAGTCACTGCGATCCTTCTCTGAGTGGGGTGTCCTCTGTCACCTGGATAGTGTGGCGAGTGCTGTTAGAACAACCTGCATCAAACTCGTCAGTAGAAAAGACATCTTCCAGCTTCAACATTTTCTCTATCAACCTCTTCTTCCAACTTCTAGGTACTGGGAAGACCCCAAAGTTGAATGACTTGGCAGTCATCTTTGCTCTTTTTGGAGAGAGCTTCTCCCTGGCTTGTCTTACAGGGACATTGGACATTACCATCACCAGGAAGAGGTGTGCCATCGTCATCCCCTGCCTGAGGGTGACCTCTCACTCTAAAGTGTTCCTGACACTCACTGTCATCCTGTTCACCTGTACAACCGAGGGCTTCTGCAGTTTGGGCCTCACCAGTACCCCAGCAGGTAAGATTGACTCCTCTTCATGGTCTTCCGGAGCGTCCTCCAAGAGGGCCCTTGCCTCAGGTATTCTGGGGAATTTGGGGTTTCCCATCACTCTCACCACTTCCCCAGGCCATAATATGACTGGTTTTGACTGGGTGAACCACACAATCCCTCGTTTATGCTCGTCATTCATCCCAGCGTGGCCACGTACTTCCTCAAAAACAGCTCAGAACAATGTTTTCAGAAAGGACAATGTTTTCAGAACTCTCTCTCCAACCTTCTCCTTGCAGGCTCCCACTGGCCTCCTCAGAATAGGGGTATTTGTCCCCCACAAGAATTGAAGCTTCGTCCTTCTCAGCTGGTTCCAGACAAACCAACACTAATGTGTCAAGGACCTCGGCTACTTCTGCATCTGACTCCGAAAACTCCAGCTTCAATGACAAGTAACCACCGTACAGATAGTCGTCTGTGCCAAGACCCCGGATCTCTAGCGCACTGAGTGGCATCAATGGGAAATGTGTCAAATACCAGTTCTAAAACAAATGGTACAGCAGAGTAACCCGAGAGCCAGTATCAATTATGGCTCTAACATAAATACCCTCAATCTGTAGCGATACACTGGAGTTTAGCCCCACTAAGCTTTCAGATATAGGATATTTTGCTTTAGGGTGTTCCTTTATATATTGCTGGGAACGTGTGTCTCCCAAGGTGCCAGGGGTCTCTCCGCTTAGGTACCCGACGGCTCACTCTTCGAGGGTTTTCCTGCCCTTCACACCCCCGCCTGATGTGTCCCCACTCACCACAGTTATAACAGACAATCCTGGTCTCGCCCCTTCTCGCTGGACCCTATTCACTTGCAGCCCTCTTTTCAGTCTGTCCCCTTAGGGTGTCCAACTCCCTGTTGGCTTTATTGTGCGGGGTGGCCGCACCCACCGATAACAACTGGGACAGCTCAGTCCTAAACTCTGCCACAAGATCCTTTACCACTCACCGGAGTGGGTTATCAGCAGTCACCTCAGCCAAAGGAACCACTACCGAGGGCTATACCCTGCTGACAGAGGCCTCCTGCGCCTCCATTGCATCCTCCTCCTCTCTTACTTCTCTGATCAGCTCAACAAACAAGGGAAGGGGGCACATCTTACGAAACATTCGGAGACCCCAAGCGATCAGGTCTGGCACCTGGGCACCTTTCGCCACTTGGTCCATTCTTAACTGATACACTTCAGCTGTTTGAATGGCTCCCCTACACTGCAAGCAACTCAACTGCCTCCTTAGCCGGAAAACGTAGGTGGAAAGTTTCTCCCCCTTCTCCTAAAACATGTTCCAAAAGCCCGTCATATGCTCCTTTGGACTTCCCGTCTCACCAAGCACATTTTCCAGTGCTTGCATGGAGCCCTCAGACGTAGCAAGGGGCTCTGTGCCTTTACAGATTTCACTATGTCAGCAGCTGGCCCCTTCAAACTTTGAACCAGTCGCTGTCTTTTACGTCATCAGAGCACTGCCACTCATCAGCGTCTAAGAGGTCTGCTCTGCGCAAGTCTCATACTCCTCTTCCCTCTCAAGGGTGGGCTTCACCCCTGAGAACATTCTCAGCTCTCGATAGCTAGGACCCTCTGCCTGTGCACTGGGCCATTTATTCGCCGGAGGGGTAAGGGTTGATATGAACTCAGAATTCTCACTCTTCACTGGGGGTCAGGGACTCATTAGACATTTCAAATCTGACCACTCCTTCTCCTCACTCCAGAGAAACAACAGCAACCTGTCTTTGAAATCTCCGCTCCCAGCTACAGGAGACTCAGCTTGCAATTCAGCCCACTCTCCTACATTCCCCTCCTACCGGAAAGCATGGACAACTCATAGCCCCTCCTCTCCCAGCACCCCAATAGTACCAGGCAGTTCCACTGTCATTACGTCAGCGCTAGTGTGAACTGGAACAAAGTCTTTGCCTGCCATTTTATCAAAAGTCTGCTCAACCCCTGCAACATCCATAACCACATATCGTAATCACTTTAGCGAACAATAGTTTAATGTGGACTTAAACACACAACCCACTGCTCAGGGCAATCACAGAGGATCCAACGAAATTGATCCCAAACAAGCCCCCACAATAATGCACCCTGCTTTCCTTGGCTGCGTAAGTGTCGGGAAGACGCACTCAAGTCCTGCCAAACTCGTGAGATTAAGATGACCCCGGTTTGTGTGGATGCTGTGTAATTTGCTGCCCTGCTACAAACTAGTGCCATGAAATAACAGACAGCACACTGCATACAATTAAAGGAATTATATTTATGAATCTTAACTAAAGGGTTAGTAAAGAATAACAAAAAGAAAAGGGCCCATTTTAATTAAACAGTCAAACGTGCACAAGCTGGAGCTCAGCCTGAACTTCTCAGTCGCTCACGTGCTGGGTGCTCAGTCGGTGTGAAAGCCCACACCACCCTCCCAACGTCACTCGCAGTCCAAACGGGTCTCCCACCGGATCGTATGCTAGCACCAGTTCTCCCCAGCGTCTTCTCTCTTCATCTCCCGCTGAAAGAAAAGCCCCAGACCAGCATTATTGTCTCTCATTGAACGTAGGTGCTCAGCAAAACAGTCTCCCAATCTATGCCAGGTTTCACTGATATCAGGGTCGGCTGGTGGCGTAATGGCATCAGTGCCGGACTCCAGGGCGAAGGCTCCCAAGTCCGAATCCAAGTCTGGCCACCCCCCGAGCACGCTTTCCATCTGTGCTGGGTTGAGCGTCAAGCTAGCCACTCGGCCTCGTAAAAAAAAAGGGGTCGAGTCAGGAACGTTCATATTGTGACCCGGTTAATCCGAAAGGAGACCAATCCTGACACCATGCGCCAGACAAGAATGGCTGACTGTCTGGGGCGACACCATAAAAAAAAGATATACAGGAGGCCATGCTGGGAGCACTGGATACAGTAGATGACTCCAGTAGACTCACAGATGAAGTGTTGCCTCTCCTGGTAGGACAGTTTGGGGCCCTGATTGGTTGTGAGCCAGGAGGTTCCAACGAACCAAAACACTTTCAACATGCCTATTGCACAACCTCTAACTCCGACTCCAGTCTGGACCTTGACCTCCAGGCCGGGTCTTCACACACTGCTGTTGGATCCTGGCTCCACTTACCCCACCACCACTCTGCAATTTCATGTCTCTCAGGTCCCACCACTAGCTTTTGGGCCCTCGGAGACTCCATCTTCCACCCACCTCACCTTCCCTGATCACCCCAACCCTCCCCTCTCCTCAGACACTACCAAACTTCTTCCCCCCTCCAATCCCAGCTCTCATCCGGGCCGGGCTTTCACCATTCCCTCTGAACTTTCCCTCTCTGAGGCAGAACGTTCTGTCCTCAGTAAAGGCCTCACCTTTGTCCCCCTGCACCCACACCTCAGTGAGTTCCGTGCCTGCCATCACGGTTAGCTCTTCTTCTGCTGCGTCTGTCTCCAAGACTATTTCTTTGGCAAGGACTCTCTAACCTGCACCAATGACCCCTTCTCCCATCTTCAACCCTCCTCCTCTTCCTGGACACCCCACCCTGGTCTTCTGCCTGCTCTGGATCTTTTCATTGCCAACTACTGATGAGACATCAACCGTTTTGACTTTACCAATCTTCTCTCCAATTCCAACCTCACTCCTTCTGACGCACTGCTTGCCACTCTCTCCGCACTAATCCCAGCCTCACTTCCAAACCCGCAGATAAAGGGGATACTGTAGTAGTCTGACGGACTGAACTCTACCTTGCTGAGGCCAGATGACATCTCTCAGACACCTCCTCTTACTTACCCCTTGAACACGAGCCGACTAAGGAGCACTAGGCCATTATCATCCGCACCATCACGGACCTTATTAACTCTGGGAATCTCCCTTCCACTGCCACCAACCTCATTGTTCCCTCACCCTGCAGCTCCCATTTCTACCTCCTACCCAAGATCCACAAACCTGCCTGTCCAGGTTGACCCATTGTTTCTGCTTGTTCCTGTCCCACTTAACTTATATCTGCATACTTTGACTCTGTTTTATCCCCCCTGATTCAGTCCCTTCCTACCTACATCCGTGACACTTCACGTGCTCAGGATCTTTTCAATGACTTCAAGTTCCCTGGCGCCAATCGTCATTTTCACCATGAACATCCAGCCCCAATACACCTCTGTCTCCCATTAGGAGGGCCTTAAATCTCTCTTCTTCCTTCTAGATAACAGACCTAACCTGTTCCCCTTCGCTACCACTCTCCTCCATCTGGAAGAACTGGTCCTTACTCTCAATAATTTCTCTTTTTTCTCCTCACACTTTCACCAAACAAAAGATATAGCCGTGGGCACTTACATGGGTCCCAGCTGTGCCCGCATTTCTGTTGGCTAAGTGGAACGGTCTATATTCCAAGCCTACAGTGGTATCACTCCCCAACTTCTTCTACGCTACATCGACAACTGCAATAGGGCTACTTCCTGCACCCATGCTGAGCTTGTCGACTTCATTAACTTTGCCTCTGACTTCCACCCTGCCCTCAAATTTATCTGGTCCATTTCCAAAACCTCACTCCCCTTTCTCGATCTCTCTATCTCTATCACTGGAAGCAGTTTATCTACTGATATCTTTTATAATCACACTGATTCTCACAGCTACCTGGACTAAACCTCTTCCCACCCTGTCACTGGTAAAGATGCCATCCCCTTCTTTCAGTTCCTCCATATCCATTGAATCTTTCCTTCCTCCACCATCAATGCTGACCTCACCCATATCTCTTCTATTTCACGTGTAATTCCCTGGCTAAGATTTCTACTGTTAATGCTGTAGCTTATTTCATTTAGTAGCTTTCTGTAGAAGCAATGTGTCCTGCTGATAGCATGTTTGGGTTTCGGCTAAAGATAAGGGGCTATGATGTTCAACTTTGGGATTTTGTGTCAGCCAATCAGGGTGGTGGAACTGAGAGAAGGTTCTAGAGAAAGCTGGATGGAAAGAGATTTGTGATGGACGCTGGTGGGGCTTGTGGTCTTTTTGGCGGGAGCTGCAGAGAGGACAGGAGGGAAGATAGCTGAGGATGTTGTGGGAAGGAGAGTCCCTATCGCACAAAGTGCTTTGTGCATATGAATGACTCCAAGGAGGAAGGGCCAAAACTCCTGAGGAAGTGCCCATTTGTTCAAAATGGATGTCGAGTGAAGCTCAGAATGTGGTGTGTGCTTTCACACAGACTGTGGGTCCAAAGCATGAGTAAAAAAGATAACTTCAAGGTGAGTTCCAATGATGTGCACATTTAGACTGGTTTAACTGTATGAGCCCTTTTATTTTTTCCCATTTTCTTTTTCCTACTAACTATTCAGTAAAGCAGAAATTTGTAAATATACTTTCTTTATAATTTTATGTGGTGTACAATGTCATTTCTTGCTGACTGATAATTGTGTATGGGCAGCATTTACACAGTATTCGCTGAAATCGAGGGTTCTTTAATTGGAACATCATGACATTCCTGTTTGGTTGAATCTAAATCATATCAACTGTAGTGCCTATTGTTTAAGAAAGGTGGCCTTCTCACCACTGAGTACCATGGCTGTAAGCGAGGCTAGCAACAAGCCAAGTTTCCATACAAACCCGGTGAGGGACTGTAAGCACCCCATCCTCCCTGCACTTCACCAGGGATAGGGTTCCTCTTGTCCTCACCTACCACCACAGAAGCCTCTGTATCCAACACATAATTCTATGTAACTTCTGTCATATCCAACGAGATCCGACCACTTTCTGCTTCCCGCAGGGATTGCTCCCTATGTGACTCCCTTGTCCATTCGTCCCTCCCCGCTGATCGCCCTCCTGTACTTACCCTTACAAGTAGAACAAGTGCTACACCTGCCCCCATACCTCCTCAACTGTCATCGACTGTATCCGATGCTCCAGGTGTGGCCTCCGACATACCGGTGAGATATAGATTGGGAGACTACTTTGCCGAGCACCTATTTATTCCTTTCCATGGATGCTGCCTGACCTGCTGAAATACCTCAGCACTCTGTGGGTGCTGCTTGGATTTCCAGCATCTGAAGAATTATTTATGTTTAATACTTTATCGTTTTGGTCAGAGTCCCTTTATGTGCATAAACACTTGTGCCTAGCTTCACTTTACAGACATGCAATCAATCCCTACGTATAAACTACCTTATTTATTGTGTTTTTTGATATTATTATGTTTTTTATCTCTTTGTGCTTTATTTTGTGCTGCATCAGGTCCGGAGGAACAATTATTTTGTTCTCCTTCACACTTTTGTATTGGAAATGTCATTAAACAATCTTGAATCTCGAATCTGAATCTGAACCCCAGATTCAGAAGCATGTGGCAAACTAGCTTGAGATTCATTTTCTTGCAGGCATTTATAATAAAGAAATGCAACAGAATTTATTAAAAATTATACATAACAAAGACTGACAAACAACCAACATGGAAAAGAAAAGAAATTGTGCAAGCAAGCAAACAAACAAACAAATAAATAAATTATACTGAGAACATGTCTATACTACTAGACTAGACATGCCCAGGCATCATCCCTGAAAAAGACAGCAGATTTTGTCATTGAAACATGGGTTATAATCAATGCCTGTACCCGGCTAGAAGCATGAGAAGAGTTTATTCATCATAAGTTTGTCATACTTTGCGTCAGTATTCACTACAGAGAAGGACCTTGGCGATTGTAGGAATGGCTTAGAGCGGACTGAAAAGCTTGAGCATGCAGATATTAAAATAGAGGATGTGCTGGAGCTTTTGGTAAGCATCAAGTTTGATAAGTCACTGGGACCAGACAGGATGTACGCCAGGATACTGTGGGAGGCGAGGGAGGAAATTGTTGAGCCTCTGGCAATGATCCTTGCATTATCAATGGGGATGGGAGAAGTTCCGGAGGATTGGGGGGTTGCGCATGTTGTTCCCCTATTCAAGAAAGGGAGTAGGGATAGCCCAGGAAATTATAGACTAGTGAGTCTTACTTCAGTGAATGGTAATTTGATAGAAAAGATCCTGAGAGGCAGGATTTATGAACATTTAGAGAGACATAATATGATTAGGAATGCTATGCATGGCTTTGTCAAAGGCAAGTCGTGCCTTACGAGCCTGATTGAATTTTTTGAGGATGTCACTAAACACATTGATGAAGGTAGAGTAGTAGATGTAGTGTATATGGATTTTAGCAAGGCATTTGATAGGGTACCCCATGCAAGGCTTATTGAGAAAGTAAGGAGGCATGGAATCCAAGGGGATATTGTTTTGTGGATCCAGAACTGGCATGCACACAGAAGGCAAAGAATGGTTGCAGATGGGTCATATTCTGCATGGAGGTCGGTGACCAGTAGTGTGTCTCAGGGACCTGTTCTGGGACCCCTACTCTTCATGATTTTTTATAAATGACCTGGATGAGGAAGTGCAGGGATGGGTTAGTAAATTTGCTGATGACACAAAGGTTGGTGGTGTTGTGAATAGTGTGGAGGGTTGTCAGAGGTTACAGCAGGACATTGATAGGATGCAAAACTGGGCTGAGAAGTGGCAGCTGGAGTTCAACCCAGATAAGTGTGTGATGGTTCATTTTGGAGGTCAAATATGATGGCATTAATACCATATTAATGGTAAGACTCTTGGCAGGGTGGATGATCAGAGGGTTCTTGCGGTCCGAGTCGATAGGACACTCAAAACTTATGCACAGGTTGACTCTGTGGTTAAGAAAGCATACGGTGCATTGGCCTTCATCAACCATGGGATTGAGTTCAAGAGCAGAGAGGTAATGTTACAGCTATACAGGACCCTGGTCAGACCCCACTTGGAGTACTGTGCTCAGTTCTGTTCGCCTCACTACAAGAAGGGTGTGGAAACTATAGAAATGGTGCAGAGGAGATTTACAAGGATGTTCTCTGGATTGACAAGCATGCCTTATGAAAATAGGTTGAGTGAACTTGGCCTTTTCTCCTTGAAGCAACGGAGGATAAGAGGTGACCTGATAAGGGCGTATAAAATGATGATAGGAATTGATCGTGTGGATAGTCAGAGGCCTTTTCCCAGGACTGAAATGGCTAACACGAGAAGACACAGTTTTAAGGTGCTTAGAAGTAGGTACAGAGGGAATGTCAGGGGTAAGTTTTTTATGCAGAGTGGTGAGTGTGCGGAATGGGTTGCCAGCAATGGTGGTGGAGGTGGATACAGTACGGTCTTTTAAGAGACTCTTGGATAGGTGCATGGAGATTGGAAAAATAAAGGGCTATGGGTAACCCGAGGTAATTTCTAAAGTAAGTACATGTTCGGCACAGCATTGCGAGCTGAAGGGCCTGTATTGTGCTGTAGGTTTTCTTTGTTTCTAAGTTCTATGTTTCTATAATGTATGCTGTTTACCTGGATTTTCAGAAGGCCTTTGACAAGATGCTGCTGATGAGGCTCCCAACAAAGATAAGAGCCCATGGTATTATAAGAAAGATGCTACAATGGATAGATTACTGGCTGACTGGCAGGAGACAAAGAGTGGGCATAAACCTTTTCTGGTTGGCTGCCAGTGACTAGTGTGTTCTGTAGGGATCAGTGTTTGGACTGCTTCTTTTCATGGTATTGATGGCTTTGTGGGCAAGTTTGCAGACAATACAAAGATAGGTGGAGGGGCAGGTAGTTTTGAGGAAGAAGGGAGTCTGCAGAAGGATTTAAGAGACTGGGCAAAGAAGTGGCAGATAAAATACAGTGTAAGGAAGTGTATGGTCATGCACTATGGTAAAAGGGATAAAGGCAGAGACTATTTTCTAAACAGGGAGCAATTTCAGAAATCTGAGGTGCAAAGGAACTTGCAGGTTGAGTCGGTGGTAAGGATGGCCAGTACAGTGTTTGCTTTCATTTTGAGCAGACTAGAATATAAAAACAAAAAAGTAATACTGAGGCGTTATAAGGGATTGGTCAGACTTCACTTGAAGTACTGTATGCAGGTTTGGGCCCCTTATCTAAGAAAGGATGGACGGCAATTGTGAGGGTCCTGAGGAGATTCACAACAATGATTCCTGGAATGAAAGGGTTAATGTATGAGGAGTGTCTGATGTCTCTGGGCCTGTACTCTCTGGAGTTTAGAAAATGAGGGGGGATCTCAATGAAATCTATCTAATATTGAAAGGTCCAGATAAAGTGCATGGAGAGGATATTTCTTTTAGTGGGGGTGTCTAGGACCAGAGGGCATAGCTCAGAATACAAGAACATCTCTTTAGATCAGAGATAAGGAAGAATGTCTTAGCCAGAGGGTGGAATTCAGTGCCACAGATGATTGTTGAGGCCAAGTCATAGGGTATATTGAAAGAAGAGGTCAATAGGTTCTTGCCTCCAAGAGAACCACAACCTTGTTGTGGTTTGGAGGCTTGTGTGTCTCAATGACCCGGAGAGCTATGCTGGCTGGAATCAGGGATTTGCGCTTTGGCTCTTGGTAGGGTCACCCATGCCAAAACCAGTCAAAGAGTAGAGGCCAGACTAAGAGTGGTCCACCAATCCTCCAGGTTTGGGGGTTCATCTCAGGGCTGACAACCCTAAATGGTAAAACAATCTGTTATGGAAACAGCAATGAAGAAACCCTCTACCTCTCAGTGGCCAAGGACAGGCAGAGATGGAGGACTTGCACTGCTGCCCTAAATGCCAGTGGCGTAACAGGCAGTAGGTAAGAGATAGGTTCTTGATTAATAAAGACATCAAAGATTACAGGGCGAAGGCAGGAAAGTTGGGTTGAGAGGCATAATAAATCAGCCACGATGGAATGCAGGAGGAGACTCGACTGGCTGATGGCCTAATTCTGCTCCTATGTCTTAAAGTCTTATGTTCTAATTTGCTGCCACATTCATTGTAGAGAAAAACCTGCGCTGATTGCTTTGTATTCTTATTTTTATAAATAAAATTTATTGTTGGAATAAAAAAGTGATTCCTTTAAGATTTTCAAATAATAAGTTCTGCAGCCCATTTCTCTGACACTCCCCTTGCCTTTGGACGCAGCCTCTTGCTCCTAGTTACCTGCCAAGGGAGAACATTACTGAAGCTCCCGTAAATAACAGTATTGAAGGCAAACCTAAGCTCAGCACTCATTCACCCAGTCTCTGCGCGTTAATTATTAATGTGGTCTTCCTTATATCAGGTTGAAACATCATTATGTTTCATTAACATTTAACAGCATTGCCCTCCCCCTTTAGGAACAACTGGGCTGTACCACTGATGGGAAAACATAACCAGAAACAGGTACATAATTAAAATGGCACTCCCACTGCTCCTCCATCATTTAAAAACCTGCAGGGGAATGCAGGAACATTTCTCCAAATCTGCAAGACTCCTGAACAATGTTATCAAGTCAAGTTAAATCAAGTTTCTTGTCATTTAACTATGTACATGTATACCCTCAAATGAGATGATGTTTCTCGAACCAGGGTGTAAAGCGCAGTAGTACGTACACATAACACACAATAATTTAGGATAGTAAAGATAAAATCTACAGATCAATTACGCATAAATAAATAAAGTGCATAAGAAAGGATCTAGTGTTTTCCTGGCATATATGACGAATAAACTCTTCTTGGGATAACAGCCGGGTACAGGTATACATTTTAACCTGATTCTAACCGGTTAAATTTGACACCTGTATCCGGCTGGAAGCCCAAGAAGAGTTTATTCCTAAAGTGACAGGTACAGAACAGATTAACCAGTGACACTTCAAATACGATGTGGCAGGGAGTTCAGAAGCTGAATGGCCTGGGGGAAGAAGCTGTTTCCCATCCTGACCGTTCTTGATTTTGTGCATTGGAGTCTCCTGCCTGTTGGTAGAAAGTCAAAGAGAATGCTGGATGGATGGGTGGGATCCTTAATAATACTAAGGGCCCAGCATACACAGTGCTCCTGATAAACATCCCCGACGGATGGTAGGGAGACCCCTATGATCCTCTCAGCTGTTCTTACAGTCCTTTGTAGGGGCTTCTGATCCAATGTTCAACTGCTCCCATACCAGACGGAGATGCAACTTGTCAGGATGCTCTCAATGGCGCTCCTGGAAAATTTAGTTAAGTTGGGGAGGGCCTTGCTTGCCTCAATCTGCTAAGGAAGTGGAGACACTGCTGTTCCTTCTTGTTCAGGGAGATGATGTTCAGGGACCAGGTGAATTCATCCATAAGGTGAACTCCCAGGGACTCGGTGCACTTAACTCTCCCTATGGAGGAGTATATATTTCCAGAGGGGGATGGTTTGTCTGCACCTTCCTGAAGCCCACAATCATTTCCTTAGCCTTTTCCATGTTCAGGCTTAGGTTGTTGTTCTCACACAGTCCACCAGCTGCTCCCCTTCGTCTCTGTACTCCGACTCGTTATCGTTGTAGATGAGGCCAACCACTGTTGTGTCATCCGCAAACTTGATGACACGGTTTGAGTTGAATCCTGCGACATTGTTATGCGTCAGCAGTGTGAACAGCAGCAGGCTGAGCACACAGCCCTGGGGGGTGCCAGTACTCAGAGTAACAGGACTAGAGACATTGCTGGCCACACGGACTGTCCGCGGCCTATCTGTTAGGATCCCAAATCCCATTACAGAGGGAAGTGTTGAGGCCCAGCAAGAACAGTTTCCCCACCAGTTCCTGGGGCGTGATGTTTTTAAATGCCGAACTGAAGTCTATAAACAGCAGCTTAGCATACGAGACCCCATTTTCCTGTTGGGACAGAACAGAATGGAAGGCAGAGGGTATCATCAGTGGATCGATTTGAGTGCTAAGAAAACAGGAAAGGATCCAGTGTGGCTGGGAGTAAGGCTTTATGTTGAATATATCCGTCAGCACCTCAGTTAGTTGGGCTGTGCAGTCTTTCAGAACCCAACCTGGTACATGATCAGGCCCCACAGCTTTGCGTGACTCTGGCCAGGATATTCCTCACCTCAGCATCAGCCAGGAGTGTCTGCTCCTCTGGGGAGAGGGGTGCCTTTCTTGCCAGCACTTTGTTCTTTGCATCAAAACCAGGCATAAAAGACATTCAGCCTGTCAGAGAGTGAGGCGTCTTGGTCACAGATGCACAGAGTAGACTTGTAGTCTGTAATCCTCTGAATTCCCTGCCAAATGCGCCTCGTGTCTCGGGTATCACATAAGTGGTTGTATATTCTCTGAGAATGCTCCCGTCTTGCCTTGCTGATGGAGTGGGAAAACACATGCTTCCCTGAGAGCTGTCACATCCATCAATATAAGGGCAGCATCAAGATCTCTCAGCTGTGCACAGACCTCTGCAGTAAGCTATGGCTTCTGATTTGCCCTCATCCGGATATGTTTCCTGATGCTAACATCTTTAGTACACTTCTTCATGTAGCCAGTCACAGAATCCACATATTCCTCGATGTTTCCGTGGTTGCCATGGGTAGCAGCCTCCCTGAACATTCTCCAGCTTCTATTTTCAAAGCACTTTGTTCTTGTCTCTGTAAGTCACTGAAGAACTTAATGCCTTACTCAGTTTGAAGCAACCTACTTCATTGACCACTCTATGAGGCACATTCACCCTGAGAAAGGACTTTATATTTGAACACCACAGACACACTAAATCTTCCCCAGAACATCAGTATCTGCTGGAGGACAGATTCCTAGTGAACCCTTGACAGCCTCGGCAACAGAAAACCTTACTTCATTCCGAAGTGTGCAGTACAGTAGCATAACAGTTAGTGCAATGCTTTACAGTGCCAATCAGGGTTCAATTCCTGCTGCTGTCTTTAAGGAGTTTGTACGTTCGCCCTATGATCATGTAGGTTTCCTCTGGGTGGTCTGGTTTCCTCCCACATTCCAAACATGTATGGTTAGGATTAGTGAAACTTGGGCATTCAATTTTGGAGCCAGAGGTATGGCAACCCTTGCGGGCTGCCCCGAGCACAATCCTCAGACTGTATTGGTCATTGGCATAAACAACACATTTCACTGTATGTTTTGGTGTTTGATGTACACAGGACAAATAACTAACCTTTCTCTTTAAATGACGCTCATCAGGTCTGTATTATTTGATGACACCATTGTGCACACTATATCCCTATTTTTCTGTCCACACTAAAGATTAATTACATAACCACATATTAATTTCACGGATGAGCTACCAATTTGCTCCTGAAAGGGATTAACATTTCTTTTGTGTACTCTATTGCTCAACACACAAACACATCACACACATAGAAGTGGCTAACAAAAGATTGCTTCAGCATTACGAGCAGCAAACGGTACTGATCAATGTTAAACATTGACATACAACATCAACAGTACAGTGCTTCAAAATAAATGTGCTCCATGATGGAATTCCAAGCTCCCATCTCACAAGTTGAAATGTATCACAGCACTTAGCATGGCATAAGTCTTCAGTCCTTATCTGACTATAAAAGATTAAAGATTAGTTTGATTTATCACATGTACATCGAAACACACAGTGAAATGCATCGTTTGCATTAAATCAAATCGGCGAGGATGACGCTGGGCAACTTGCATGTGTTGGCACCAACATAGCATGCCCACAACTCACTAACCCTCACACTTACTGTATGCCACTTGGAATGTGGGAGGAAATCGGAGCTGCCAGAGGAATCCCATGCAGTCAGGGGGAGAACGTACAGATTCCTTACGGACTGCGGCGAGAATCACACCCCTGCAAAGTATTGCACTAATCGCTCCTTACCTGATCACCCTATATGCAAGAGAGGATAGAGAAATAGAGATTTGTGAATCAGAATGCTGCCAGCCAGCCAGGTTCCATTGATACTGCAAAGTCCATTAAACCAAGTAAATGCAAATCAGCATAAAAAACTTACACGTTAAGATGGCAAATGCAGGATCAATGAATTTTTTTGCTTTGATCAAACACAATAATCCATCATGGAGGTAGAGCATGTTCATTATTTTGTATTATGCATAAGCAAATTTAAACCTTCGAAATTAAAGAATCTCTTTATAGGCAGTACTGTGCAATCACCTGTTCTCACCAGGCAGTCTTTGTGGATGTTAGAATTACATACCGTGATTATACCACTATGTGAAGAATTATTAAGCAGCTCTGATGCACACTAACACTCGGACCACTTAAAGGAATAATATGGAATACTTTCAATAAATGGATTCTTTTGCTTCAATGAATAGATCCTGCCTTTGCATTATATAAGCAATAATGACTGTGCTGCACTTCTCTATACATTAAATCATCTTGCTTCACTAAGGCAAAATAACTTTAACTGTCCTGCATTTTTGTTCTCAGTCCAATGGAAGATCAAAAGTTCGAAGTGAATTTATTATCAAAGGGCATATATGTCACCATATGCAGTCCTGAGATTCATTTTCTTGCAAGCAATCACAGTAAGTACAAGAAACACAATAGCATCAATTAAAGGTTGCACCCAATAGGATGAACAACAAATTGTGCATATACAGAAAGAAAGAGAATAAATAAAGAAAGAAACAAAGTGAGTCGATAGGTTGTGGGAAAAGTTCAGCGATAGGGCAAGTGAAGTTGAGTGAACTTATCCTCTCTGGCTCAAGAGCCTGATGGTTGAGGGGCTAATAGCTGTTCCTGAGCCTGGAGGTGTACATCTTGAGGCTTCTTGTACCTGCTTCCTGATGGCAGTAGTGAGAAGAGAGCATGGACTGAATGGGTCCTTGATGATTGATACTGCTTTCTAGCGACAGTGTTCCATGTAGATATACTCAATGATAGGGAGGGATTTACCAGTGATGGACTAGGATTTTCCATTCTAGGGCTGTGATGCAACCAGTCAAGATACTCTCCACCACACATCTATAGAAATTTATCAAAGTTTTCACAAACTTCTAAGGATATAGAGGCACTACCTTGCTTTCTTTGTAATTGCACTTAGGTGTTGGGCACATACAGTTCCTCTGAAATGATAACACCAAGGAATTTAAAGTTGCTGACCCTCTCTACTTCTGATTCCCCAATGAGGACTGGCTCATGGACTTCGGGATGCCTTCTCCTGAAGTCAATAATCAGCTCCTTGGTCTTGCTGAGATTAAATGAGAGGTTGTTGTTGTGGCACCACTCAGCCGGATTTTCAATCTCCCTCCTGTATGCTGATTCCTCACCAACTTTGATTTGGCCAGTGACATTGGTGCTGTCAGCAAACTTCAATGGAGCTGTGCAAAGTCTCACAGTCATAAGTGTAAAGCAAACAGAGCAGGGGGCGAAGCACACAGCTTCGCACTTGTACTGATGGAGATTATGAAGGAGATGCTGTTGCCAAGCCAGACTGACTGGGGGATCTGCAAGTGAGGAAATTAAGAATCCAATTGCACAAGGAGATATTGAGGCCTAGGTCTTGAAGCCTATTGATTAGTTTTGAGGCGATGATGGTACTGAATGCTGAGCTTACTACCTGCCAGTTTGTACTCCTTCCTCTCCCCCTCCAGCTTCTTAATCTGGCTTCTTTTCCTCTTCTTTTGCAGTTCTTCTGAAGGGTTTCAGCACAAAACATCAACTGTTAATTCCGCTACCCAGATGCTGCTTGACCTGCTGAGTTGCTCCAGCATTTTGTGTGTGTTGCTCAGGATT
The DNA here is from genome assembly GCF_030028105.1 of Mobula birostris. Taxonomy (NCBI): domain Eukaryota; kingdom Metazoa; phylum Chordata; class Chondrichthyes; order Myliobatiformes; family Myliobatidae; genus Mobula; species Mobula birostris. Next base: position 139,861,323 of record NC_092370.1, read on the forward strand.
TCCAGCATCTGCAGAACCTCTTATGTCTTGAATCCATATGTTTGTTTGTTCAATCACAGGAGATAACCTACAACTTGGAAGGATCCATTTCAATGCCCTCATAAGAGGTTGTGTGGGGCCTGGAGATCACAATTTTTATTCTGGAGTTTGTGGCATTTCTTTACTGGGTATTCAGGACAAGCCCTTCACAGAAAGGATGCTGTTCAGTTGATAGTTGCTGCAGAAACACAGGTGCAGGCCACACAAAATGCTGCACCAGCATTAATCAGCTTGATGGCTAATTTCCGCCATAATGGAGGAGCTTCATGCATTGTAGGAAGTGCTATGCCACCAGGGGACAGCATTAAATCCTGAATGAGAAGACAAACTGCAGGTTAGACCGTAAACTTCAGATTTAAATTGGTATAGATGGAAGTGTCTGTCATGTGATTAGTACTATCATTAAATGTGGATCTGAATCCACAAAGAAAATTGGTGTGCTGGCGGTTATTTCTCGGAAGTCCAATTTTGCCACTGGCGTGATTTCAACAGTAGATGTTGACTAGCATGTTCTGACATAGGTTAAATAATTTTTACACCAAAAATATTTATTAATATACTAATTAATCAATATTGAGGTCCATGTAGACTACAAAAACTCTGCAGTATCTGCAACTCAGTGCTTCCTGGATTTAGAGTAGGCCCATATGAATCCAGGGTTATTTAACTGGGAACAGCTGAACACCAACTGTTCCTGCTGCTACAGTCAGTGTGATGCAGCTAATGAAGAATTTAAAGCTTGCTAATCTTAATTCCCCATCCAAGGACCATGGGAGCTCAATAGTTGGCATGGAGTTGATAAAGTGAAATTAGGAGATGAGGGATCAGGTTGGAAGTAAGCTTGAGGTGAAGGAACAGCCAAGGTATTAAAGGAAAGGTAGGCTTGGGGATATATTTATCTTCAGGATTTTTCTTGTGCTCTTGTATTCTTAATGAATATAAGTTAACAAACTTAATGAATATAACTTAACAAATTTCACGACACACGGCGGTGATAATAAACCTGATTCCGATTATGATTCTGAAGCATGTATACAAGTAATGCTACCACAAGAAATCAGCATCCATCATCAAGGACAGCACCATCCAGGCCATGCTCACTTCTTACTGCTGCCATTGGGAAAGAGGTACAGGAGCCTTAGTTCATACACCACCAAGTTCGGGAATAGTCATTACCTTCCAGTTATCAGCCTCCTGAGCCAGAGTGGATAACTTTACTCATCCCGATACGGAACGGAGTCCACAACCAATGGACTCACTTTCAAGGACCTTACAGCTCGTGTTCTCAGTATTCTTTATTTACTTCTATATTATTATGATTTTATTTTCTTCTCAGCTCAAGCCATTAAGACCTAATGACTGGACTAGCCAAACACATTCATTTCTCAATTCCTAGGAGCTTTCAGACTATTCTAGTGGTGATTAGTATTGTGGCTTTCTGGAGATTCACATAACTATTGTTGTGTAGGCCAGTATTTAATACTATTGTACAGTGACTTCGGGATGATACCATTTGTAGATATTAATATTGGGACAATGTATACCCTGTTAATGTTCCAGAGTCTTTCAATTTCCTCTTTTATTTCAGCATATTTCTGGTGTTTTTGACTTATTGATTTCTTTATGTCATGTGTTTGGAATGGCCATACCAATTGAGTAAGTTGTTCTTGATTGTTTATCCTGTATTATTATATCCAGGTGGTTATTATGGATTGTCCTATTTGTAATAACTAATTGGTTGTAATATAATTTGTGAGACTCTGACTTGAAAACTGTATCAGGCTTGTACTTATAGTAAGGCATGGTGTCTTTTATGAATTTGTATTTGAAAGCACGATCTTGGTGAAAGATGTTTGCTACTTGATTGTGTCTGTGTAATTAATCAGATTGAGTTAAACTGCTACAGGATCCTGTAATGTGTTGGATTGTTTCTGGTTTCTCTTGGCATTTTCTGCATTTATCACCTTGAATTTGTTGGTCTTTTATCATGTATTTTGATGTTTTTTGTGTTAACCACCTGGTCCTGTATTGCCACAAGTAACCCTTCTGCTTCTGGAAAGAGATCTCCAACTCTGAGCCAGGTTTTCAAAACTTCCTTGTCGACATCTAGTCTTCTCGGGTCTGTGATGTCTTCCATGGAGGGTCATGCTCTTCCATTGGTAAACCTTTTTTCAAAAGTGATAATTTCTTCATTTTTCTGGGGTGTGCTTTTATTTAATTTAATGGTGTGTACTTTTTAAAATCAGAATTACATATGCTCATGTGGAGTGTTGAATCCTGTTTTCATTGATGAAAATATATCCTTAGAAGTTTTATCTGAATTGTGCAATTTTCTTATGTCTGTTATTTCCTTTCCTCCTTCTGTCCTTGATAGAGTTCATCTAAGTACATTCGAGTGTACATTCTGTTTTCTAAAATTTGCCATTTCACTTCTTAATTTTCTTTGTAAATTTTTCACATCCATTTCACACCAAGGTATTATGCCAAACTAGTATGTTAGTATGGGTACAGTGAAAGCATTTATTACCTTTGTTATATTTTTACTATTGACTCTGTTTGGCAGATTTTCTTAAGCCTTGAAGTAAATTCTGTCAAAGGTTTTCCCTTTTTCGTACTATGATTTATTTTCTTTGTTGCTGAATCCCATGTACTTTATGTTTCATAATCATCCATCAGTTGTATTGTGTCCTCTTGCTCTGTTTTGTGTTCTATTACATCTATTGCACCTTTCCTTATGTTTAATATTCTGCACTTATCTAGTCCAAAGTTCATGTTTATATCTTTCAGAAATAGTACTACTATTTCAATAACTTGCTTTAGCTTTACTGATGAAGGAGCATGTAATTTCAAATCATCCATGTGTAGAAAGTGTGCCTAGATATAATTTGTTTATGTGTTTCTGATTTGATACCCAATTTTCATCCAATTCAGTAAATTGGAGAGCTGGTTTAAAACTAGACAAAGCCATCTGATAATGGCTGTTGTTCTTTTTCTGGTTGTTAATAGATAGGGTGATTATAGTATGCCAATGCTTCATCAGATGCTGAAGGAATTTCACAAGTATTGGGTGTAGTATATATATTAAGAGCTTCTATTAACCATGAGTGTGGGACAGAATCAAATGCTTTTTTGTAGTAAATATAACATGAATGATTTCTGCTTTTCCGCCGGTCTTGAATTAGAACTATAGAATCTATTACCAGTTTTTCTTTATATTCATTCCTACCCTTAAGGCATCCTTTTTGCTTACTATTATTATCACTGTCATAATATTTGCACAGAATGTCTTCTTTTGCACATTGGTTGCCAGTCTTTGTGTGTAGTTTTTCAATT